>NC_092497.1:52862586-53182586 GCF_047495875.1 Pithys albifrons albifrons
AGATGAGAGAACTCATTTAAGAAATTGTACTGGAGATTTTTTTTATCTCTAAAGACATTTAAACCTGCAAAATACAAAAATAGTATTATTTGAAACAGTTTGAGTGGATTTAACATTTTCAAACACACGAGTCATGACTGTACTTGAGTTTACTTCCAATTATCAGTAAATATTTATGGCAATTATTTCTACAAAAATAAAAAAGTATTACTCTGAAATTGACATAAGATTTCAAAAGAAAAATCAGTATACTTTGTTGTGACACATTTGAGTTTCCACCATTGATAATAAAATACTTCCTAATAAAACTGAAGTATTAAACATGTGTCAAGACTTCCAGTTTCAGAAAACCAACAGGTGATGACACAAAAAGTGTGTGGAATGCTCCTGCTAAATAAAGCTTGCATTCTCATGAGGACAGATGCACTTTCTCACATGTTATTACTGTTACAGGAAGGTACCTTAAAATACTCTCTTTGAATTCACCATAAATCCTCTGCTAAGGTGCCTACAGAAACTAAGCAGAAAAAGCACATAAAAGTATAAGGCTTGAAGTGCAGCAGTGCACATTTTGGGGACAATGTGCTTTTAAACACAAGTGCAAATCTCTGTAAGTTCCATAGGGAGGAACAGGGAACAAAGTGAAGGGGCTGAAGGCACCTCAGCAGCTCTGCAGGTAACACTGAGCTGAGGGTGTAGTGACACACCTGCAGGATGGGGCCATCCAGACAGACCTGGACAAGCCCCAGGAGTGGCCTCTGGGAATCTCCTGAGGCTCAACAAGGCCAGGGGCTGATGCTGTACCTGGGTTGGGGCAAAAGACATGGAGCTGCTGGCGCAAGTCCAGAGAAGGCACCAGGATGGTCAGAGGATGGAGCAGCTCTTCTGGGAGGAAAGGCTGGGAGAGCTGGGATTGTTCAGCCTGGAGAAGAGAAGCTTTGGGGTGACCTCATTGTGGCCTTACAGGACCTGAAGGAGCTACAAGAAACATGCAGAGAGACAGTTTACAAGAGATGGAGGGACAGGAAAAGAGGGAATGGCTCCACACTGACAGAGGGCAGGGTTAGACGGAACATTACAAAGGAATTCTTGGGTGTGAAGGTGGTGAGATCCTGGCACAAGTTGCCCAGAGAAGCTGTGGCTGCTCCATCCCTGGAAGTGCCCAAGGACAGGGTTTGGAGCAACCTGGAAGGTGTCCCTGCCCATGGCCAGGGTGGGACTGAATGGGCTTTAAGGTCCCTTTCAGCCCAGCTCATTCTATGATTGTATCATCACTACCAGTCTCCTACTTCTTACTATCCTTGTACTTAGCTTACTTTACAGGTTTTCACAGAAGTAACTTTATTCAGTTTTCTTTCTCCCTTCACCCAAACACAGCCAGATGATTAGAGAAGCCTCATTATTCAGCAACAGAAGATATAAAAAGATTTATTGTGACTTTACAAATGGATTGCTGCAGCCTGATCTTGACTAACAAAGGGACAACAGTAAAAAAGGCTGATAAACAGATTGTAAGACTGGAGTCTGAAATTCAACGTAGTTCTTCTCAAATTAAGGTATTAACAACAACTCAGAGAGGCTCATTAGGGAATTTCGTTGTTTGTCATTCTGTTTTTGAGCCTTATTAAAAGAATTACCTGTTATTTTGAGCACGTTGTAGCTGTGCATTTGCCACTAGAACTTTTTCATTTATTTGAGCACTGGCTTTTATACATATATATATATATTATATATATATACACATATATGTGTGTGTGTGTGTGTGTGTGTATATGTGTGTGTGTATATATATGTGCGTGTGTGTGTATATATATATATATATATACACATATATATATATATGTATTTAATCTTTCCCCTTCCCAAAGTCAAATTCTTGTCCTTAGCCCTGTGCACACCTCCACACTGCCAAGACCCAGGGATCAAAATCACAATGATTTAACAAATGCCATTTCTCTGCTTTGATATCCTTGACCTCAAACTAACTTTCTGAAAACATTTTTTCACTGAGCTGGCCCAGACTGCTGCGTGCCACAAGGCAGTCCCACCCACACTTAGTCACCATTATGGGGCTGGGACATAATCCTTGCTCTAAATCCAGTTTTCTACCCCTGGTTTGGCACCAGTCCAATAGGCACGACCCAGGCGCTGCTCCCCTTGATGATCCTGCCTCATTACTGGCAAAGAGAAGGAGTACATAATGCACAGCAGTGCTGAACATCCTGGATGATAAAAGCTTTATTTGCACAACACTTGGCACTCCTGAAGGTTTTAAGGACTATTAAATCTCCCAGCGAAGTTAAAAGCAAAAACTCTTCCAGAAAGCTGGATCACTACCCTGGTGCCACGTCATGAGCTGTTATACAACAGCTTCTAACAAGCTCAGCAGAATTAGTTTAAATCCAAAGGCTACCTGCATGTGCCAGTCCGAATTAAATCCATTAATTTGATGGCATTATTCCTGTTCAATACTGTCAACACCAGCAGTATTTGAATTGTTTTCTCCATTGCTTAATTGAACCACCAGAACAATTTTTAAGACAATTTCTTAGGATTTAATTTCCTCATAGTTTAGCTTCTCTGCTCTCCTCCAATTTCCTGTCTCATTTTTCAATCCAGCAATCTTTAAACCATATTTTCTATTTCTCATATGTTTCTGATTAGTTCTTCACTTTTTAACCAGATTCCTTTTTCATTTCAGCTTCAGCGAGTAGTCCTTTTCAATTTCTATAGAGTCTTTAATGGGTTTCTACTTGTTACTTTTCTGCTACAACTTTCTAGCTATGCAGTTTAAAGCTATCATTTTTAAGAACCATCTACTCTCAAGCCCTTTAGAGTATTCTAGTGGCATATCACTTTTGTCAGTAGTATTCCTGATTGCCAGGCTACAAAGCCAGAAACTGTGACAAATGGCTCCTGCTAGTCTTGCTCTAACCAAACAGAGGTATGGAAGACAATTTGGAGAAATCAATAAATAAATATTTACCCCCTGCTCATATTATACAAAAAAAAAGCAAAACCCAAACACCTAAAAGGAGTCAGATGTTTACTACACTGGAAAAAGATATTTGCTGAATTCTCCTCCAATGCTTTTCAGAAATACACTGATTTAGGTTATGAAAGCTGTATTTGAAGTATCAGGATATTGCAGAGTTCAAGACAAGTCACTTCAAACAACAATTTCAGCATTTTGGAACGTGGTTGTTCTTTATACAACTACCTTGGTATGTGACTGAAAGGAAGACAATGAGATATGAATATTTTCCTTTCAGCAGCTGCCAAGGGGCCCTAACAACACTGTCTGAAAAGCTCAACAATTGAAAGCAATCTACAAGGCATGACAATAGAAAGCATCTTAGGTCGTTATAGATCAAAGCCAGACACTTCTTCACTCCACTACAGTCTTATTGAAACATGCTATAAATGAATAAATAAAAGCAAGCATGAAGCAAATTTGGTAGGTTTCGCTGTCAGAAGTGCAAAGAAGACAACAGGTCTCCTCAGATAAAACATATTAGCATATAAATTAGATTAAAACCCATGATCAGACTAGTTTAAAAAAAAACAAACCAGAAAACACAGTATTTATCACTGCCACAGACCTCTGTGTTTATCTTCAAAATCACTGGCTGAAAATCATAGCTGTAAGCATTTCTCAAAAATGCTTATCTGTTCAGCAGCATGAAATACAAGTTTCATGAACTTTTATTTCCCGGGGTGCTGCATCACTTCTGTTTTTAACAGCAAAATTGTCACCACCTCCATAATCATCCTCTTACCCATAAATCCATCAGATACCTTGTCCTAAATAAATCAGACACTTTCTAAAAAACCAGATTCAAAGCTTATGATTTTGGGTTTGTTTAGTTAGGTTTTTGGAGGGCTTGGTGGGGATTTTCTGTTTGGTGGGGGGTTTTTCAGGGTTTGGGGTTTTTTTGGTGGTTTTGTTTTGGGAGGTATTTTTGTGGAATTCTGGTTGGTTGGTTGGTTGGTTGGTTGGTTGAGTTGGGTTTTTTGGCTTAGTTTTGTTTGAGGGTTTTTTTGGTTAAGAGCTCCTGCTCTTGCTTCCATACAAATTCAAGTAAACAACAAAACACAGAATATTAAAAAATGGTGTGTAGAAATAGAAAATAGATCTCTGCTTATGGCTATCCTGAAACCAAACCAATAAAAAAAAAAAAACCAACACCCCCCCAAAACAAATAACCAAAAAATCCCACAAAAACATTATGATGCCCATTAATGAGGCCCCAGAGGTGTCTCATCCAATCTTTTCTACTACCAACTCTTTAAATCCCACTGTCCTCCAGCCTTTACCAAGCACTGTCCAAGAGCTGATCTACTCTGATGTACCAAGGACAGCTGACATACCCAGGCTAGGCCAAGGAGAATCAAGAATTAAGCAGTAGAAGCTGTGATTGCATTATGCCTGGCTCTCTATAATGGACCTGTTTCATTATGAGTGACATGGGCTGTGTAGACATCAAAAATCCCCTTTCTGTTGTATCAGATTCTATGATTGCATGATTCCATCTCCAATTTTTCCTTCCGCTGTTATAATGAAATGAAAAGGGACTGACACTACATCTTCTAGTAGTAAAGTAAGCACTTTTTCTAATTAAATCTATAGATTTTAATGATATTTAATAGTGGATTTTTAACTCTCCAAACAAATTTGACCGGTGCCTTCATGTTTTCTGTTAGCTTGGGGTTCTTTTTGTTATATTTTGCTTTCTGCCTGCCCTTCACTGTTAACATGTAGTTCTAGGCTTCAGGTGAGCATAGCATAGAGACTCAAACACTCATCTTTTCAGAGGCAGATTACAGCAGAGAATCTGAGCAGGCCATTTCTCAGGGCAGAACAAAAGCAAAATATCTCAGTAGCCATAAAGAAAGGGCATCAGAGGGCACCATTGAGAACATCCCTTATATGTGTCCTGATTCCACCCTGGGAAAATGAATCTTTTTGGTTAAAGGGATGGTGACTGAACTTTACTATTGCCCTATGGCAGTATTAGCAAGTTTAGTGAGGTTGTCTGGTCACTTATTTTTAAATTTGGTTTCTTTACATGTTTTAATTTGGTGTTGTTTGGTTTGGTTTCTCAGAGAGGGAGGCTTTTTTCTTAGTATTTTGTTAGGTTTTGGTTTCTTGGTGAGTGGGTTTTTTTGGCTACCCTCTCCCCCACACACTTTTTTCTTGTTATTTTCCCTTTTTTAATTTTTCTTTGCTAAGGAAGGTAAGGAATACCTGACCATTCTCCTACACACCAAGGCACTTTCATGTGGACCACTGCCCTGATACAATACAAGCAGGAAAAAAGAAATCTTAGCAATTGCTAAGAATTCTCAGGGAAAAAAATTTAAAAAAAAAAAAAGGAGAAGGAAAAGCACCATCAACAATCAAGCACATATTATTCCAAGTGGCTATTCAAAGAATGTTATTTGAGATACTGCTTTAGGAAGGTCTGGAGTTCAGCCTCTGAGAAAGATCACTTCAGCAGGTTTAGATGTCTTGGCAATTAGGCACAGAATGAACAGAAAAGTGATTCTTAAATGTTAGCTTCCACTTCCAGAGCTACTGCATGGAAAGCGTTATAACAATCCTAACATTTCAAAGATTTATCTGACTTGATGTGCAATCTGTTCTACGTCCATCAAAGGGGTGTTCCAAGACAGAGCATCTTGCAGGGTTTGTGCTCCAGGTCTTGAACAGCAAGTTATGTGGAAACCAGGATTACAGGTGCTCCCAAGCCACTTTTACACATATATAGCTAATTTTAGTCCTGAAATGAATAATTCTTCAGTAATTTAGTACTTATCTTTTTTGCATTCAATCCATTTAGCTAATGCTAGTACCTTCCCTGTAGGGATGACAGTGAGTGCATCCCTTAAGGAAAGCAGTTTAGAGTTCTCCCTTTAAAGAGAAGAGCTACCTGCAGTGTGTGTGGGGTCTTGCAGTCAATGAGATGCTTTGGTGAATGTGAGGTGAATGGGCTGACCAAAAATGTCATGACATGTTGGATGTGAGAGGACATAAAATGTGTACATGTTACTGAGTGAGAGTAGATCTACTACTTCTTCTACTGGAACTAGATCTACTAGGAACTACTACTACTACTACCACTACTACTACTACTCCTACTCCTATGAACTATCTGTGAAACTATCTTGAATAAAGCCTTCTAAGCCTTCTGATGCCTGCTGTGCCTGAGCTCTTCTGACCATCATTCATGCTGCCCACTTATTCGGGATAAGGGGACTCCAATAAAGGGTGCCCCAACACTTCCCCAGCTGTTTGACACAGAACACCTCTCAGCTCTGTGCTTCCCCTTTTTAAACAAAATTGTCATGATGTGTCCAGAGTTTCTTTAAATGTCCACTTGCCCAATTTGCTTCACAGAATTCCCGATTGATTTAGGTCCATGGAGCCCACCCTGTGCCCGATGCCCACCTTGGCAAAGCCCTGCCAGCACATGGAGCCCACCCTGTGCCCGATGCCCACCTTGTCCCCCAGCCCAGAGCACTGAGTGCCACGGCATGTCCTGCCTTGGGCACCTCCAGGGCTGGGCACTCCAAACCTCCCTGGGCAGCCCCTGCCAGTGCCTGCTCACCCTTTTCAGGCAGAAATTCCTCCTGTTGACCCCCCTGCCCCTGCCCTGGCCCAGCCTGAGGCCGTGCCCTCTGCTCCTGTCCCTGTTCCCTGGAGGAGAGCCCAATCCCCCCAGGTCTCCCCTCCTGGCAGGAAAAAAGGTGGTTGTCTACCTCAAATGTTTTACTTTTTTTTTAAGCTAGACTGTATTCTGAACTCCACTTTGCAAAAACCAAAAGTAGTACTGGCGTAACACATTGAGAAACAGTGTTATAGATCAGCAATTTACAGTATCCCCAAAATCAAGGCATCTCTCTCTGCTTCTATCTAAGGCTGCTCAGAGTGAACACATTTATTTTTTCATCTTTTTCCCTGTGTCTTGCGCTTCTCCTTCTTGTCCTAACTCTCAGCGTTTCAAATGGGAACGGTGTAGCACAGGCAGGTGTTGCATCAGCAGCATCCTCCCTTAAAACCAACACAGCTCACACTCCTCCTGCAATACTACAAAGTGGATTAGAATGCTAGAGTTAACCTGATGCAAAATTCAAGCATCAGTCAAACAAGGACCTTGCCCTTCAGCCATCCATTTTGCAACACTGCAAAATCCAGTATCATCCAACCTAAAAGACAGGTTGGAATCAAGTAGTGTATCCTCTTCTTCTTAGTCCACTTGCCCAAGATATACTTCTAGACAACAAAATTATCATACATTTATATTGTGTTTCCACAAAGAGTTTGAGTTTCTGACATCTCTCCCTTCTTACTCCCCTCCTTGACAAAGAATTCCATATCATCTTTAATTTGCAACGTTCTACTCCCATACAGTAAATAGACAACAAGCCGAGCATATATTCCATATAAATGTGTGGTAACTGGCACAAGAACAATTGTCCTGTGAGAAATACCAGCAGAGCAGTGGCTGATTCTGTGCCTGCTGCTGCCCAGCCTTCCACAGGGATGCAGAAGAGAGATTCCAGCCACAGGCCATGAGCAGCACCCTGTTAAGCCACCAGCAACCACAGAAAGACCTTACAGAGAACGAAATTCTGCCACTTCTCATTGTCAAGGCAGAAGGTAGTAGGTGTGAAATAACATTTTCTCCTCCAGGGCTTTCCTGGAATTTTATGATTAGCATGTTAAAAAAAAATAGAAGTCATAATAATTTTAGTTTCTAAATATGAAACACAATGAAAAGTCAGTGCCTATGTTTGTATTACTTATTCATGAGACTAAAAACAGACTACAGAGTTTGTGAAACTCTCTTGAAACTTGTTTTTTAGTAACGATGCCCTTGTGAGATTTTCAGTAACAGTAAATTCCATGAGATGTGTTTTTATGTTAGATGGCAGAAAAAGCTATCCCTACTACCACTACAGTCAGGAAGTGCTAATTATACATGATAGACTTTTAAACCTGTTGTTACTTTCCACTTCAAAGCCAAATGGTTTGAAAACATAAAAAAAAAAATGGGGATGCACTGCTGACACTGATTCCTTAGTTACATACCTACAGCCCATAGTGTTTATTTAATTGAGTATATAGGATGTTTATTCAACTGTGAAAAACTCAAGAACTGCTTTCCAGTGTGCAATATAAATCCTCACTTTTTTGTTTTCTTTTGTTTTGTTTCAGGAGATAAGATACATGCCCTTTCTACACCTTGATTTTTGCCTGTTCTATATCAAATTACAATGAAGGAAATCTCATCAAAATCTCATCAATGTCACCAGAAAATGTTGATACAGAAAAAAATATGGTGTGAGGAAAATAACTGAACTCATTCTCTTCAAACTTACAAAGGAAGTGAGATGTTCACTAGTGTAACTAAGCATATATTTATTGCAAGTAACTCACACTCGCACCTGGTCATTATTTTCAGTCCCTCCAATAATACTTGCCAGACAGAACATTAAACTATGAAAAATCCTTTTTGAATAATCCCCGTATGCTCCTTATGTCAGGAGCCAACAGCATCGTCGTCACCCATAACTTGTCTCTTTCATCTCTAATCCTATCTAAAATTTCAATTTTTTCTTCAAGCACGTAAAAATTAAAAAGTAGGAGGTAAAAAAAAGCAGAAGGCAGTAAAAGATAACATCAGATAAATCAAACTCTGAGTACAAGCAGATTTTCAGCCATCCGGCAGTTCTGCTGCTATTATCACCCTCTCCATGGCAAAAATCAAAAAGGATTATCCGGCCCATAATTAGGGATAGATTCCAAAGTGTTTGCTTTTTGCAATCAGATCATGTTGTTCTGTGTGTTCCTTTAGAAGGTCAATGAGGATTATTTAAAAAAAATTAAAAAATTAAAAAATTAAAGTACCAGTGTACTACACAGAAGCAGGTGGGAGAAGCTATTAGTGGGGAATGGAAGATTGTTCTGGGATCTTGTGCTGGCACAACTATGAAAGTTGCTGCAACACAACATAAATATAATATTAATTCAGCAGCCATTTTTTTTGGTTTTCAACTCACTATTGCTCAGTGTAACTCATACACAGCATGAAGTCCTGCATGGAAATTGTTTGGAAAACAGGAGTTGTCCTTTAAACCTGACATTAAATTATCATTACTACATTGTGGTTTTGGGGAAAAAAGCCATAGTATCTCTCTCTCAAACTTGTATTGATGGTATTAGTTCAGACTTAACATGACAACACGTGACAGAAGAAATTTTATGTAGGTGATTTTAATTGGAAATTTAGTTAGATGGCCTTGCTGAGAAATTCCTTAAATGAAAACCATCCTTGGTGTGTACAGACCATGAACTGTCACAGCAGGATGAAGGGTGGGCTATTTACTTGTACTGTAAACACATTGCATTTATATAATGTATAATTATATATATTTATTCATAATTGTGCAAATACATGGCTAGTTTAACTTTCACGGAATCTGATTTACCATTTCAATAAATACAACCTCTGTATTTTCCAAGAAACTGCATCACTGTGAGACATAACTGATACTTGAATAGTATCTAAATATTTATATGGCTTCCGAGAATGTAGAAATGTTGGCCTGATGTCTAATCTATTCAAATAAGGTCCTTTAAGACGCAAACATCTGGCTTTGATTCAGGCTACAGGAACTTTCAAGTTCTTAGTTTTCTCCCGATTTTAATTCTGCAAAGAGTAGCCAGTGTAAAAACAAATCACTGCAATGACTCCAAAATTTAATTAATCATTAATATAATAAGGGGTGACAACTGGTAGTCTGTAAGTAATTGCATTTCCAGAGAAGTCCAGAAAACATATAGCCTACAGCTGCAATAATGAACAATCACAGCGATTTATGATGAAATACGATTAGGATGATGAATCATGGTAATTTATGATGAAATTCATAACTTCCCAGAGTTGCCATGAAAGCCTGATATGTGAGATGAAAGCACAGCACTAACTACATTTTTAAGCCATTCAAACTGTTTCTTATGAGCTCTTAATCCTTGACATTTTGCATAACACACCCAACTGTGTTCTGTGGATACAGGTGTAGAACTCTCAAACTATTTAATTTTGCACAGGATTTGGGGTTGGGGCTGGGTGGCTTTTTTAATGTCAGCCCAGTATCATCCAACCTAAAAGACAGGTTGGCATCAAGCAGTGTATCCTCTTCTTCTCAGTCCACTTGCCCCAGATCTACTTCTAGACAAGAATATTATCATACATTTAAATTGTGGGTTTTTTTCACACGTGATCCTACCACTAATTTGCATTAATTTGCATTAATATAAATTTATCATAATTTTTTGGATGAGCCTGTCTTAACTGTCCCCTCCAGCCAAACTCCTTAAGACTTCTTATGAAGAACTGGGAAGTGGTGCAATTGGATGAAAAAAACCCTCGCCACACTCAAGCCACATCATAAGAAAATGCAATTATCAAACAAATCAGCATGGAAACTTCCAAACATCACTTTGGCAAAACTAAACTACGGATATGACTCAGTTCCTTGTCAGGCAAAACACTGAAAGTCTGCTGTGGCTACTGACTGTGCTCCCACACAGCACCACCATGAATGCTTGTCCCAAACTTTAGAGATTTTAGAGTTTTCTTTAAGCACCTCAATACAAGCAAGGAATTAAGTGTACCTCTCAAACCTGGTAGTCTGCTTCATAAAATTAAATTTATGGCTCATATGTGAATTTGGAGAACAGAGATGACCATAAACAGAGTCAAGAAATTAAAGAAAAGCATTAAAAAGCTCTGCTTTTCAAAATGAGAAGAGTACAATATGACTTAAGCTTGAGTCATAATGTGGAAAAATGCATGATTTTTCAAAATGAGAATACTATTCTACTACAATTTCAGTTTTTACCAGAAACATTGGTGATGTACAATGGATTATGCAGGGACTGAACTTTCCTTGTGCTAATTAAAAAGAAGCAGCAGTGTGACAGTAGCCAGGTACCAAAGGGGTAAAAAAAAAAACTTTGCCAACAATTAAAATTAAAAAGTTATTAATTTTTTTGCAGAGACAAAAAAATAATTCTGTAACTTCCTTGCTGTGTTTGCCCAAGGAGTCAAACAAACAAGAACATTCCAAATATAATTTATCTAAGAACTCATCCATCCCCATTAAATAACAGCTTCAGGGAATGACTTACAGCATCAGTCATAGTCAACAGCAAGAAGCGACACGCACAACAGAGAGACATTCCTGAGTGCCTGCTTCTTAATAACCTCTTTGCAACAAGCCAGGAATTAATTATTTACAATGTTTTGGGGTTTTTTTTGTTTTGTTTTGGTTTGGTTTTTTAGGTTAGAAGCCCCATGAAACATGCAATGCAAATACATTACTCAAACTGCTTAAAGGAGGACAGAACCCAGTGCTGTCTCTCTTCAGATCAAAAATTACAAATAATCACCATTCCAGTGAATGACCGGGGGCGGGGGGGGGAAATGATTGAACTAAAATTAAATAATTGACAGCCACACTGATTGGTTACTCAGAAATCCTTTTGAATCAAGAGGTTCCAAAGTTGGCCAAAACAAAACTCTGAGAAAAAACACTGGGAAAATTATTAAGTTGAATACATCCTGACTTCTAATTCTTATGCTGACAATCCTTATAGGGCCTATATTTGATTTCACTCTAAAGCTACAAAAGGCACTTTGGGATTGATGATATGGAGTTAATAATTATCCAGCAAATATTACCAGCGTTCCTGAGGAAAAATTATAATATTGTAATTATATTTTGCTATTTAGAAAATCCAGAGTAAAATTTAGAATTCTGCTTCATCCCCTCCTGTTATCTCACTTGCAGTGACCCCTTTCCATCTGCCTTTCTTGGAAGAGTATGGCTGACAAAGTGGCTTGTAAAGACAGACAGTATTAAAACACACCAGGCAGGCTGACTTTCTATATAAAATACCTTGACTTTTAGTAAAAAAAGAAGCTCTCACTTTACACAAAATCGAAGTTGAAGCCTTCATTCAATCACCACGTTTCACAAGTTACACAGTGCTGGTTTTGGCTGAGTTACTCTTGTTCACAACATACATTACACAATTAATGTGCAGGTTTCTACCCAGTTTTAAGCCCTGATTCTGATTTAAAACACACACATTTAGCAAAAGACACATACAGATGGGTCAGCCTGACTCAACAGTGACAGAAGGAGGGAACTCATTTCACACGACCTGTGTTTTCTGTGGCCAAAAAAAAGTCCATGGAATCACACTGACAGACAGACAGACACAGACAGACAACTCCACAAGCCCAAAGGAGTTAATCTGACATATTTTCCCCAGGCAGTCAGGTGAATGTAAAAAACTCCCCAAATGAAAATAAAAAGTGAAGTCCTGTCTTCTTCACATAATACCCTGTCAGAGCACGTCACAGAAAGATTAATGTTCTTAGTGAGTTGTCATACAACAACTCTGTATTAATTTGAGCCTCAACCCTACAATCTGTCTCTCTGAATGCGTATTGTAAGTCTCATTAAAGTTAATGAGGTTTTGACGAGGCTTCAAACTTACTGGATTTTATGATTGTGCACAAGACATTTCAATCAGACTGGCTTAATCCATTCTAATTTTTGCCACCTTGCTTTGAGGTTTGCATCTTCCCCTTCACAGAACTATTTCCCTATAGTGAATTTCAGGTGTCTTTAATATAAATACTGTATATCTGTGCTATGATACAGTATTTATTTTGACAAGTCTGTAAGTACCACTTTTGGGGATGTTTTTACAATCTGAAGACTTCAACAGACGGACTGCAATGTAAATGGAGCCTGCAAGTACATTGGACAAAATACCTTCTGAAAAACTTCCCACACTAACAGATGATTAATATTAATTCACCATTAAAGTGTCTTCTTCCAAAACAAAGAAACCTCCCCAAAATAAACCAAACCACCACCAACAACAACAAAGAAACTCAAAAGCAGCAGAATTCATCTATGTGACAGTTCTACACCTTGAGGGAATGAAGATATTTGCCACAGTCAGAACATCAGGACTTTGCACACTATAATAATGCAGGAGAATCCAAAGATGTCATTCATTGACTTTTGCTATTTTTGTACAGGCACTCACCATTTTAGAAAACGTATTACAGAATTATGCAGATTTTCTCATTAGAAGTGTCTCATCATGGCTTTGAAACTGTCACCAAAGCACAGATTTAAGCAGTTCAAAGAAATTCAGGAAACAGTTGAGGATCATTGTCCTCAAATTCAGTACAGAAGGGAGAACTGCATTTAACTCAAGCTAACCTGAAAACTTCCATATTCTTTAAGGAGATAAAATATATGTATTCAAAATTAAGCATTGTTCTGAAGTTGTAATGTGCTACCACAACAGCTAAAAGAGAAGTTTTTAGTATAGATCTGGATGTTCAGGATGACTGACTTTCTGATGTCACCTTCCTCTTTATGTGGTTTATGAGGTAATTTTAGTAATATGATTACTCATTCAAACCTTAGCACGTGTAAGTTTGTTTGGGAGCAATTCTTCACAAGTAAGGTCCTCCTAAATTTTAGAATATAGTGCCATTTCAAAATTTTCCAGCTCATCAGTCAGACTGAAATACTACATACATTTAAAAGTTGCTTTCTGAGGGAACTGGGAAAAATTCTCACTCAGTGGAAACAGGAGGAGATGTAAGGAAACCTATGTAAGAGGCCTACCTGCAATAATGACTGGGTGAGATACATAATTTTCCTGTAAAGCAGCCCAGTTTTCATGTAGAGTACCTTCAGCATTGGTACTAAGGTGTTACCCATCTCCCTTAACCTCAAAAATCTTTGCTATGCATGTAGCTAATTATTTGGCTATGTTCTGTCCTCAATTAAAATTTGTGACCAAAAGCAGCTGCAAAATGTAGCTGATTTATCTGCTTTAACTTAGATATATTTCCATTTGCAGTTTTGGAGGTTTTTCTCAGTTTTGGGTTTTTTTTGGCAAACATATTTTCAATTAACAAAAGTTTATTTCCAGAACTTGGGAGTAAATCTAACATTTTGCACTAAATCCTCTGGCAAAACTCAACTGCTATCCATGTTGCAGAGTAGAGCTCTCCTGCATCCAGCACCCCACCCAAGACAGCCTGACTCTTAAAAAACGCATTAAAATTCAGAAAATCATCATTTAGTCTGGGCAAATATGGGCCATGAGGTTTTGTGAGCCTTTAAGAATTATTTAGTTCTGAAAATACAATAAATGAATTGCCTAAGGGCAAGTTGGAGCAACTTGGTCTAGTGGAAGTAGGAAGAATGGGATGGGCTCTAAGGTCCCTTCCAACCCAATCCATTCTGGAATTCTGTGATACTCTGAATTGCACCAAATCCTGGAATAACTATGTTGTGCTATACCCAGCAAAATGTTACACAAACGTTCCCTTGATTTGATTTTGTCTGCTTTTATTTTGATGTAGTTAGAAAACTAACATTTATTAAAGCAGCTGTCCCCAAATTCATTTGTGTAACTCACTTCAGGCAGCTGCATGGCAGGGAAACACTGCACTGTAATGTGAAATCAGGTCCCAGGTGCTCAGCAAATACTGAATATGTAAGCTGTACATGTTGTTTTGTACTAGAGATTAATTTGCTACTTTTGTGGGAATACGTTTCATAAAAAATAGAAAAATATGTAGAAGGTTAAGTAACTGCAGATCTAAACATAAAATCTCAGATGTATATTAAATAAATAAATATTAACTCAATGTTTGAATTTTTAGATATGCAACAGCAATGAAACAGGAAAATTAAATGCTACCTGCTTATTTATTGTCTATAAATAAAGTAAACTTGAGAAATGTTTCTATTTTAGGATGTGTCTACATTCCACTGAGAATACTGGAGAAAAACAGAGAGAGGGAAGTAAAGAAGGTACAGACAAGTACAACCCAATCCATCATAAAATCTTGGGTGACAACTTTGCCAGAGAAAATGAAAAGAACATTTAATCTTAACTCAATACTAAATATTTTCTTATTTCTTTAATGTGAAAAAGCATATTTGAAATAAAATTCAGCCACTAGAAGAAACGGTTGTGGAGAAATTTTTTTTAAAACCTGTTTAGCAGTAATTCCTAGATGACATACAAATATTAGCATTTAAAAAGTACTTATGTTACATGCTTTAAAATGCTCCATTGCATTTAAAATAACACAACTTGTACAAGCTTTGTACAAGCTTGAATATTTCAAACAGAGGTGCAGTAATTATATATTCTAATCAAAATTCACGAGTTACATGGAAACAGTGGCTGTCCATACCTAACTATGTTAAGCATATGAGATTGGACTCACTCCTCTATTTTTAGTTTTCTACAACTTCTAACCAGCTACTCCCTTGGAGCATTCCAGGCTTGCATAAATCTGCTTAATTAGACACTCAGTTGGATTGTATTCTGTGTCAATTTTTCAGGTTTAAAAACAGACAAGTATTCATAAAAGGTAAACACAACATCATTTACCAGGTGGATAAAACTGCATCAATCTGTAAATACAATTCCTTCCAAGCCCTTATTTGGACTATGCATTATTCAAGGATATATGGAGATTTAAATGGTGGTAACAACTCAATCTCAAGAAGGACTAAGCCTTGGGATAACTTCCCTGATGAACAGTTTTAATTATTGTTATTCCTGTCATCTAGAAAAGGTTCTAAAATGGATTATTTCCTTTCAAATCTCAGATTGGTTTGCCCAGCTTTCAGGTTTGTGTATTTTCTAAGGAAATACTACAGAAGAGTGTGGCTGCACAAGTAAACACAAACTTCTTTTACCAAGAGAAACTCATAAAGGTCATTGCAGCATGAGCAGAATTCTAGATTCAAGACAAGGTGACTGTATCTCTCTCCAAAAATTCCTACTTGATAAAATTCTGAGATACCTGACCTTCTCAAAAGTGCAGATTCAGAGCTGTGTCACTCTACATCTGCAACATTACTTTGACTTTTCAGGGCTGTTCTTACCAGTCAAAGTAAGTCTTCAGTTATTGTGATCTAAAAAATCACTGCAAAAATCCATTTATTTGATGATTATATTGTGAGTGTAACTTTTTCTACATTGTAGCAACACTAGAATACAAATGGCATAAGAAAGGCAAACCATACATTCAAGAACAGCATTGAGACGGCAGTATAGAATCATAGAATCACAGAATGGATTGGATTGGAAAAGACCTCCGAGATCATCAAGTCCAACCCTTGGTCCAACTCCACTCCCTTTACCAGATCATGGCACTCAGTGCCACGGCCAATCTCAGTTGAAAAA
Source organism: Pithys albifrons albifrons (assembly GCF_047495875.1). NCBI lineage: Eukaryota > Metazoa > Chordata > Aves > Passeriformes > Thamnophilidae > Pithys > Pithys albifrons. The sequence continues at coordinate 52,878,908 of NC_092497.1, forward strand.
CCTCCAGGGATGGGGAATCCACCCCCTCTCTGGGCAGCCCATTCCAATGCCTGAGCACTCTCTTTGGAAAGAATTTTTTTCTGCTCTCCAACTTCAATTTCCCCTGGCAGAGCTTGAGCCCATCGTGCCCCCTTGTCCTATTGCTGAGTGCCTGGGAGAAGAGACCAACCCCCACCTGGCCAGAACTTCCCTTCAGGCAGTTCCAGACAGCGCTGAGGTCACCTCTGAGCCTCCTCTTCTCCAGGCTAAACACCCCCAGCTCCCTCAGCCTCTCCCCACAGCACTTGTGCTCCAGTCCCTTCTCCAGCCTCGTTGCTCTTCTCTGGCCCTGCTCCAGCACCTCAATCTCTTTCCTGAACTGAGGGGCCCAGAACTGAACACAACACTCAAGGTGTGGCCTCCTCAGTGCAGAGTCCAGCAGAAGGGTCACTGCCCTGGGCCTGCTGGCCACACTAGTTTGGATCCAGGCCAGGATCCCATTGGCCTTCTTGGCCACCTGGGCACACTGTTGGCTCCTGTTGAGCTTCCTGTCAATTAGGACCCCAAGGTCCCTCTGCCTGGCTGCTCTCCAGTACTTGATAAAGGAACTGTTACAAAATAAAAAATTAATCATACTTCTCTGCTGGACTATTATTTTTATCAATGTTGTCAATATAATATTTTTCAAGGTTTTTACTCATAAGAGTCAATCAGAATATTCATCAAAGTGTAGATGAATACAAATCAAACAGCTTGATGGGATTTAACTTCTCGCTTTAAATCTGTCATTTGCACAAAAACAAACATGAAGATAAAAGCAGGAAACAATTTAAAGCTGAATTTAGATAAAATCATTAATGCATTGGTGACATTAATTCAACTTTAATATGCCTTGAGTTCAACAAATGTGCAGCACATAATGGAGACCAGAATCAGTGAACAGGGAACAACATTGCAAAAGTGTAATAAATATTGGCAAATTTGCACAGATAAGTAATTTTGAAAAGCACTGTCCTAACAAGAGTTTCTGCACCCCATCCATTTCTTCAGAATTACAATAATAGCAGATTCACTGTTCCCTCACCCATTTTTTCCTAATCAACTTGTTTCAATACAGTTAGAGATACATTTGTAAAGAAAAAAAAATTCTTCTGAAATAAAAGGAAGTCAATTTTACAGTATTTCTGTCCCCCACAGAAAAACACCAAACAACAGTTATCTAGGAGCCATCCACATTCCTTTTGGGAGAAAAGATTTTAGAGAGAAGAAGGTTAGTCCACATCACACCCAGTGAACAAGAGGCAGAGGTCCAATACTTGATGGTGAAATAATTTCTTCATCCTTGGTCTTACTGTCACTTATATCAGCAACACCAGCCCCAAAAAAAACCCACAAAAGCAAAACCAAACCACAAACAAACAAACAAACCCCCCAAAATAAACAACCCCCCCACAAAAACCAACAGGGAATCATGATGGGTTGTGAGAAGAATAAATAACCAGTTAAAAAACTGGACAGCAGAAGGACAAACCAGAGTGTAAGAGCTGTAAAGTCAAACAGCCGTACTAAGTGTTTTGGGACATGCAAGGAGAACCCCTTTGTAGAATAAAAGCAGTGGATTTCAGGTTTGTCACACATACAGAATCACACACAGATTATTCTGAGTTGGAAGGGACTCACAAGGATCATCAAGTCCAACTCTTCAGTCCGTGGCCCAAACAGGGGATTGAACCCAAGACCTTGGTAATATTACAACCAAGTTTAAACCAACTGAGCTAATTGTCAGTCAGCATTTGATAAGGTTAAAAGCCTAAATTTACAGAATTCCATAGTCACATAATTTTTGGTGTTGGAAGGGCCCTCTGGAGCTCCCTCAGTGCCACCCCCTGCCCAGGCAGGGGCACCCCCAGCAGTGACACAGGGCCGTGCCCAGGGGGGCTGCAATGTCCCCAACAGGGACACTGCACACCCTCCCTGGGCAGCTGGGCCAGGCTCTGCCACCCCCATGCAAAGCAGTTCTGCCTCATGCTGGGGGCACTGGTTGTGCTGGAGTTCATGGCCATTGCTCCTCGTGCTGTCCCTGCCCCGCTGAGCAGAGTGTGGGACCATCCTGTGTCACCCCTGGAGATGTTTGTGTGCAGTGATGGGTCCCCTCTCAGTCTGCTTCTCTCCAGACTGACCAGGCCCAGCTCCTGCAGGCTCTGCTCACCAGGGAGATGCTGCAGACCCCAAATCCAGACCCTCTCCAGCATCTCCTGGTCTTTCTTGAACTGTGGAGACCAGAATTGAACACAGAACTCCAGTTGTGGCCCCAGCAGGGCTGAGCAGAGGGGCAGGATCCCCTCCCTGCCCTGCTGGACACCCTCTCCATGATGCACCACAGGATATTATCTTTATTCTATTCAGAAAACCTTCCTCAACTCGAGATCACTAGAGGCCCAAATATTCTTTTTTAAATTTCCCCACACAACCAACCTGTGTTATGTACTTTTTCTTTGAAACTTCAAACTTGCTGCCAAACACTTTAGCATCAAGACACTAAATTGTAACATACAGACTATTTAAGGTCTCCTGCACATTTTTTTTTTCCAGAAATGAACTTATAAAATATTAGTGCTGTGAATCAATTTCTCTGTCATCTTCAAAATTTGGACAGAAAAATACCAATTTCTGCTTCCAGTTTCTAAGAAACTTCAGTCTACTTTAGGTAAATATTTGATTATATATTTTACTACGTTATGTTCTGTTATTTGTGCTGATCTAGTCTTCGGGGATATCCAGTTTCCATTTTAAAAGCTTCAAATGTGTCACTACAGTACCAACAGACACAGAACAACAATAAAAGTTTTCTACCAAACAGAGCAAAGAAGGAACTGTGTGATGCTGAATAGTGTCTTCAGGATATAAATTAACAACAGGTACAACCAATCAAGGGTTAGACAATTCTGGGCTCAGGAACTGATCCCTGTGGCTTTTAGCTAGCCATGGCAACAAATATTTACTTAATTAATTAACTTAATTAATTACAATTTCCTTGTGTCTTAGTAGCTGAAAGTAAGACAATGTAAAGTTCCAAACCATAAAAAGGTCTTATTGTTTGCCACTTAATCATGTCCAAATAGCTTCAGAACTCTTAAGACACATTTTTATCACACTTTTTAGCACATGCAATAACTTGACTGTCATCTAAAATGGATCTTCAAGGACATTTAAGCCTTGATTTTAGGATTAAGGTACCACTTTCAGAAATTTAGGCTCTTTCTTGTGGTGGTCAAAACTGTGTTTGGGACTGTACCCATCCATGGAGAGCTCCCTACTTGTCATATGAATTTTCCCTCCTAAGATCTTACTGTGATAGTTTAACCCCTGCTGGCTCTTCAAGAATAAAAACATAACTGTGAAACATATGATTTTTAAAAACATTTTATCTGAATAATTATATTGTTGGAAATCTTCTTCTGCATTTAGGTCACATCCTTGTTTCTGTGTGATAAAAAATTCATGAAGGGCAGATTAAAAAAAAAAATAGTATCAAGAAAGAATTTCTCTGAGCATTTCCCAAAATCTCTTAAACCTTGGAGTTGTTACGGTCTCAGGATGTGAAATGGAAACAGAATTCACATCAAAGTCAGTACTGCCTTGCAACACTGCCTGTTCCCATCCCCACTTGTATGCCACAGGTCTACACCCTAAAAAGTTCTCAAAAGGTCTACACAGTTGTCTACATTTTAGGTTAAACACTGAACCACCCAAACCAACCATTCTAGAGAGCAAGTCTAAGAAACTAAGTTTCCAAATCCATTTTTGCTGATAACCCCAAGAAGATTGTTTCCATCCTTACTGCTACCCCTCGTTCTGGATTACCAGCAGGATGGGCAGAGCTGATGTTAACACAGACAAGAAAAGGAACAGGGAGAAAGAATATAAAGTACAGGAAGAGATGGTGTTTGCATGGTAACCTGACTTAAAAAAAAAACACATCAAGCCACTGTGGTCATTCTCATGTTCCTATCTGGGCACCTGCTGTCACCAGAGATGAAAAGATGAGGAGGAAAAAAGAAAGAGCTCAGCAGTGCAGGGAAAAAAAAGAATATTGAGCGCAGAGTAGGATCTCTCCATCCCCCTGACTGAATCCTTAAACATCTAATTCAAGAGACACAGACACTAGTAAAATCCTTGGAGGGAAGGAAAATGCTTTCATAGCTTTTTTTTCCCCTCAGATTACTTGCTCTGCCCTTGCCTGCTGGGTTTTTCAGAGAGGAGTAGATTTGTAAAGGAACACTTGTCCTCTGCCTTAGAGGTTATCGCAAAATCTATATTGGCATCCACACCTCAAGCTTCCAGACATCTATTTTTTCCCTATTTCCTATCTCCACTAAGCAAATATCATTTCTTCCGTGTGTTTTACACACCTTTTCTTTTTCAAGGAAATCTTTGCTCAAGTTTTTCCTTGCAGAGACAGCAAAATGATTTTTTTGGTAGTGGTGGCAGTACCCAAGTATCCAGGAAACCCTTTCAATCCTGAGTCTTAAACCAGTCAAAGAGAGTAAATTCATCCCGGCTGACACTGCTAGACCTCCATGAGTTTCATTCTAAAACTGGCATCTTTTCAGCTGAGATCCTTCTTGGATTGTCATACATATTCTGATTATTATTTTGGAAGCTCCCTGCATCCCTTGGAAATTAGTAAATCAGAGTGGTACATGCTACATCTGAATGGATAACAGCTATGGCAACACTCTGAATTGCCACCTGAGAACAGAACGGGGCTTTGATTGGCACTTGCTCATGAAGCAGCCAGACTCTCCCGTGATTACTTTATCTAAATATCATTTTCCTTTTTCACAGCACATCACCTCCCTGAAATCCTCACTGCATTCACTTTTAAGAGATAACTTATCACATCCACTGCTACAGCTCGCAGTTTGTCCACACTTGCACATCCATCATGAGTTTAATTGTAATAGGTACTCCCAGGTAACTCCATGCATGGGCAATTTCACCCATTTTAGATTGATCTGTAAGAGCTGTCGCTATAAAAGTTCAGGTGCAGAGAACTCCTCAGCATGATGAGACACACAACAGCCTTTCCCTGTTCCCTGTGCTCTACAATCACATCTCTTAATGCTAAGATAAATATTTGTCTGTCTGGAGTCTCTGAGAGAACATTTTTCTTTTTTAGTGGATGAAGCAGAAGTAGATTGTTATGCAAATACAGAAAAATACATTTTGGTAACTACTTGGCTTTGTTGCTTATATTGTAACATCATGAAATTTGATAACTGAAAAAATGCAAAATATGCAGTAAAATTAACCAGAATAGTCTGGAAATAGCAGTTTCAAAGTAATTTTACAGGATTTTGATTTTCAATGTTGTTTCTACCAGCTTTGCCTACTGATGGCCACAATAAAAGCACATTAGAGGTCCTTATCTGTAAAGAATCTGAATCCCCAGATTCCAATTTTGCAGCACCACAGTTACCAGTTTAGTTCTTCCTTCTCACCACTGGACGGAAAACATGGTTTATTTCCTCTCTCTTGGAAAGCAGTGGGGTACTATTTTCTGGTGCTACTTGAGTAGAAGAAATAAATGTATATAGCCACATGAAAGCAAACATATTGCAAGATACAAATTCTCATTTCTGGATTTAGGCTCTAGACCTGCTCAATATGAGCAGAAATATTTGTATTAAAGACATGGAATTTAAAAATCTGCCTCTAAAGCCACACCACAGTGTATAAAGAATATAAGATTTTAATAACCTTTTATACTCCCTACCACTTCATCAAATAATCCAAATGTTTATTACCTGTTTTCTAGTGTTGCTATAGCATTGGTTAGATAATCATGGGGATCACAGCCCATAGGAAAGCAAAATACTTAGAAACCGTCTGAGCTGGGATTCTTGACAGAGATGTCTCAGGGAAACACAAAGAAACACACTATAAAAGGAGTGGAAGGTAGCAGTGAAATAAATAACAATAGCACTGGCTTTTAAAGCTGCAGATAACAAACATCACCACATTAGTCCAAAGGCTGGTTCCAGGAGTCTGTGGAAAAGCTTGGAAAAAATGGATTTTTGCCAAGAAAGTGCTGATCATTATTATTTAAAAGGCCCAGATTTTAAACAGGACAAGCCTCAAACACGTGGGAAAGAAGAAGAACCTGCGTGAGATGCTCTGTATTTAATGCCCCAACACTAACAAGTTCTCATTTGCAGAAGCCTTTAGCAGGCAGTTGTGCCAATTACTGCCCATGCTAAAACCATTTATATGTCCAAGTCAGTAGAGGAAACAACCTCCAATGTCTGCACCAGCAACAGATCTGCAAAAACACCTGTTAGATATGGCTTTCTATGCTTCCTTCCTGCTCCCTCTGGCTGGATCAGTCACTCATTCACAGCCATAAAATCTTTCTTTCTCCTGGACCGAAGTCTTCCAGCTTTTCTACTTCAGATGATATTTAAGAAAACATTGAAATTATATATGTAGATGAGGTTAAATGAAAATACGTCTGGTAAGTCATGGTGAAAATGCAGACTGGACCTCCTATGTGTGTCACAGCTGAGCAAGCTGAGTTACACTCTATTAGCAGATTAGTTACTCAAAAAACCCAACACAATGGGGTGAGCATTGTGAAACAGAACTGAATTTCATTAAGAATTTGGAATCCCAGAAACAAAACCTGGAAAAGTTTTCAAGATAGAGTAAGTATTTCCCATTTGTATCTGGAAACAAAATTTCATTTTGAAATGTGATTGTTGTGGTTTTCCTAGCAAAGTGAAAAAACACTCCAAAACCACTGAATGTATTACTACAGGGAACAAAGACCAACATTTTCAGTTTGGAGGAAGAATCTTTTTTTTTTTTACTGTTTTGGTCAGCAGAACAGTTATTCACAAAGACAACATGACAAAAGTACAGGGAAAGATTCTGGAGGTACCACTGGGTTTATATTTACTGGAAATGCCAGAAGATACTTATGATTGACACAGGTAATTGCAGGAAAAGGAGCTAATATCTCAGGGTTAAAAGAGGGGAATGAAACCACAGAGGTGCCTTGTGTTTCACCAGACTGCTCATGAGGGACTGCTACTTGCTACCTGTGATGCTCATTCTGTGAACTCCAGATATTGTAAGCAAAACTGATGAGAACGTAAATCCACAATAAATTTTTGATCTGTTAGCTGCACTTTTAAATTTCTTCTTAAAGAAACAGAATAATATGAGACAGCTAGAGTGCCCTGGCTCAGTTTCCTGAGCAAAGGCAAATATATGGTCTCATGTCAGAGGGTTGCTAAGTAAATATTGTCAGACACATTCAGGAAGCTGGCAAAGATACTACAAGGATGAACACTGATGAGCCTGAAAGGAGATTAATCATTCTATTTCAGGAGCGGGTTTTGAAGAGAATGCAATAAATAATGCTCAACCCTGCTGTGATTACAAGGCAAACAGGTTTTAAACCACAAGTCCGGGATAAATAACAGCAGGGAAAAAGCCCAGCTTCCTACAGGTTTGGGCTCTGGACTGGTATTGTCCCAGTCTGCCAACCAGAACTGCACAGGCAAAGTTGGCAGACTGGGACAATACCAGTCTGAGAAGTATTTTGTGATGCAGCTGAAAAATTCTGCTCAGGTAGAAGGGAACAGAAAACCACGACACTGAAACTCTCAGCAGAATCAACAGTTTACAGCAGAGGTTTCCAAAACCCTGAGATTAGCTCAGTGGTTAAAACTTGGCTGTAATAATGCCAAGGTCATGGGTTCAATCCCCTGTGTGGGCCATTGACTGAAGAGTTGGACTCAATGATCCTTGGGGGTCCCTTAAAACTCTCAGAATAGGCTGTGATTCTGAATTATAAAGGAACTAGTATAAATATACAGGGCACCAGGAGAGTCATGGGAATATTTCCAAATTGCTTTCAAACCTGAGTAAAACCTACAGCAGCAAAATACGGGAAAATGTCACTTTTTTACCAGAACACCAGATTAAGAAGTACTTCCACCTATTTGCTTTAAGGTGAGACCACCTGATCCAAGAGCACAGACAGACGAATGAGACATACACAAAACTCATTAAATCCACTCTGATGTCTTATCACATACCTTTTTTCACTGGTAAATCTCAAAGTTCTGCCTAATCTTTTGATCAACTTCCATCCAGGGACAACTTTTAATGTTTTTGTTATTTATTTATTAAAAAAAAAATCCTGTACTGACCTAAGAAGTTTCATTTTACCTGAACAGCAGGTACACATGTCCAGATATTTGAAAGAGAAGGAAAAAGAAAATATGTGATTATATCTGTAGTCACTATATACAAATTCTACCTTATATTTTTCTATCAAAGGATTCTGCGCAGCCATTGAGAACATTGCATAATAGCTCAAAGGATGCTGAAGAGACACCTGTTACTGAATGAGGAGATATACTAGTAAGTGAAAAAAACACCCCACCACTGCCTTGTGCCATGACAAAAATCTCAGCTGTTAGGACAGAAAAATAAACAGTATGTAATGAATTCCATTCACTTATGACATCAAAAGCCAAAGACAAGCTAAATAAAGGCAATTCAGACAAAGGTAATTTTTGTGTTTCCTTCCTCTGTAGTGCTTGCCTGACTTTGTAAAGTTAATATTCTTTTAGCATGTTTTTTACTTGTAGATAATTTTCTGCTTTGTTGTTTTTTTGGGGTTTTGGTATTTGTTTGTTTTTTTTTTAAAGCAGAAATTAGAGCAGCTGAACAGGAAAGATGTATCAACTCAGACTTTATGAAAAGCTATAAAGATTGAAGGAAACTGACTAACAGGAAACAAAACTTTCTTCCAGGGACAGAAAAAACTTAAGGTTTCCTCAGTTCCCAAACCTAAACCACAGCATTTAGTTATTTCTGTAATGTTTAAATTTAGACTAATATCTAGAAATCACTGAAATCATGTCTGAAATTTACTGTTATTACATGGCTTACTGGGAATCACACACTCAAATGAGAATACATTTCTGAAGGAAGCAGATTGAAGCGAAGAGCAGGAACGGCCCAGTGCTCAGTGAATTTTAACATTCTTCAAGGTGGCATCATCTGACTAATTAAACTGATTACATTTGAGAACTCGAAAGGCCTAGAGATAAATTCCTAATCTTGAGTAGTCTTAAAAACCTTGATTATTAATCTGCTAATTGTGTGAAGGCATTTGCTATTAACTTTAGCAGTTCAGGAAGTAAAAATAAAGCAACCTTTGTCTATTGCTCAAAGCCTTTTTAAATAATAAATCGAGTTTTTAAACTTTGATTCCCACTGCAGCCACTGATAGTAAGTAATTGCATTCTTTATCAGAAACCAAAATTGAAGTTAACAGAAGGATAGTTGAAACTATTGTCAGAGTTCCAAATGCTAGTTTTTCTAGTTCCCATTCCAGTGGGAAATATTATTCATCACAAGAGCTGCGTAGGAAGGAATCCATCCCCAGTGTGGCCCCACTCCTCTTTGCTTTAAGAGAGAAAATTTTGTGGTTTATGTTCTTAACCCTATTTATGACCAAGACTAAAGAAGCACTATTATCACTATAACCAAGCAAGCAGTGTTATCTGAGTTATATAAAAGTGACAGTGAACAGGAGGAGGGGGGAGGAAGGTACCCAGTATCATTATGTGTTCCTTACAAGTGAACTAGTCTATAATGTTCTATTCCATTCTACTTAAATCTGACAAATAGCTTGAACCCACGTCTTCCAGCTCCTACTCTTTGAAAGGGTTTTTACCTTATTGCACAATTTCTCTGAAGGTTCCAAAGGCAGAAATGTAATTCACCTAGACCTGACACATTTCCCAGCTCATAGGGAAGATTCTTGTTTTGTTTTCCCCCATCAAATACAAGTTGGGGAAAAGACAGTCTTGATGTTCCTTTTTGTTTCAGAGCACACTACCGAAAGATGTGCCCTCTCTTCCTACACAGTTCATCTCGACCTTCCAACCCTCTCTTTCCCCAGGTCTAAACTGCCAATAAACTTATATATATATATATATATATATATACACATAGTATATATTCCTCCCTGGTATAGTCCATCTTCCTGAAGGATAAAAGGAGGATGGAGGACATTTTTATGATTATACAGACTAAAGCTACCTCTACCAGGAAAGTTCCTAACTGAGAAGAAAAGGGGAATGTGATCAGAACTGGTTCCATGTCTTGTGTAACATCCCTTGCCCACACAAATACCTGAACTTCATATCTAGAATTCCTCTTGGGTTTTTCCTTCCCAGGCATAAACAGCACCTTCCTTTGGTATGGTTGGCCAGGCACCCCTGCAACTCTCTGACTTCCAAGGGCTCTTTTTTCCTGCTTTTCTAAACAAAAAGATGTGTGCAATTTAATTAATTTTTAAATATGCATTAATTCACTGAGTAGGATATTAAGAAATTCAAAATAGCTACCTCCTTAGAAGTTTTTGTGAAAATAGCTAGCTCTAGATAATTTATTTCACATCTTGTCCCAGCCCCATGACAAAATATGCAGCCCAATTATCCATCATCAGTTATCAGCCAGCCCACTCTGTAAATATGCTAAATATCAGAAACAGTTTTAAAATCTGTTCTTGTCATCAAAATACGTAATTAGAAAAGTTTTAACTGAAGTACTTAAATATTTTAAGAAGTCTTTTTGACAAGAAAAATGTGATTTACAGTGGGGACACAGCAGAACATACATTATAAGTTGGTTAAAAACAGGGGGGGAAAGCCAGAAAATTTATTCACATTTATTGCTCACAAAATGATATCTGAAATGATATTTATTTAAATGGAAGGGAATATGCTGTTGATATCTAATGGAAGGAACTGAACTCCATGCAAGTTCAAAACAAATACTGTGGCTGCTTACCAGCCCTCTGTCAATGGTCTATGAGGTGCCAGTCAAGGGTTGTACAAGAATTCTTAATGCCCTCTGTTCATTTTCATTAAATGACCAGAAGCAGATTTTCACAACCTGCCAGTCTTTTCAGAGCTAAATCAAAAGGCTTCTTCTGACATCAAGCCTTGGAACTGTCTCTGATGGAGAGCAGTGGCTGACACATTATTTAAATTTTGAAAATTAGATACCTCATTAAGAACTAATGCATGTTCAGCAGGAAGACAATCCTACACAGTGAGGAGTGATATGGGTCTGATGATTAAGCTGAAGAACCAGCAGAATAAATGCGTTCCATTTCAGCAGGTAGAATTCCTTAGCTAAAGTTTCTAAGTTAATTGTTGTTCTGCTTTTTAATCCCAATTTTCACTGAGGAATTAATTACATAATAGAGCAGGTGAGGCTAGTGAGGCTTCAGTGAGTAGGTGAGAGAATTAAGCAACATCACCACTTCTGCATCAGCAGAACATGCAGGGATAAAGAAAAACATATTCTGTCATCTACTCTGTACTTATCCAACTTTAGTAGCCTAATACAATTTACAAGAGAGCTGGAGAGGAACTTTGGACAAAGACCTGGAGGGACAGGACACAGGGAATGGCTTCCCACTGCCAGAGGGCAGGGATAGTTGGAATATTGGGAAGGAATTGTTCCCTGTGGGGGTGGGCCCTGGCACAGGTTGGGCAGAGCAGCTGTGGCTGCCCCATCCCTGGAAGTGTCCAAGGCCAGGTTGAACGGGGCTTGGAGCAACCTGGGCTGGTGGAAGGTGTCCCTGCCCATGGCAGGGGGTGGAACTGAATGAGCTTTAAGGTCCCTTCCAATGCAAACCATTTTGTAATTCCATGTGCTCATGAACCTTACATCAACCACTTCAGCAGTTCAATTACTGGGGTTGTACAACACAGTTATTATGAAATAAAATCAACAACGAAGCCCCACACTAGAAAGCCAGAAAAGAAACAAAAAGCCTTTTTATCCACCAAAATTTTAAAAAAGGGTAGAATTTTAAAAGTATGCTCGTGCATACTGCAGCAAATGTGACTGTAGAAGATAGAAGGTTCACCTACTTCACTCTGTTTCCTGAATCTGTCCTGAACTACATGCTCAGATAGTTAGAGAAAAAAAATGCTGAAAATTTACATAAAAAGTGAAAGACAGATCTAGCTTCACTGCTTTTGTACCCTTTCTAAGGTAAAAGATTTCCTTTATAAAAAGGATGCAGGGATCCTCAATCTATAATACTGCAACAGAGAGCCCAGGATTCCTTGGCACAGTTTGTCACCTTTCAAAAACTCTGGCCTTGGAAATACAAAAATTCACACACAAGCCAGATATGCATAAATAAAACCACCTACAAAAATTTGTTTTTAGGTTTTATAGATATTATTAGACCGCAGGCTTCCTGGGTTCAAAAATCCCTTGTTTTATGTAAAACATAATAAATTAGTATGAAATACTGTGCTCTTTGTTGCATCTTTAAATCTGTTATCATACCTTCTTTATGTGTAAATGTATAGTACCTCCTAATAAACGTCTGGCCAATGTATTCTCCACATTGTTTATACAGTTTGAGTGTATTAAACCACACAGGACATTATATTTTACTTACACACGTATGAACCCCATGTCTGTGCTCCAAAAGCTGCCAAATACCAGTTCCCTGGAGTTCAAAAAAAATTTGGTGAAGTGCAGGAATCCAGACAAATGCTAATGTAAGTATGAGATTTTACAAAAGACCTGCTACAGTCATTATTTTATGGTTATTTTGGTGTTTTAGTAGCTATGAAGCAATAAAAGGTGCAAGAGATTCTTTCTCTAGTATACTATGGTGAGCACCCAAAAGCAGTAAATGTTTCCTGACATCTGAAGGTCTTTCTAGCATGTCACTGAACTCAGTAAGACTTTTATAGTACAATAAGTAGGCTCAGGATTAGGTTTAAAGGGAGAACACATTCCACAAAGTTATTGAACAGACCTATTTGGTCAGCCCTGTTCCATGGGCATTTGAATTGTGTAAAGTTTACTTGCCATAACCAATGACAGGATCAGGAGGACAAGGAACAGAAGAAACACTACCAAAAAGACAAAAAACCAAAACCAAACCCCAAAAAACAGACAAAAAAAAAAAACCACAACCCCCCAAAACAAAAGAAACAGACAAAAAAAATAGGAAAACCAAAAGAACCTCACACTAAATCTGAAAATGTTCTGCAAGAATATCTGTTGGAGTCACAGAGGAGTAGGCATGGAGGAAAAAGAAGACTCATCAAATAGGAGAAATATTCCTAATGAGTGATGGAGAACGTTATGCAGAAGCTGGTTGAGGTAATATCTATGCTATAGAAGTGCCCATTAAAAAGACAGAGATAAAATACAATCGAACCTTACAGTTCTCTCACTGCCCCAAAAGGAGGCTCAAAATGATCTAAGTAAGGATGGGTGACCACTTGACACTTCCCCTTAGTACTTCTTCAAACTGATGTCTTTTACTGTGCTCACAGCCCCTTCCTACATGAATTTCTTTATTCTTTCACTTGGAGATAGAACACTTCCACTCTGTTTCCTCCTCCCCACCCATGACTTTTCTCCACTAAACAACAAAGTAATAAATAAAACTAAAAGTAAAAGCAATCTGAAGATCAGAAAGATATTCTATTGTACCACTCTCTTGAACATTCCCTCGAAACCACTTTCAAAGACACCTTTTATTATGGTAACAAATTCTGTGTTGATGCCATTCCCCACTGAAACAAAGATGACAACAGCATTTATGAGCACGTCTGCACTGCCCTTTTGCTTTTTTTTTCACTACCAAGCCTCAGGCTAATGCCATAATTGCACTGGACACCTGGAGGCACAGCCATATGCCATGGATGTGTCTCTTCCAGAGTCATCAGCAACCCTCAGCTTTGCCTCGCACGTTCCACCTATCACAGGTGTGCCAACATCCATGACAACAGACATCCTGCCCGTGTCTCCCAGCTTAATTAGAAGTGTCACTTGCCTGGACTCAGACACTGTGCAGTGAAATTGTAATGAGCCTAATGCATGTCTAAAACCATCATCTTTACAACAGACCAGAAATACCATCATTATCGCAACAGGTCAACTACATCCCCGTCTCCATATGATTTAATTGCAGCTGCTGCTCTTTATGCAACATGCTGGAGGACTTATATTCACCAGCTCTGTGCTTGCAGGGCCTCCTGTCAGCATCATTAGCAAAGGAAATGCGAGGTGAATCTGGACTTCATGTGGATAATGAGCACTCTGAAAAGAGATGTTTTGCTTCTGAAACATGCCATTGAATAGGTCTTTTAGTGTTTCCATTAGCAATCCTGCTGGTAGAACAAAGCTGGGGAATGTTATCAATACTGAGCCACATTGGCGTAGCAGAGGAATAACTGGATGGGCTCAACGCAGTTATGCAGATGGGTCAGTATTTACAAAAACAACATGCTAGTTCTCAATATGTAGGATTAATACATCCCTCTGAGCTGTACGCTCAAAGAGCTAATCAATCATATTAATCAATCATATAATCCATGAAAAAGCCAAGTGGCATGTTAAGATTGTATGAGGTGAAATATTTCCAGGAGAGATGCAAAAATCTGAGTATCACTGTGAAGATCCCAGTGGACCATTATATACAGTCACTGAAAAAAGTGAATTTAAGCTCACATGGAGCTTACTACAAACATGGAATTCAGAATAAGTGTTTAGAAAAACCAACACCACCTTTTGAGTAATTTCAACTGCTGTTCTTTCCTGATGTTTTCCCTACATGTTTCTATTACAGAATCATAGAATATTCTGAGTTGGAAGGGCCCCATTACCAGTACTGGCATGAATACTCCTGCACATAAACAATTCATACTTAATAGTCTGAAAATTGAAAAGGGTTTTGCATATTATTTCGATAATTACTAATATGCAACTTAGGAACTTGTGCTTTACTGCTCAGTGCACATTTCAACCAAAGCAAGTAAAGGCAGGAACATATTTCTGTTAGGCAGAGCAAATGATACATAATTTATGTGAAACACACTGGCAAAAGGAGCAGGTCTATAAGAGCACAATTTGCTTCAGAGCTGGGAAGGTCTGATCTGGAAACAAAACTCTAAACTGGTATTTACTGTGCATCAAAAATTATGGTCAAAAAAGAACACAAAAAACCCCCAAACAATAAAAAAAAAATCCTCAAAAATCCATGAAAATAATCAGGCAACAGGTAGCCATGTATAAGAAATATATCCAGTGAAGGTACAACAGTCCTTATTTTACATTATGCAGACCATGGAGTTACTCTGCTCAAGGTGTCCACAATTCACTTTTGTCATATACAGCTTAATGTAATACGTGTGCTTTTTACACCTTCCCAGGCTTCTCCAAGTCAGTTGATTTTGATCAAGGGCACACATTTACATTTTTTTTTTTTTGGCTCATAGACAATCCATCTGTGTATGAACAGCAGATCTAATTGTTACCTCTACAGCTGCACAGGAGTAGAGAAAAAGGCACGTGTTTTACTTGAACCTCGAAGTGTGGCTTACATAAACCTTTGCATCTAAGGACTGATGACAAAGCAGGTCGAATCAAGACATTTTGTGCTTTTCCTGAAATTCTAGCTCCCACAGTAATTTCACTCTATCCAAACAAAACAGCAGCATGCACAGAAATGACCTTTAAAAGACCTTCTGAAGTCTGACTCAAGGCTAATTACTGAATGAAGGGGCCAAATACAGTCATTTCCATGACCTCGCTTATATGGACCCCAAACCCCCTAAAACAGATACAACTGCCCTGCCAAAGCCATTATCACTATCTGGAATACTGTATGTAACCTACACAATAATGCTTAGAGGGTTTACATTTACAAAAAACAACTTCTTTAGCTTACACTTTGCTTACTTAGCCTTTCTAAAATAATATTTCTGCTTCAGACATGACTAACAGGAGTAAGTAAAATTCACTTAGTTGATTTCCATCATAAAAACCACAAAGAAATCCCACATCTTTGAAAGTGGAAAATTTTACTGAGTTTTTCCTTTATTCGTTTCACTTACTCCCATATGTGACTATAGAACTGTGTGAGAAGCACAGTCAGATTATTAAATTCCTCACATTTTTTGATACCTTAACCCCCAGGTGACCATGATTATCAGTTTATTGATAGGACGAGAACAACACAGTTGAGTTCAGAAAAACACAAATCATTGCTTCATTCTGAAGAACTAAATAATTCAGAACAATATTTATCAGACTAAGTATTTCTTCTTCTAAATGAAGAAACAAATCTGCAATAATCATGAAGTTCAATTTTTTCTTCATAAACATGGCTGTAAACAGGAAAAAAAATACTAATTACTAACTGGACAATTAAAAGAAACCAGAAAAAATTATCGTACACAGAAATAGATGGTTCCATTTAGATATTTTACATTGTGGTATGGTTTCTAAGCACACAATACCTTGCAAAACACTCTAGGATTTAACAGCAGACACTTGGCTGTTCGATAACATGACAAGCATCTCTGATTTTACACAGATAAAACAGTCTGGTGATCTTTTTATGACAGTCTCTCCCCTCTGCAGATTCATGGCTTATAAGTAGTTGGCAAAGGGCAGCTTTCAAATTTCCTCCCAGGATGCCATTCCAGCTCCTTCTGTCCCAGTAAACACCCTTCACATTTCATTACTAAGACAAAGATGTGTGTGTTTATGTGACGAGAAGGAGAAGGAAGTAGGGAAAAAGGAAGAAAGGCAACAAGAAAGTAGAAAGTACAGAGCACAAAATCCTAGCAGTGGTCTGTGCCTTCTGGCAGAGCCTCGGGCTAAGAACAACACTGGGACACTTTTTGCAGATGACACAGCCCTGTGTGAAGCTGTTTCTCTACATTCCCACACCAGGGATGTGAAGTTTGCCTTTGGCATAAGAGCTGAGCACCATCACCCACTGCTGGACTGATGCAACACAGAGGGGATAAATGTATCCAGCCTCTTTGCCCTGCACTCACAACAAACACCAGGCTGTGACAAATCTGAGTTTTCCATCTCAGCTGGTGTAATGTGCAGCCTTGCCCACTCCTGTGTGCTTGTGTCTGCATGCACGCCCTGATTTAAAAAATTAAAAAGAACCACAACAAACTCAGGAAATCTGAGTGCCTCAAAGCTTCCCAAGACACACCAGCATTTTGTTTTAGGTAAAGATCTGCTCCACACAGCCTGTTTGCAGATGTGACCATGCTTCAGCAGTAAGGATCTTCCATACCACTGGCAGCCTAACAGGCAAGTTGCTTATAAGTCAAACAGCATGCTGAATATAATATTTTCCCAGGTGTTATTAGATAATGCCAGTAGCTATGTGTAGTTAAGAGACACAAAATGCTATTTATACTTCCCAGTTTATTTTTCTGTTTTCATTGGCCAGTTTTATTTAAACACATGAAAAACTATTTAAAGAAGGTCTGCCCAGAGTTTCTCAGGTAAATCCAACAGCAAGAAAATCCATCCTAGCCCCAAAAGCAGCCAGAACAGGGAAGAGCATGTTGTGTTGTTGTGGTGCAGGTCTACCACCACATGGTATCAAAATGCCACAAGTGCTGGGCAGCCAGCAGTAACCTGAACTACAGACTGAAAATTCCTACCATCTGTAGTTCAGTCTCTGTGCAGACTTTTGGCAAAGTCTGTCAAGGAAAGGGTTTTGGCTTAGTTTTATTCCCCTGCACTTTCATATGTCCACATCAGTAGCTTGAGCAAGTCTAGTTCAAAACCACTTAATTCTTCTCTGTGAAGAAGCTGGGGATTGCACAACGCAGCAGAGTTAGCAGAAGCAAGGGATGCAACTTGTATAAAGACTATCCAAGAGTTTATACTCTTGAAAATTACACCCCAAGTTATCACAAAGTCCTGCAAACCTACAGAGCCTCAGGACACCCTAGGGAGCCACAGGATGTTCTGTACACATCTATTGCGCTGGGTAATGAGCTGTTCAAATGGTTTACTAGTCATGAAGCAGGTCTTCCTCATGATAAATGCTTTAGAAACAGAAAACAAGTATTCCCAGATGCAAACACCTGGAGACCCAGGACAAGTTTCTTACCCAGGGAAAGGACATTTTCATCAATTACCCTGGTTTAAATACTTCTGTTTGATTGTGGAATGCCCCAAAAAGGGAACTAGTAATTCATGGGAGTTGACTTTTATTCAGGCAAGAGTCCATTTTTATAAGCAGTCACACTTGACAACTGAAACACCCTTACTCTTCCTAAAATCTATATAAGCTGCATTACCTTGAGCCCCATCTCCTGCTGTCAACAAACACAGGAAGGTACCCACTTAGAGGGGAGTACTACAGGAGGTCTAATATACAGACTCGTCAAATTTATTTAGACTCATTTCCTATCAACTATTTACAGATTCATTTGCTGCTGTTAGGTTGGGTTTTATTCCTAACAGATTTAGTCTCACTCTCAAATACATATTTGTAACGTAGCTAATGTTTCTTTCTGGTTAAAGACAGAAAAACCCCCCAGAGTGCACATTTTAAAGACTGCATTTGCTTAGAAAGCATTTGACTTAGTCTTTAAACACCTAAAATGATTCTGTTATTGTCTCTGCTATAAAGTCCTCCTTTCCCTTTGGCTTCTCTATCCTAGTCTATCATTTTGATGATTCTGCTGTCCTTGGGTTTTTCTGCTGGAACAGTCCTCAACTGAAATTGTGCCAGATGATTTAAATCCTCTTGTGGCAACACTAGTGAAAGAAAACACATCATCCCCATTGCAGATCACAACATCCCTGCTGAACACGGGACACTGTCGAGTCAAATAAGCCACTGCTGAAGTGCAGCCAAAAACTCATCTTCTATCTAAAAAACAGCAAAGGGAATACTGGAGTGAGTGGGTGTTTGTTCATAAATCTAAGAGGGAATCTATGTGTTTACCTTTAGGATTAAACACACTCAGACAGTCATTTCCATGAGGTTTGTATTACTTGATGAATAGTTGAAGTTGTAACCATGATAATCATCATGGCTTTAGTGAAAGACAATAACATTTCTGACACTAGGCACTGCATTCAGGAAATATCACAATCCTTATGCCTCATCCAATATAAATTCTCATCTTTTCTTTGCTCTCTGCCTTGTATGCAGAGCAACAGTTTCATCTTTTTGTAAGAAAATTCATACTATATATATATTCATTCCCTTCTGCAGATAACTACGGAAGTCTGGAAATTCATTTGCTTCAAGAAATTCTTCTATTATATTACTCAGTTGTTCTAATTGCAAATTTTAAGCTGATCCACTATATACATCTAATTATCTTTAAATGATAAATGCTTGTAATTCTAGTGCAGAAAATTACTATTTCTGTTTAATGGAAGTCTGTAATCAGCATGATTTACTTTCTTACTCCTAAAAACTTCAGTAGCTGTGAAGTCAATGAAAGAAATGGGAAATGGCTTAAAAACTGCTGTTACACATGAAATCAATGGAGTGTATTTAAAACCTCTGATTTTGAAGGACAAATATTTGAAAGCTCTAGGTCTTGGTGATCAAGAAACAATCCCTTCAGGTATTATATTGGAACTATCACATGTATCCAGAAATCTGATGGTTTTACTTGGACTTACTGACTTTGCTGACCTGGGAGGAACACCACAAGAAACTTAAAAAAAAAATCTTCTGGATTCATCAAAGGTTGCATTTCTCTCTTCTTCATTGAAATACATGGCTTCAATAATTTCAGTTAAATTCCCATAGACACAATCATAAGTTCTGATGAAAAATATAGATGACCTCAAAGAGAGGCTTTTCCTCCTTGGTCAATGTAGAGTAGCCACACAATTTCCCTGAAATATGACTGAAACCCCAAGATTTTTTTACGCAGAGCATGTTTACTGTTAGAAGCAGCTTTGCATGAGTAAAAAGCATCCAGAAATTTAATGACAAGCCACAGCTTTGCTCTCATTTATTGCTAAATCAAAACTCACCTTTGCTAATTTCTGAGAATGACACAGGCAAATGTATTCTGGCACTCAAGTTATTGCAAGTTCAGTTGTAACCTTGTTAAAATAGTAAGAAACAACCACACAGAGAGCCACATAAAAAACATAGGGAATGCAACCCCAGAAGGAAACTCTACAGGCAAGTTGATACTAGTAAATATCATATTCAGACGCCTGAAACATTACTCATACAGTAAGACTTCACAGAGCATCTTGGCTTTATTATACTATTTTTTTATGTTCTACATTTATTCAACCTATTTCCAGTCTCTTTTCTTAAGTTTACATTAAATTATTTGAACATATAGTTTTGGGGTTTGGGTTGGTTTGGGTTTTTTGTTTGTTGTTTTTTGGTTTTTTGCTTTTTTTTTTTCCCTGCATATACCAGAACTTTACACAACTCAGGCCCATAAAATAAAACAGAGGAAAGGACCAGCAGGTGCTTTAAGATGCTGTTTTTGTCAAACACCTGCGGCCAGACTCTCAGCTGGTGGAGGACTGAGGCGCTCCAAAACTCCGGCTTTTCTACCAGAAGGAAGCAGGGCTGCTTCTGAAAACAGCAACTGCTGACAGCAAGATATAGAGATAAAACCATAAATAACCTTAATTTACTTTTACCTCTATAGCTGCTTTCCTCTGAGACTCTGCTATCACCATTTCCACAGAGATGTTCTGCTATTTTAATTTTTTCTGCAGAACTGAACCAAAAAAGTTAACCTGTGCAAGATTTGTCTTCCATTCTATGTTTACTCTGAGCGTAAATAATGCCCACCTAAAGTCTCATTACAATCTGAAATTTAAAAAGCTAAGAAGGACAAAAAGGCTGATTTGTTTTAGCCCAGTGTCCTTATCACCTCTTCCCAAAGAGTCAGGTAGAAAATTACAAATACTTCAATCTGCTTTAATTTTAGCTATACCTTAAGACAATAAACATTACTTTCAACTGTTTCAAGAATTCAGCCAATTAATGTACAGGGGTTTTGTACCCTTCTTCAGTTTGTCCAGAGAGGGACAAAATGTAAGGAGTATTCCATTATTTTCAAGTGTTAATGGAAGTTTTGCAAATACTATTTAAGGCTAGGACACCTAAGATAGTTTGAAAGTGGGAGCTAGAGGAAAAAAAGGGTAGCTGCTCATCTTTCTTTAGTAGCACGGACTCTGCAAACAGAGCTCAAATGGAAGGCAGAGTCCCATATCAAATTAACTCACAGGTCTGGATTCCCACTGGAGAATTCTGAATCTGCACTTACAAAATTGATAAGAGATCTGTTTTCACAAGAATTCTCCTACACGGTCTCCACTGCCAGTAAGTACTTTGAGTCCTTCGTGTTCCAAAGGACCTGTGAAGCTTTTTATTCTTTTTTTTTTTTCAAATTCCTAAGAATGGAAAAACAAATCAACAAGAAAGGTTCACTAATGGGGAAAAATTACTTCCATTTGGCGTTAAGTTAGCAGACCAGTGCCTCAAACTACTGAGATGTGCTGCCCATCACAGCTTATTCCAGAGATATGCTTCTCCTCCTGCAGGATAAATTGGACCTGACTAATGTTGCCTAACATGAAATCACATTCATTCCTGTCTTTCTCACATGAAGCATGCTCTAATAGCCAGTGAGTTCATTGAATCACTACACATGGTCATCTCAAACATATGTGCATATGGTGTAAAGTAAATAATTTTCTAAGTCAATTCAATTTATCCACCAGACTTGCTTTTGGAGGGGGTTGATGATTCTAGTGAGATCTGAATGCAATCATTACGCAGCATTTCTGTTCCGTGTAACTTATTTGCAGTGACAGTGTTAAAAAATACTTTTTTCCTTCACCTTTTTAAATTTTTTCCAAATGACACTTTGACCTTCATAAACTAAATCTGAAATTATCTCTCAGTTCTCTCCATGACTGGTCCCAAGACTTACAGTCCCCTGATTATCCACATTAGAGTGGAATAATTGTGGAGCATCCCAGACCAAGGCATGTGGAATTCTTGTCCTTGGAAACTCACGCAAGGAGAAAGGCCATGGCAGCATGGGGGGTTTCAGTCCTCAGCCCTGCACGTGTAATACTTATACACGCATCAGGGTCTGGGAGTGTGCGAGTTCCCCACATTTCTCTGACTTTAGAGATGAAACTCCCTCAGGAATACCCTTTTCTTCTGAAAATAAACAGGCACTGGATCTTGGACTGGACAAAATTTGGATTTTTGTCCAATATCTTTATAAGAGGTTTGCTGTCTCCAGTTCAAACTACCATTCACTCTCCATCAGCTCAAGCAGAATGTCCACAGTGCAGATTTTTCTCCCCAGTACTGGCAACTAGAACCAGCTGGGCATGTTCAACTGGTTGGTTCAGAAGCTTTGTTAGATAAAGTTTTTCCTTTTTTCCTACATACTTCATGTATTTGCACTCCAAGAGCAGGCAGAAAAGCTCTTCCTGATGCACACCTGATTTTCAGGATAGATAGAGTTCTATGGATAAAGCAGAATAAAGAGTTAAGGTCTACTCTTCAAATTCTGCAGGAATGATACTAACAAGTGAACCACTCCCTGCAAGTCTCCAGTGACCTCAATTTCCTGTCAATATACGAAGAATGCTGAGTTATAATAGTTAACCTGGAGCTTGCCACTTGATTCTAAAAGTGATGAGAGTCAGAGCCTGTGCAGGCTGACACTGTCATTTTTGCCCTTAATTTTTCCCTTAAGACACCACCCTTTCCCAGCCACTGGCACAGCTAACCATCCCAAGTTCTCATCTGCTTGAGTTTGTGTTAATTCATCATCCCTCACTAGTGCTGCCAGGAATGGAACAGCAGCTTTCCAGATGCTGTTGCAGAGCATAACACAAACCTCTGGCTCTAACTAGATCATTACTGTCCTTTTGTAACTCCCTTTTCTCGCTCCTTCCTGTCATGTCCAACACATGTCACTGCTCTGTATTTTCAAAACTCTTTGAAGGGCTATCCCCTAATGCATCATCAATTACTCAGTAACAAGAAGTCCAGCTGAACCTTCCATGCATTCAAAAATCCATCACCAAACCACCCTACGTTTCATTCTCTCTCACGTCACCCTTTAGCTTTGGGAGGATATTTTTGAGAACTTAACAAAGCTGCCTTTTATCTCCTCTAAACTCATCCTTAAAGCTCTCTGTGTCACACCACATCACTGACCTTTAGTTATACCAGGAGATCACTGTAGTCACTTTGACCATCACAGCCTCGTAATTCATTAGGTTCCCATGCAGCATTTTCTTTCATCCTGAGGCTTGGGAATTCTTTCATTTTCCTGTAGGGTTGGCTAATACAATGCTGTAGTGCCAGCCAGTATGTCCCTGGACACTGTCAGAACAGGATTAGACAGATCTCTTCCTCTTTCTCTCTCTCTCATTTTTTCTTCTCCCTCATTCTTGCTTTTTCTCCTTCCCTTTTCTACCTTTGTTTCTCTCCTATCTTGCTCTGCCTGGGCAAGGTGCAGCTCTCACATTCTGCTCCTTACTCCATACCAAAGTTTGTTAAGAGGGCTGGGAGCTTGTCAAAGTTAACTGAGAGCTTGTTACCTGAAGTTTGTTGCAGGAGCTGGGAGCTTGTTGAAGCTTATAAAATTTAAGGGCTTGCTATCCAGCACTTTTGAGACTAAATAGTGGGTTAAGTGACAACATAATAAAGCTCAAGAATTCCCTAAGACATCGACTATTGTCTTTGTTGAGCCTGATCAGGATTTCTGACTAACATCATGACCCCTACCAAACAGGTCATGACATTTGGGACTCTATGCCTGTGGCACATTTGCCTGGGAGAAAATCCTTGTGTAAGCATTGGAGGAAGATGCAGAAATCTGAACATTAAGCCTGATGGCTTTTGTGATAAAGGGTGAGATAGTAATATCTCAAAGCACATTTTCCAAAATCCACAGCACTGCAAGTCTGTGTCTTTTTTTAATTTTAAGTCCTATTGAATGCTCTCAATAGGTAATGAAGGCAATCAAAGGCAGTGAAAATTGCCTGGCTTATTGGACCAACACGTTCTCATTTTTCAAGCAAAAGAAACATTTCATATTGAACCAAAAGAAATGTAGCTCATGATCAATGGTCAGTAATCAAGACCATTTAATTTATGCATATTTTTATTTCTCTTCTTATGCGGATTGCCATTTACTGATCAGCTGTGTTTACACACTGTTTTCATTAATAGACTATGAAGGGTACATTCATTTTACTGGCTAATTTGCTTGAAACTAATTTCTTGAGGCAGAGCCCAGTGAACTGCAGCGCCTATAGTTTTTGTGAAAAATACAACAGCACTTTCCATTACTTTTAAAGATCAGCTGCTTTATTATACAAAATACCTCATTTCTTACCTCAGTCAAGAAATAGGTTTTATATTAGATAATTAATTATTAGAAAATGTCTGTTCTTCCCCCAGACTAACCAAAATGAATCACCAATTCAGTTCATTTTAACTTCTTCCCTTAACACTCGTATCAGCCGAGTTGTTAAACTCTTTGCATGATCACTGAATCTTAAATCTACAAACCTCATCATCTCAGCAGGAGGTTTTCATCTGAGATCTCTTGTGCCAAATCCAGACTGCATTTTAAAATGCAGGATCATTCCAATGTGCTTGAAAGCCATGGTTTTCTGTCACACTCTGGAACTTGGACATTTCTATTATTACCATCTCAAAGAGAAAAATATTCAAGAAGAATCTCTACATATTGCTACTTTTTTTATTTTATTTCATAAACAGAAAGAAAAACTAGTAATGCAAGTAAATCTTTGTTTTGGGGTTCTTTCTCCTATCCACAAAACTGCACAACCATAAAGTGAAAACTGCAAAACAGAAAACCCCATGACACTGAAAATCACAGCTCATTTAATGTTGCTTGGCCTACTTTATTAATGATAAGCAACAGTTACGAAGTAAATGAGCAAACAAAACCAAAAAGCACCAGATGCACTCTGTATGTCTTAGATTTTATTTTACTAGCATCTATATAAAATACAATCCTGTTCTTCACAACGAAAGGAGAGACTGTTCTGCAGAAGGCAGTTGAAGAATGCTTTAATCTCCCACAGATACTCAAAATGGGGTTATGAGGGGCACAGGATTTCATCCTCACCCTCAGTACATGCGTACAAAGAAAGTGACTCTCCCTCTCCTGCCATCCAGTGCTGTGAGGGGTTTGTTTCTGTTCCTCAACCTCATGCTCATGCAGGCAGTGGGAGCTGCTCTTTTGCCCCTAAATCTGCCCCTTGCATGACTCAGCCCTGGTCCCACAGGTCCCTCTACTTACAGGGCAGGGGGAGCCAGTCCTCACATACTCTATGGTCTCCCTGACCTCACCCCCTTTTATCCAGGCCTTTCCTAAACTGGGGATTGAAAACCCAAGGACCCCTTCACTCAGAGAGGCTTTCCCTGCCCAGGGCAGGACTTGTCATTTGTCCTTTTTGCCCTTGAGGGCACCCTTGGTCACCCAGGCTGGGTGTAATCTTCACAATTGAGGACCAAGGGCTCTGTCACACTTATTACAAAGTGCCAGGGTGGTATCCCTGCCCTCTGA
The DNA here is from genome assembly GCF_047495875.1 of Pithys albifrons albifrons. Taxonomy (NCBI): domain Eukaryota; kingdom Metazoa; phylum Chordata; class Aves; order Passeriformes; family Thamnophilidae; genus Pithys; species Pithys albifrons. Next base: position 52,904,365 of record NC_092497.1, read on the forward strand.
ATCCCACTATACAAACCACTTTTTATGTGTCTCACTGTCTATCCACCCAGACCATCATGGCCATCTTGGACATGAGAAGAGTGACAGGCACAAGACATCCACTGCTCTCTGCCCATCCTCACTCCATACATTTCTTTCCAGAAGGCCATCAGGTGAGTCAGATGTGATTTATCCCTATAAACCCTGCTGACAGCTCCAAGTTACCCTCCTCCATTACATTCCCAGAAACATGCTCCATGATTCTCCAAGGGTCGAAGCAAGGGTGACCAGCCTGGAGCTTCCCTTTCAGTCACCGTGTTCGACTTCTTGGGGTATGGGTGCAACATTTGCCTTTCTTTGGCCACCAGGGTCCTCCCTGGATCTCCCAGAGGCTACGGATGTGTCTTCCTGCAAAGGCACTGGCCAGCTCCCAGCACCCTTGGATGTAGTCCATCATGCACCACTGGCCTGGGGGTAAGGCTGTCTCAAACATCCCACCTTGATGCTCACCCAGTTCTGGTTATTTCTCTCCTTGACCCACCTCTCCAAGCACAGAGACCTGGCTGGAGAGAACTCTGGCACTGTCAGTGCTTAATTCCCTCTGTGACCACTGTCACACCAAATCACCCACCCCGCATTTTCTCTGACAGACCACCCCAATAGTATCACTGACTAGTCTCACTGCACCACCCCAAACATAAGTGTCCAAGACAAGACATCAGTTGCCTTTGTTCCCTGCAGGGGAGTCTCCTTTAGCTATGACCATTACTTTTCCCCCTTTGCTCTGTTGCATGGTTGGTACCTGTAACTGCAAAGCCAAAGGTGAAGAAGAGGGCTAAGATGTGATATCAGAAATGACAAGTTTACAGCTTCCCCCATCATGGAAGTTTCTAATCACAACACATTTGGGGGTGATGCCTTAGATTTCCCTCCTCACTTACAGCACAGGATCTGAGCTGTTGGCTCTGTGGCGTCTTTGCAAGACCCCATCAAGCTCCTGTTTGTCACACAGCATACACTGACAGGCACCTCTCCACCCTGAGCATCTCCACAGCCTGAGGCTGAGGCAGCAGCATCCTCCCTGAGGTCTCTGTCGCTGCAGCGGGGATGGTCCAGCCCATTGCAGAGCCAGTCTTGTCCAGAACATTGACACAAAGGGAACAAGAGCACACAGCCACCTGCAACACTTCCATTTGAAAGGTACTGGGATTCATTTTGGGTACAAATAGTGTTTCTGAACTGGCATGTTGCAAAAGGATAACACGGCCATTTTGTATTTAAAAAGTTGATAAATAACTTATATAATTGATATCAAGCAATCCAAATTAAGGAACCCGGTTCAGATAAAGAGACTTGCAGTGATTAAGGCACAACACACCTAATGCAGTGCTAGTAGTCCTTCCTCTCTGTTTTTGTCTAAGAGACATGAATCCAAACCTGCATATGTAATTTAAGAGCCCACAATTTCAGTGAGGTTTTATCCCATTCTCTAGTAGGCTGTAATACAGCTGGGTTTTTTTCATGAAGGTTCTCTGAAACCATAAAATTCTAAACTATGTTTATAGTAATAAAAAACTGCACATCTGATCTGAAGATTTAATTACTTAGTTTGGACATGAAGTGACAGCTTGCAATATAGATAATAGTTTTGGCAAAGCTGCAGACATTAATTTAGAGGCAGCTTTGGTGTCAAGTTATTCTGCTGTATTCAAAAGAGGAGTCTTTGCATTATTAAATCAAGGGAAACCACAAAAATCCATATTCCTCAAAAAATTAAATCTGGAAAGCAACCTACTTTCAACATCAGGTTTGAATTAACATCTATCAGGGCCCGTGGTCTTTGAACCATCAACTGAAAAATCCGAAATCCTGAAGTCCAAGTCAGTTCAAATTACATATGGGGAAAAGAAAAAAAATAGTCCAGAGAAAAGAAGTAGTGGGTTAAGGTATAACATAAAGCTGAAACCCGAAAACACTTCCAAATAGCACCATGTTTGACATAGTTAAGCCTTTTGTCTATATTTCCTGCTTTGAGTATACTGCAGCTGCAGCTAACCCTACTTCTTGGCCATTATGACTTGCAACACTGTTAATTTTCAGTATTATTGGCAGACATTCAATTACCTAAACAGTTCCTGGAAAAATTAAGAACTCTATGGAAAGCTTTTGTACAAAGGACAAAATTAGGGCCTCATGAAAACCTCAGGCTCAAAGACACAGAAGAAATCCAGCGAAACAGAAGAGCATTATGCCTTTCCCCAGAAAAAGACATGAATAAATAAATAAATTTATCCTTTACTCTTCCAGACAACAGTAGTCTAAAAATTCGAGGCATTTAGTGATAAACAAACTAGGTCACTATACAGATACCAAGGATAAATATAGTTATTTTAATGCAGGGAAACGTTCCCAGGAAATTTTTTGACAGCCTGAGATAGCTTTACTGAATGCAGAAACCTGTTTAGTCTGCAAACATCACCAGCACTCTTCACTTTTGGGTGAATATTGCAAAACATAAATAGTATATAACGACCTGTCCTGTGTTACTACTTAGAGGTATGTTAGAAAAAGCCAAAAGCCAACACAAATACTGCATGGTAGTACAGTAATGACGCACCCTACCCAGCTAGTACATCCCTTGTACAATTCATGCCACTGCTGCTTCTAACCAGACTACCACAAGGTCTGACAGGACCACGTGGTGACACATCTGTGCTGCTCCAAGAGCAGTGCTGGCAAGATACCACAAACTCTACACAGATGGAATGTCTTCAAAGTCCTCATTTCCACCAGGAAAATAAGGGTTCAGCCATGCCTTAAGGAGCATCAAGACTAATCTCCCTCTTCCCCTTACAACAGTTGGAAGCACGTGGCACAGTATGACTCCATTCCTTCTTCAGTCGTTGATGGAATCATGTCCGCCTGTGGAACGGTGTCAACCTCTGGCCTTCAAGCCTCTTGCTCCCCAGAGCCCAAATTTCAGGTGCAGCCAAAGAGCAGGAGTGATCCAGGGAGGGTAGGAGTCAAGAGAAGTTAGTATCTTATTTTTAAACTACATCAGTTTTGTAGTAGCACTGCCCACAAAGCCAATTTCAGCAGGTACACACTGCAGCCTGTAATCTACTGAAGCAGCAATTTTATGTCTTTTATGCTGTTCTTTCTCAAAGAGAAGGTGTAATATGTCTAAAATCTTTGGTAGTTTTGCTTCTGTATCTTAGCACAGAAATGGAGCAGAGCAGAACTAGACCCTTTCCGAAGCTGCTTTTTTCTACAGAAAAAAATTGTTCTGAGATCATATATTAAAGGTTTTTAGAAATTAGACCAACTGTTACAGAATACATATACCATGCTGGAAACAGACTGCGCATTTGCAATTTCAATTTCAAAAGCTTCTTACACTTCATTTTGAAAATGAAAAAGAAATGAGGATCTCCTCCATATACAGTAATGAAGTGAGAATAACACTGAATGGCATTAACTGAAACAGCAGTTCCAGATGATTCCCTGTTTGTGAGATCCCTGCAACTCTTTGGGTAAACATTTCCACTGTTCTAACACTTCTGTCTCTCAGACACACAATGAGATGTATACACAAGCAGCTGCTGTGCTTGAGTTGGCACTACAGGGGACCCAGTATCACAGCTTTTAACAGACCTAAGTCATCAAATCTCATTATTTACCTTAAAAGTAGTTGGATTTTCTGTGTGATATATATTGCCCTTTGCTTTCAGACTTCAAGGGTGCTCATTCTATGGTCTGGAACGTACACACAAATCAAGAGTAAAAGGACAATGACACAAGAAAGCTTAATGTGACACAAGAGACAGAGGATTGCTATGAAGGGTGCTGGCACAAGGCCTTGTGATTGTCTCCCAGACTGAACATTTACATGGTGAAAGAGCTGCTTCCTGAAACTCAATAATCATTAAAAGAAAAAATAAAGTTGTTGGGGTTTTTTGCTTCTGTTTTGTTGTTGTTGTTGTTTAGTTTGGGATTTTTTGGTTTAGTTTGGTTTGGTGTGGTTTGGTTGTTTGGGGTTTTTTTGCTATAATGTCAGTAATACTTATTCCAATAAAATTGTGATACAGTTTTGTGATATTCTTCCATCTTTCCTCTGTCTCAAAAGGCAAGTCCTAGTCAGGACTTAAATTTCTGTCTGGATTTTTCTACAAGTACTAGTGCCATAACAAGAATTCATTACTGATGGAAGAGAAACCAATGTACCTGTTTTTAATTATTTCTTGCTTTCAACAAGGAATTTTAGAAAAAAAAATCAAATTTTTTTTAGCAAAATCCAAAAAAACAACCAAGCAGCAGGTTGACTGGTCAAATTTGTCAATCACTAGTCTCATACATTTTGAAGAGTTTTCTCTTTTTCCTACTGAAATAACTGAAGCATGTAATGATTTTACCCATTTTGACTTCTTCTTTCTTTCTGCTGGTCTGAGTGGTGGAGGAACCAGAACCACATCGACTCACCAGTAAAGCAGTTTTCTTGCTTAGAAATAACCCACAGCACAATTTCTAGGCAGCTCCTCCTGTTGCACTGAGAGCACAGGAGCAGCTCCTGAGCCCCCTCTGCTTTGCAAGGCACAGGAGGGATCTTTATCCATAGCTTAAACGTTTGCAAGAAAATAAATAGGGAAGAAAACCAGTGTTATTTGTCCTCAATAAAATAACCTACCAAGACAGTCTAGTTAACCAGCACTGGATCTGCTCCAGGATGGTGAAATGCCACTCGGGACTGGGAGATGGCTGGAGAAATGCAGATTTGCTCTGTTGCCTTCATCCATGCTAAGGCAATGCAGACAGGAACCCAGTGGATACTTGTGGATCTGACCTCTCCACCTGGTTTCCACAGTGGGAGATACACAGCTCTACAGAAGGCAGGGAGAAATCTGACATTCTGTGTGTTAGGGTCAGCCCAGACACCTATTTCTTGAAAAAAAGTGTGTAAAACTGTCACTGAGAAAACTATTTGTAACTCACCCCTGATGGAACCAAGTGAGGACACATCTGGCATACAACAGCCCTGTCTAACCCACTCACTCCTCCCTATCACCATTTTCCTTCCTTGCACCACCTCTGGGGCTAGGCTGGTCCTGCCCTAAGTCATCCCAACAAGATAAACTATCAGAAAATTTTACTGCTCTGTCTGAGACCATCACCAGTGCTGAAATCAGGGACAAGTCAGTGGTAAAGGAATTAGATGGACTTGGCCATAGTGTCAGATCTCCCAGGGCACAGTTACTGTCTCAACCATGTCTAGCTGCAAAGGACTTTGGACACTTAGGAAGTTTCCTACAGATCAGACCCTGTTTCACCGCTCTGTGGCCAAGACACTCCGAGTCACAGGTCAGAGTTTTTACTACTCCACTTTTACTCACACTCAGCATTTTGGCTTCAAAGTTACAGGGTGGAGGTTTAAGTGGGATAATAGGAAGAAATTCTTCCCTGTGAAGCCCTGGCACAAACTGCTCAGAGAAGCTGTGACTGTCCCATCCCTGGAAGTGTCCAAGGCCAGGCTGGACAGGGCTTGGAGCAACCTAGGATAGTGGAAGTTGTCCCTGCCCATGGCAGGGGGTGGAACGGGATGATCTTTAAGGTCCTTTCCAAACCAAGCCATTCTGGGATCCTATGACTCTGTGATTTTAAATGCATAATAATGTGTAATTACTCATCTACACTGAAAAATATTGAAGCTCTTGCTGTGTAAAGCCACATAGATGTAGTATCAACATTAAGTCAATATATATAGTGAATCACACTTTATTCCAGCTGCTTTCAGAGTTCTCACTCAGAATGTTGCTTTGATTTTTTTTTCCCCTCAAAGGATTTCAAAAAAGAAGGGATACATCTGACACTACATTCCCAGGTAGCCCTGACATTTCTTCAATTACCTTGGGGTTTTTGTTATGATTTTAGTGACAGGCTGAACTACCAGACTTAGATTTGGAGAAGAGTTCATGTTTAAGTAAAACCACCGTAAGAAGGAACCAGAGTGTTCATGTCAGTCTGCAACAGTACAAAAATGCAGCATTTCTAAGAGAAATTTACAAAAGAAAACATCCACCTGAATAAAGGCACAAGGTTGAAGAGAAGCCTAGTGAAGAAAATCAAGGTGTTGGAACAGGATGGGCTTGATCACACCCAGGAAAAATGAAAGGTTAAAAGGTTAAAAAGATTCATCTTTATCCTGAAAGACTATCCATAAATGATACATCATTTTGTACAGGTCAGAAGGTAAGACATAAAGAGAGACATCAAAGAAATTTAGACAAAAGCATCATTAAGGAACATATATAGGACACACCATAGAAGAGAACTACTAGATCATTTTAGCCACTTCCCAGGACAACTGCACATCCACACTCTTACACTACTCACAGTATCAATCTAATCTTCCTTTGAAATTGTTCAAATAAACAGCATTCTGCAGTTTTAAAACAGTCCTGGAAAGCAATCAGCTAGTAGGTCTTGAGTGTTTAACCCAGAAATGACCTTGTGAGGCAACCCCATGCAATTCCTCACACAAGTAAGGAGTCTGACAAGTTACACTGTATATATTTTCTCCATCTCTGTTTCAAAAGCCCGAATTGGAAAAGGAGTAAAAAAGAAAAAATCAGAAAGTCAGTTTCAGAACCCAGAACACTGTCTGTGTACATAATAATTAGTTAGAAAAACAAACAAAACAAAAAAAAACCCACCTCACAAACAAATTGAAGCAGTAGGGTTTATAATACAGAACAATCAGAGAGGAAACCTGGATTAAAGGGTCAGGTTGTGTGCAATGACACCCAGCACGACAGAAGCTGTTGTAGATGAGGGAGATGGACTGAAAGAAGTAAATGCTAAATATAAAATAAATCAAAACCTTCTATTTCCTGTTCTTCATTCTCATGCACCTGGTGTATGCAACTCTTACCCAAAAGTATTTCTTGTGCTGTCTGTTGTAGTTTTACTATTGCAGAAACCCAAGACATGGGTAATCAGATGGCAGAAATTACAGTTATTTACATACCGCTGTCAGAGCTCTCCAGAATTATGCAGGTTGACACAGCATCTTGACAATGATAGGAAAAAAGCAGCTTTTGTAGAAATTCTGTCAGCCTCCCTACATGGCAAATAAAATTGCTGCAGTTAAAACTGGCAATGCAGTCATCTCTTTTAGGTTTGGGCTGTTTGGGGGGGGGGTTGTCTGTAAAAAAAGTTACTATTGTGAGAACACTCAAAGATACAAAAAAAACCCCAAAATTCCTCTCTGTTTAAACTGTAGCTCTATCTTACAGCAGGGACACAATCTGGCTGTGCACAAATGCCTTGTGTGGTTTAGAACTGAAAACAACAAAGGAAAAAAATGAGTTGCAAGGGGAGAGGGACAGGAAGAAGGAAAGTGATCTGCAGGACATTAAAAAAAAGGAAAAAATCTTGCTCTGTATTAAAATTAAAACCCAGCAATTTTCAGGTTCATATCTATAGTGTGAAATATTTCAATAATCAACTCAAGCTGTCTGTGGCCCAGATGGGCAAGGTATGTGCTGGAGGGAAACTGCTGATGGGTTAAACTCTTATACTCACAGAATTTAAATTCTCTGATAAAAGTATTTTCATTGGGAATTTTCTCAGTAGCTTTAACCAAGAGTCTCCACTTGATGCAGTCATGTCCTCCTGGGGAGGTTGTGCCTCTGGACCTGACCCCACTCTCCCACACACCCCCTGGGACAAGGGGTAACACAGAGCACCCCACTTCCAACCTCTCACCTGCCCTGGGGGAGGCCTGGCTCCCTTTCCCTGTTCCCTGTGGCCTCTGGGGTCACACACAGCCCACAGAACTGGAGCACATTTTTTTGCTCACATCATTTGTTTCCCGCTGGGATGTGCCAAGCTCTGGCCCTGGCTCTGCTCAAGGAGCACTGATCTTCCTGATCCTGCTTATCCATCTGCTGTTCCTCCCTGCTGTCATCTGCACACTTCACCTTGCTACTTTAACTATTGTGGTTAAAACCCTGACTCCTAAAAGACTGAAAACTGGATGTTCTGCTGCTGAGGCTGGAAATGCTGAGATACTCCAGGATTCTTCATTTAAAAGGCACACATGAACCAGTACTTCCTTCTCTACTTGCAAACAACTTCACCAAACTCTTACATACATTGTAATAAATCCTTTTGCCAACAAACGGCCACTTATTAGAAAGTTTTAGAGTAGCAGAGTGAGGAATACTATCATTAAAAAAAAAATCTAGACTGTGTTTTGTTGAACATAACCTATTTTCAGTTGCAATACAGAGCTCTGCATCCTGGGTTCATAGGATGACAAGGTCTTATGACCCAAACTTCTTAGTATCAGATCAGATGTGAGGCAAATAAATGGATGTAATTCTCTGATGTGAAAATATACCCAAAATATAGCACATATGCACACAACCACTAAATATTTTGTAAAAGTAAGATGTTTTCATGTATGTTTCACATGATAAGGCATTCACAGACACCACATATTAGCTAGAGACTTTATTAGATAATCATGGTCTGCTTAATTTCTCATCTTTTAAAACTTAAAATAGAAGAGCACCCCTGCTGTGATGGAAGGTAACACAGCTTGCTGATTAGAGAGAAGAAAATCCACACAAGCAAACGAACAGAAAAACCCCACAAGTATAACCAGTATATTCCCACTGCAGCAAGACTGAGATTTTTATAAAACCCCAAAGCACAAGGAGATGGTGCAGATTCTCTGCCTCCAGATTTCTGGGACACCAGCTGCTAAGCTATTTTTCAAAAGTTTTAATTTTGCACATTAAAGTTCTTTCAACGCTTCTTTGGGTTTGAACCTTTTAACTCACCTTTTATTTTGTAACATATCACCTGACTAAGATTTCACTGTAAAATGTTAAAATGAATAAATACCTGTTTTTTGTTCAACCCATATTTATTTAAACTCAAGTTGGGCTTCAAGTGTGCTACAAACAAGCCCAGGATCACAGAATCCCACAATCACAGAATGGTCTGGGTTGGGAGGGACCTTAAAGATCACCCCACTCCCTGCCATGGGCAGGGTCACCTTCCACCATATCCCAGGTTGCTCCAAGCCCCATCCAACCTCGCTTTGGACATTTCCAGGGGTGGGGCAGCCACAGCTTCTCTGGGCACCCTGTGCCAGGGCCTGCCCACCCTCACAGAGGAAAAATTTCTTCTTGATATCTAATCTCACTTGTAGTACAACACTGGCCATTCTTAAAGACTTCAGAAACACTCCTGTTTCTGTGGCTTACCCAAGTTTGAAACGTTTGAGAACCTAACAAGATGAAAACAAACAGTAACCTGCTAACTCCTATGCAACTCACAGCAAATTTGAGAATAACACAGATTTATCTCTGACTCTTGTAGTTTCTTAAACCCACCTTCCCCAGACATCTTCACTTACGCTGAGGAGGTATCAGGCTGTGAGTTTGTTACTGCTCTTGTATGGACATGTGCTGCATAAAAACGTAATTTAAGGCATAAAAATCACCCTCTTAATAAAACGTTACTGTCTTTTGAAATAATTTTGAAACTGGATCATTTCCTTGATTTTCAACTGGATGGCAACTGGAAAAATGTGGAGGAGGGATGATAAGACCCTATCCCTTTTCACTGTGCTGCCATTGATACACAACCTTGTCTGAAGTATATCCCTTGAAAAGAGACATAAAGGATAAGGACATAAAGGGCAGTGAAACAGGAAGCTGGACACATAAAAAAGACCCCAACTAATACTACCAGAACTATTAATTCCACTTATAATAATGCACGGTTTGACATCAAATTCTGTCCTAGGCTGACCAGACATGTACAGAATGCAATCGTATATCCTCTACATGCTTTCTGGAGGCTATACGAGCAGTCATGGAAAATCAATCTGAATACAAATGTAATTTGTTAAAAGAACAGTGAAAATCATTATGCAGGGTCACACTGTCAGCAGTTTGTAGTGAAGCAGATGCAGTCCAAAGATGCAAAGGCATTTGCTAAAACAGAAGAATCTTGGTCTTTGAAAGTCTCTGTGATCTTTTCAGCCTTTCAGTATAGTTTCATGAGAACAAAGCTACAGTTTACCTCTCATTTCTCAGCACTCTTACTCCTTGCAGCTCATTCCAACTGCAGAAAGAGGCCTTATAGAAACTTCTAAGCCTCAGAGAGAGTGAAGGTTTTCACTGAAATGGAGAAAAAGCAACAGCTTTGAAACAGTTCCTTCAAAGTTCCAAAGTATTTACCTCAGGCTAATAGGACACACATAACATAAAGAACTAGACCTGTTTTTGGCAATGCCAATATCATTTTTAGACACTACACACACAAAAATTCAGCAGGCAGCTAAGTGGACAAGCCTGATACAACTTAGGGATCAGCTTCACTACAGATGACTCAGTAATTTTTCAGAAGGTCCTGATGCAAAGCCATTTATCCTGAAGACATGGGATACACTGATTTGCTGTGCACTTACAGTACCATTACCATAGCTGATCAGCTTACCCCACAGCCTGAGGTAAATCTGGTGACTAAAACTGCCATCACTTATAAATTATATTTTACTTTCCTTTCATCTCAATCTTCACTGACTGTTCTGAAAGGTACTGGCTTATTTGTCCCCAAAAATAAGACATAGTGGGAACTCAGGACCCTGTACTACAGTACATAAAATGCACTATATTTCTTCCACCTGAAATAATCTCTTGTACTCCCTGTAGTCACTCTGGCAGTTTCTGTCTTGTCCATTGCATATCAGAATAGCACAGTGGCTTGCATTCAGATTTGACTGAAGAACAGCAACAACAGCAAATGTAAAAGCTTATAGCTGTTTTGAAATATGTATAAGAGGACATTGTTTATTAAAAATGCACCTACATCTTTCTTGCAAACTAAGGGGTAGAAGTCACTGCACCCTTGAAGCCTGGTTTCATCATGTACTTGCATATAAACACGTCTCTGAAGATCAGGCTCCTGCTACCATGAATGAGATTGCAAATTTATCAGACTGGCCAAGAAGAACAAAATTAAAGTCTCCCATTGAGATGACTTTTTCATCATCATCATTATCTCTCTCTTTCTCTCAATCTTTCTCACCCTTCTCTCTCCCTTAAAAACAGTAAGATCAACAACATTTTTTTAAAGAAAGAACAAAACACACACAGACTTCCATCATTACTTTGCAGAGCTCCAACAAAAAAAGCAGTTTTATTTTTCTTTAACAGTAGGCTTGATATGCAGGTCAGTGAAGAAGTGTATGACTTAACTTTAATGAGCACTTGGAATTTACCCCAAAAGGCAGAGAAGAACCAGCCACTGCACTTCCACAGGTTGTCATTGTGCACACTGATGGGGACTCACCAGCAAGTGGTGTTGAAACAATGCAGAGAGAAGTTTTGTGGTGATCAAAACCTGCTTTCTGAAGAGTCCTGGTTACTTACAGAGTCACTGTAACTTTCAGAGGATCTATTAAAAGTAAACGTTATGAGAGCCAGCAAAATTAGCCCTGTATATCAGCCCTGTCAAGCAGCATTTTGCTGCTCTGTTTCAGCAGAAAGAAAAAACTGTATAATTTTCATTTGGAAAGCCAAGGACAAACCTTTAAATTGAACAATCTCAGCTTAAGCAATCACAAAGCAAATGGTTTTCTTTTTTCATTCCTATTTCACTTCTTCTAGAAAATCTATTAAGTTCTCTCTGTTCTGAAGTTACCTAAAACATGGCAAGACCATAGAATTTAATGAAACAATGTCATAGATGTGAACTATGAGAAGTGCTACAGAAGCTCAATGCAAAGTCCTTAGGACAAGTCTAGACTCTGTGGCAGACACAGTTATCTTTTGCTTAAAAAAAAAGACTTTGGGGGATAATCCGAAGTACAAGGACATATTGCATAAACTATCACATGCTCACTGAAACTGTGTGAATGTTACCGGATTTTGAGACGCCACCGTGATGAATAATTTAAAGTCTAATAAAATATTCAGTTTTACTGATACACTGGTTTCATTTTAAAATCTAAAAATAATAATAAAAGAAAAAAATTAAAAGGGAACAGGTCTAAAAGTCAGTTGGAATATTCTGTTACTCATTAGGTCAACAGCAGTTCTGCTGAGCTCGGGAAGGGTACAAGTAGGAGAATAAAAAGGTCTCCATGCCGGATGGGATCATAGGGAGGGACAGAACACCCGCGGCACAGGGGGACGCTCGGAGCTCTCAGAGGACGAAGAGGCTCCGCTGGGAGGATACGGGGGATAGGAGGGGACCCGCGTCCGTCCCGAGGGAACCCGCGGCGGTCCCTGAGCCGAGCCCAGCGCCTTCCCCGGCGGGTGCCTGGGCAGGAGTGATAGGTTGGGCTCGATGACCTCGGAGGTCTTTTCCAGCCTAGCTGATTCTGTGACGCCACGGGACAGCGAGTGATCGCCCACCGCCCTGGGCAGCCTCCGGCCCCTTCTGCTGCGGGGGGCCCGGTCCCGCACCCGTACCATCACCTCGACGCAAGAGAAGCTCCTACAACTTTTTTATTGCGAGGAGAGAAAAACCTCCATAGCCCACACTAATTATTATGAATAATAAAGAGAACTCCCAAGAGCTCCAAAGTTATCTTTGTGGGGTAGGGTTGGCTTTGTATCACTTTTTTTTTTCCTAAGAGGGGGTGAGACACCGAGAAGGCGCCGATGATGTTTGAGATGGAGATGCCCTAATTAGAAGGAGGCAGCAGAAGGGTCGCCACGCAAGAGCTGCTCGCCGCTGCTGAAATGCTCAAGCACCCGAACGTGTTTGCAAAGTGTTCCGCGGTTTGCTGGATCTCCGACTCGGAGCTAGGCAGCCTCCAAATTACAGTGAAGACCGGTGACTGGGGAGGGGTGGCGGGGAGGAAGCGAAAAAGAGATGTGGACAGCTCTGCGGATATTAAATCTTCCCCGCCTCTCATCTGGATTACATTTAAACCCTCACGGCATTCCTTTCCCCTCTAATTAAGCATAGTTTCAAAGACAGAACGAGACTGAGGAGGACGGATTTTCCGCCGGCTTCAATTCAAATGTAGGGATTGGAAAAAAAAAAAAAAGGAAAAAATACTTATCTACAAAGAAAAAAAAAAAAAAAAGGAGAGCCCAGACGGCGGTACCCGGCTCGGAGCCGCCTCCCTGCACTTGCACTCTGACTTTGCGGGAGCTCTGGCTCGATCCCGACCCCCGTCCATCCCCGCTCCATCCCCGCTCCATCCCCGGTCCGTGTCCCTGTGCGCTCACCTCGGGCGAGGCGCGGCGCCGCCAGGCTCCCGCAGAGCGCCAGCCAGGCCAGCACCGCGCGGCTCATCCTCCTCGTCCTCCTCTCAGCCTCTGCCGAGGGATGCGAGCGGCGCTGGTGGTGCCTCCGCCCGGCGTTGTGCTGCGAGGATGCGCAGGGAGGGTCCCGGTCCGTGGGTCCCGACCGAGCGCAGCCCCCGCCGCTCCCGCTCCGCTCCCGCAGCCGCTCCGCAGCCCTACGCGCGGCGCGGACCCCGTCCCGCCGCCCGCCCGCTCTGCGCGCCCGCCAGGTGCCGCCGCGCCGCCAGCATGGCCCGCCCGCCGCCTCCTTCTCCTTCCTCCTCCTCCTCTCCCTCCTCCTCCTCCTCCTGGGGGCGGTGCCGCGGGACACACCCCGGCCGCGCCCCGCCCGCGGCGCGCCCCTGCGATGCGGTGCGGGATGCGGGCTACGGGATGCAAGGTGCAGGATGCGAGATGCAGGGTGCGCGGTGCGGGGTGTGGGGTGCGGGATGGAGAGCCCGCCTGCGACTCGGACTCCACCGGCTTGTCGCGGAGATGTGCCCGCAGCGCCCCGTTTGCGCCCTGCGCCCCCAGGTTTCCCCTCCTGTGGCTTAGTCCCTGTAGGCACCTGCCCTCGTCTGTGGAAGAAGGATGACAGATGTATATGCGGTTCACGCGGGTGTTTTACCCTCCGCGGAGGTGTTTTGCCCTCCACAAACTTGTATCTTGTAGCCGCTGTCCAATCCCTGCCCTCAGCCGTGCGCTGCATCATCTTAAAACCCTTCCTGAACATCCAGACAGGGGAATTGCATTGATTCACAGAGACATGGAATGTTTCGAGTTGGAAGGGACTTCAAAGTTCATCACATCCTAACTCCGTGCCGCGGGCAGGCACACCTTCCAGTAGTCCAGGTGTCTGTTCTTCCACCACCCTCCATCCCCAGGTAGGTTGTCATCCTGCCCGTTACTGAAAGGAAGTTAAAGCAAGAATGTGTGTGGTGAAATTTCAGTAGTAGTGCAAGGTGGGGGACGGGAAGGTCTCGTGTCAGACCACTGCACACTTCTTTTTTTATCTCTTTTTTCCTGTCTGGGTATATAGAGCTACAAGAGTGTAAAAAGTACTAATTGCCTAGTGGTCGTTAAAAGTCTCTTCAGGTATTTTATGTCTGTAATTTGCATCCCCTCTATATGCCCTCATAATAAAAGACCCCATATTAACATTATATTAAGGCTTAATACAATTGCCAAGTGAGAAGGATGTACTGAACAGCACTGCTCTGTTAGGAAGCATTACTGCAGATACAACCTCCGGGCTGCTTGCATGACAGCAAGAAGAGACATCGTGAAATTAGGACTGGAAATGACCCGTTAAGTCGTCTGATCTGTTGGTTGCTTTGGCTGGCAACTCACAGTAGTTCCAGCATTTCATTTTGCAAGCCCTTTGTCTGCCATTAAACGCCTGTCAGTGGCAGGGTGACAGCCCTTCCCTAAAGCTCTGGTTTTACATCTAAGCTCGCAATTAATCACATTTTTCCTTGACATTGAAAGTGTTTTGGTTTCAACACATTGCATTGTCAGTAAAGATTTGAAAGGACCAGGTTTTTCGCACTGGTTAAACTATGAAATTAACAGAAATAATGCACCTTGATAAAGAGCTTTTGACAATCAAAATCCCAGAGCATTTTCTGCTTGCGTGCAGAGCAGTGGTGCACAAACCAAGTGTGTACTTCACCCATCACAGAGGCACAATCCTCTCTGGTGGTACTCAGCCAGCAGTGGTGGGGCAGTGCAGAATTGTCCATCAGGTTAGGACAGATAAAGATAAAAAAAATCTCCTGTACATTAATTCAACCCACTCTGGCTGAGAAGAAACACAGGCTGTAGTCCAGCGTTTCCCTGTGGACACTCTGTAGCTTGCAACATTCCCCAAAACTTCCACTGTCTTCACTGTAATGTACACAATTCACCTGGCAGCACTCACATGGGCTGCAGTTCAGCTGCACAGACGTACCTGCGATTGCATCACTACCTCTACAGCAACTTGGATTTTACACGTCAGTCTCCATGCCAGAGATCTCCCTGAAGAACTACTGCCTGGAAGGAAAATACTTCTATTTCTCCCCGAGGGTTGCTCTGCTGTCAATACAGAGATAGTGGAAATTTAGGAAGCCTTAACAAAGCTTCTGATATTAATGCATCATTTCTTCTCAGTGGTGCTAATTTTACAGCTTATCTCTGTTTTACAACCAAGAATCCAACTGTCATAATTACAAGGCAAGCTGCACTATAGCTGCTGTGGCAGCCCAGCATGCCTGCACCCCCAAGTGGCAGC
Source organism: Pithys albifrons albifrons (assembly GCF_047495875.1). Taxonomy (NCBI): domain Eukaryota; kingdom Metazoa; phylum Chordata; class Aves; order Passeriformes; family Thamnophilidae; genus Pithys; species Pithys albifrons. Next base: position 52,919,932 of record NC_092497.1, read on the forward strand.
CTTGTCTGGTTTTTTTTATTTTTCTTGAGGGAATAATCCTGTAATGCAGTCCCTTTATTTCCCCAATTAGGATAAATCTAAAGGGCCTTACTACACTCGGTACTGAGAAGCCTTTTTCCACCGAGAGCCCTGTGACTAGCAGCTGATTAAAATGACACAGTAATAGTTTCTTCAAAGCCTGGCATTGTTTATTCAGCCAAAAGGAATGAAACAACAAAAGGCTTTTATGTCTGGTTCTTACCTAAAGTGCAATTCCTTTTTGTTTTCAGGTTTTCAGTAAGTTTTATTCAATAAAATCAGTCTTCCCACCTCAGAGTAATCAGAATGTTCATCCAGCTTTCTTGCTGCCCTGCTCCGCTGGGCTTCTCTTCAGGTGCTGCTTCCTCCTGCTTGTTCTCCTGTGTTCCTGGAAGGACCATGTCTGGGGAATGCTGCAGGAGATCCCCTTCATCCAGCCCTTTTCTTGTACCCTATTTGTTTTCCTTAGCACAGAGCAACACAACACCCCAGTCTGGTGCTGCAGAGATGGCTCTGAGGTGCAGACTGTTCCTCACAACTCAAATGCAGTAATTACTTGCATCTATGTTCTTAATGTGGGTTTTATGACATATGTAAGCCAAACCATGCTATTTACTGTTCTAGCCCTGGTTTTAACCAAGAATTCCTTTGCAGTTGTGCTGTGGGCTCACAGTTCTCCAGTGCTACTTGTCCTGCTCTGTCACCAGGGCTGTTGTGGTTGCTGCATGTCCCATCACTGTCTTCCTACAAGGTCAGTGTCTGACCTGACCTTCTCAATGATGATGCTGACCTGAAATCCTTCATCATCCTCTAAAGTTCAGAAATTGTGTATTTTTGCCATTTCCTGTATATGCTTTTCGTGAAGCAACAGCCTCGTTGGCAGAAGGAAAACCTGCCTTGTGACTCTACTTTGTAAGTACTTATAGGTACGCAAACATCATTTTTATGTGGGAAACCTGAGAACTAAAGACATCCTGAAGGTTCTCTTTCCCTTACTCTGTTACATGTCTGCAAATCCTTTTTGTCTTCGGCACTTGGCTGAATAATGGACAAGATGGGACTGGGAGGGCACAAGCCATTGCAACTGAAGTTGACTTTCTCACTGTTTTTATTGACATTAATATTTATATACAACACATAAACATCACTTTTTTGTTCTGTATTTTGGAATTTAAGACCAACATGGGCTCAAGAGCTGTCAGATATTAATCCTTAATGATTTTATCTCCCTTTTTCTAACATCTGTAATGTGAACATAGGACATGGAGACTACTTTTCATTTTCCAGACTGTTTCCTCTCTTTGGGTTAATTTCTGCTGAGTTTTACTTAGCCACACTCTAATATAATTTTTTTTATTTATTTGTTTACTAATCACTCAGGATCAAGAACTCCTTTGCATCCAATTTTTTTAATGTTCTTCCATCTAAATGATCAGCACTTTTTACCTGGTATTTCTGCCTAATGGGATTACAGACAGTGGAGACTGCCTAAACCTGCAACGTCCTTCCCTTAGGCTAAGGGTCCCTATTGACCTTCTGGAGTAGAAGGGGTAGAGTGAACAGACAAATCAACTGTTGCCTTTCCAAGGAAAAAAACCCAACATTTTCAACTGGGATATAGCTATTCCATGGCTGCTAATGGCCCCATGGTTTTCCTCCATCTTATTTTCATTAGTAGCTTCTTTGTCTTGCATTATTTCCTGTCTTACCTCTCATGTTCAAATGAACGCTTTGAAGTCCTGAAGTATATTAAACAGGAAAAAAATGATAATTAGACGTGTGGGCAGCCACACTACCCTTAGATAAGGAGCCATCAGTAAAGGATTGAGAACAACAAATCTGAATATACGACATGAAGATGTTTTTTAGCATTAGAAACGGAATAATGGTTAATGCTCAATAGTAGTGACATCAGGTCTAACACTTGTTCCACAAAAGATGAACCAAGTAACTCCCACCTGTGCCACAGCAGCAGAAGAGTAAGAGCTAATCCTTACTGTTTGCAAACCTCTTGCTAATTTTAGATGTCATCTACATAGCGAAAGTGTAACCTGCCAATTGCCCTATAACACCTTTAGGGTATCTTGGATACTGTCTTTGTTTAGGAGATTAGCTTTATCACTGCCTGCCATCACAGCACTGGCCAGATTGGAGCCTTCTTAAAGCAGGAGATCAGTACAGGCTCAGAGCCCAGGGCGCACAGGCAGAGATTATAATTAGGGCTATAAAAAGCCGCTGCTGCGCGTTGCAGAACTTTCCATAATGTTTTCTAATAATATATACTTTGTTCTTGGGGGATTTGTCATATACCACTCATCACAACCGGCTGCTCTGATTCTGCAAGTCTTCGGTGTGTATTTGAGAAAAGGAGAGATAATACATCTGTCTGTCACCACCGCAGCAGCACTGCCAGAATTACTCTTTGGGTTGACATTGCCTCTAAAAATGGGAGCAACCCGTTCTTTTATCTCTTCCCAAACGCAACCTGATCCCCCACTTCTCAAACATGCAAGGTTTTCTGTTAAGTCAACGTGGATTTCATGGAAAATCTGGCTTTCCTCAAATCTTTCTGATTCAAAAGCATTGTCATGTAATGCTCCATCACAGAAAAGGGAGAGAGGTGGCTGTGCAACACAGGGAAACACTCCGATTAAAAAAATAAGAAAAAAAATAAAAAAGAAAGATTTTTTTTCCTTTCAGTCTTTGCAGCACCATTTTTTTTTCTTTTTGACTATTTATAGAAAGAAACCAACAAAATAGTTGTGTCGCCGTTGGTTTTCATTACCTTTCTTTTATATTGGAAATGAGCCTTCAATATTTACAGAGGATAGTATTAAAGAATCCTGTCTAAATGTCTAACTGGGTTTTAAAATGAATCCTTTGCCTCCCATAATAGGGACATGTAATGCCCACAAGAACATAAAAGAGGAGAAGGTGCACAGGCTAAGGTGTGAGCACAACCCCTGAAACGAGGCACTCCCACGTTTTGTTCTATAAAGCCTTCTGCACACCACTGAAGCTGTGGAACCAGGATCTAATTAATTTCAGCTAAAATTATTCCCTGCCCACTTGTGAAAGGAATTTAGATTTATGGGAGCAATGAGCGGTGGTTCTTTCAGCAGAACTAAGATGAGCAGAAGCTGAGTGTGTCTGTTCGATGCCTCTGCACACTGTTTGCCAACAGCACCACCTGGTTCTTCCACTTTCCACATGCATTAGAAGTCTGAGTTAAGGACTGATGTCATTCCCCTGTGAACCTGAAATTAGGGTAAAAAGACAAACTTGTGTGCCAAACTAGGACCTTAAAAACAGGGATGATAATGGGCTCCCAAACCCCTGGGATGCCTAAACTGGGGATGAAAAGGGTTCCCTTAAACTCCCAGGACCCCCAAACTGGGAGTGAAAAGGGTCCCCGATCTCCTGAGACACCAAATCAGGAAAGAAAAAGGTCTCCAAAAACACACTGGATCCAAAAATTAAGAGTAAAGGGGTTCCCAAAATACTGGGGCCCCCAAACTGGGGGTGAAAAGGTCCTCAAAAACACTGGAAACCCCCAGACTGGGGGTGAAACCTGTCATACAAACCTTCAGGACCCCCAAATCAGGGGTGAAAAGTTTCCCCAGAAAGATCTGGGACCCCCAAATCAGGGATGAAAAGGTTCCCCGAACACATCTGGGACCCCCAAATTGGAGATGTGAGAAAAATTTCTCTTTTTGCGTTTAGAAAAATGTCTAAACTCTGTGAAACAAAGGAAATAAAATGGAAGGTTTATTCACAGTGCTATGGGTGCTCCAGTCCTCTTGGCTCTGAAGACACACAGATAGTTTGAAACACGTGCTTTTTGTAGCCTTACAAAGCCCTGCTTGTGTTCTTCAGACAATACGCATTCATTGGCTCGCTGGTCTTGCCGTGATAGTGTCTTTTCCGAAGGGAGGGGATGTCATCCTCTTCTTAATGGCTGTGGAGGATTCTTCACACAGGCTGGAGGGTCTCCCTTGTTCACAGAGCCCGCCACGTGGCAAAAGAGGCCTTTGTATACAGGGGCTTCTACATTTTTGTTTTAGGTACTCTGTAGTTTTCCTTCCCCATCCGTAACAGTCCCTGGCACCAGGTCCAGACAGAACCTGGCACCCTGCAATCTTCACAGTACACCTGTAAGTTCCCTACAAAATCAAAGCAAGATAAAGAGAAAAAAAATAAGAAACCCTGATTTGGTAGAGAATAAAAAATCCTGCCTTGGCTCAACTAATTTTGCTTGTAACATGATCGTGTTGGTTTATTTCTCGAAGGGGTGAAAAGGGTCCTTAAACCCCTGGGAACTCTAAAAAAGTTCCCAAGTGTCTGGAACCTCAAATGGGTTGTGAATAGGGTTCCCACACCATCCAGACCACTCAAACTTCTGCTCAGGACCCTGTGACAACAGGTGGTGATGCTGACATACACCTCTCTACCCACTGGCCCACAATTCCTTTTTTCACTTCCACAGTATCTGCTTTGCACTAAGAAGGTTGTTCCTCCCCACATGCCTCTTACAGCAAAGTCAAATCACCATCTTTAATGGGATTGGTGGGACATTTTCACCTTTCCAAGCAGCTGTTTAAGGAAAAGGGGCCAACAACTCTTCGAAATATCTGGCAAATCTGGCCTTGCCTCTCACTACTCAATATTTGGACCTATTTTGCACCCTGAATGGCACAGACATCGTTGAAACACAGCCCAGTGATCCAGATTTGCAGAGGATGCAAGAACTCCTTCTCCTTCAATACGTATTGCAGTCTCAGAAATCTGAGTTCCCTGTTTTTGCTTACGCTTGACCAAATAAAACTGAATTTCTACACACTACGCAAGGGCTGCACCAGAAGAAAGCTGCTAAAATTCCAAGTACAGCTTTTCAGAGGCAAATCTGAAGCTCCTGAGATAAATTTGTGACAACTAAGGTGTTGTTTTCATTTTAATGCTGAAGCTGCTGTTTTGCAAAGTTAAATGTGTTGCACCGAAATCTGTATCCTACTGTTATTTATATTAGAATTTCAAGGAAAACATCATGAATGAACTTGGTGAAAGAGATTATTTCAGACACTTACAGAACACATTTTCATTGTAGCAGGAATGTGCTTCAACCATTTTTAAGCTGTGAGGAGTTCTTACAGCGTCTGATGTTTAGTGCTGTTGCAGATCTTTGCAATAATTAAAAAGGGGTGTGGTTTTTTGTTGGGTTGGGGGTTTTTTGTTGTTTTATTTGTCTGGGGGTCTTGGGGGGGATTGTTTTTATTTTTTTTGTTAATTTCTTTTGCTCTGAGGGAGAAAACAAGATTTGAAACATAATATTAGGAATTACTTTGTCTTACTTCCAGCATATTACATGGTTATTTTTAACAACTCATCCACACAGAATTTCAGAACACAAGGGAGGAATCATTAAATCATAATAAAGTGTTTAATGGCATTGTGCCGTCTCCATTTCAGAGACTCAAGTGCAAACTTTGCCAAAGATCTTGTGATTTGAAAGTAAGAGAATATTGTTAGAGCCAGGAGACTTTTGACTCTTAGTCTGTCACAATGGAACTCATTTCAAATTAACATTTCATATACTTGATGGATTTCAAATATTAGTTTTGCATGAATCAAGAGGGCAACCCATCAACAATTTTTCCTCCATCTTCTGATATCTGGCAGTCCAGCATGACAGTTCGTAGCTAATTCATGTTGCAATTTGACAATGTGAGAGATTTTAGAAATAATTTTATGCCACTGCAGTGAACTGACACAGCCATGCTGCCTCAATGAATGACAATGACTTTTTGTCATATAAAGTTATTCTTAAGCACTCTTGGCTTGGTGAATTTTTTTCTTTTAGGTTGGTTGGTTAGTTTTGTTGTTATTTTGTTCTTGAGGTTAAGACCTGGAGATGTGTGTTAGAAATTCATATTCATCAAACACACACACCAAAAAATCCTCCAAAACAGGGAAGGAGTTGTGCTAGTTTCAGTTACATTTCTGAAAGGTAGTATTTTTCATGACTGGTAGAACATTTTTCTGCAAGATGGAAAAGGGCATCCTCATCTAAAGAAGACAAGAGATACTCTTTTCTTTTCAGATTGTTAGTGGTGCAGCAGGCAGAAAACTTGCCTGACACAAGAGGCTGAGATTTCAACCTGTGCTCTGACTCAGGCAATGCAGCTGCTTCATCTGGGTTTCTGGTATATCAATTTAATAGATTGACTGTTTCCTTCCCGTCAGGGAACTCCACTTTTCCAGGGTGAGTACTCTGGCTCATGATCATTTTGAGAAATCTTCATTTTGCCTTACTTGATTTTATCTTTATTGGCAGTCAAATTCTCCAGGAAACTGCTATAGGGGGTGGGGTGCAACAGCACCAGTCCCTTTCCGGGAGAATTTCCAGTTTAAGATTACAGGAAAAGCCACAAAGTTCTGTAGAGAACAAAGTGATTGGGTAAAAGAATAAGTAAAAAAAAATTATGAAAAAATAAGACCTATGCATGTAATTATTTCTCTGGTTTTGATGTTAATTTTATTGAATATGCATGAAACAAATAATTTGAAGATGTCTTGGGTGGTTGGAATTAAAATCTCCTCCAGACTGACACTTGTATCCTCAGAGGAACCCCTGGAGGATTGTTCAGGCCCCAGAGCATCAGAAACATCATCTCTTGTTTTTTTGGGGTTCAAAATCAGGGCATCCCTCCCTGGAGAAGGAGGGTGCTGCAGTACTGCTTTGGCAGTCAATAATAACGATGATGACAGTGATGATGATGATGATGATGATTGATGATGATGATGATAAAAACAACAATAATAATTGTGTAATAATAATATAATCATAATAGTAATAATAGTAATACTAGTACTAATAATTCTAATAGAAATAAAGAGCAACTCAGGAAGAAAACATGTATGTAAGTATAAGAATATAGAACAAACAATGTTTATGGCACCACTGGATGGGCAAACTGACCATACAATTCAACAGAATTTATATTACTTTATGACTACATGTTTCTAATATCATGGACAAACCTTAATATCTTTGGATATATAAATGTACACATAAATGTTGTGGTTTTTCCAAGGTTTTTTACATATTTATGTCCATTTACTTCTTTCATATACCCTGAAGTTCTGCCTGAGTGGTCGTTCTGTTGCAAAAAAAAAAACCAACAAAAAAACCACCCAAACTTTAATGTTTAAAATTGGGAGATTTGTCTCTTAAGTAAGGACACTTTAAGGGGCCATTTTCATCATCCATTTTTCTCAATATGGAAAAGCTTCCAATTCAAATACTTCCTTACAAAAGGATGTGAAAGCATGATAAAGGTTACTGCTGTATATGTTTTATATTTAAATGTACTCAAGAATTAGAATTTTCACAAAGGTAGTTTTCTTTCATTTTATTTGGTTCCAGTCAGCTAAGTAGGAAAGATTAATTACTCCTATAAAATTCAATTATAAATTATGAATGGATATAATATGGAAGTTTATCATTAGTCAAGTTATTTTTTAATAAGCAGTCAAATATTTCAGCGTCTTGCAAATTGGTGTGGCTTTTACAAATCTGGTATACTCATTCACCAGAGCTGTAATGGTGTATGACATCTATTAAACAATACGATTCTGTAGCTTTGATAATGAAATAGCCAATATTGGAGCACTGTAGCCATAGAAAAGAAGAATATTAATTCTCAAAATCCTCCCTTCCATGATGGAGATAGGAGAGAAAAAAAAGCAGAAGCTGATAAGAGCAGACAAAAATACACTTTACAAAAATATTTTAAAATATATTGATCATTATTAAACTTTGGCAAGATGGTGATAAAAATGCAGCATTTCAACCGTATATATGCATGCAACCAAAAATGACCCATTTACAGCTGACAAGGTTTAAATTTACTTTTAAAGTCCTCAGAGTAATACAAGGATATTGTATTTGAAATACAAAACAAAAAAAAGGTCTTTGAGCCTGAAGAAAAGTCACATTCTATCAGTTGGACAGAGCAGAGTTGTACTTCAATGCCAAAATTTATTTGTTGACTCACATGTCATTCCTGCTTCTGGCAATTGAAGTCCCTGGAGGTAAAAGGAGTGCCCCAACCCACCAGTCCTTTTTTTTTTTCATCCTGTTTATCTGATCGCATCTGATGATACAGAACTGGGGAAATGGCTGTGCTGCCATTCAGAGGGACCTGGACAGGCTGGAGAGTTGGGTGGAGAGAAACCCAGTGAGGTTCAACAAGGGCAAGTGCAGGTCCTGCAGCTGGGCAGGAACAGACCCCAATACCAGCACAGGCTGGGGCTGACCCACTGCAGAGCAGCTCTGTGGAGAAGGACCTGGGGATCCTGGGGGGTGACACGGTGGCCTTGAGCTGGCAGTGCCCTGGGGGCAGGAGGAATAGGGGAATCCTGGGGTGCCTCAGGAAGAGAGTGGGCAGCAGGGCAGGGAGGGGATCCTGCCCCTCTGCTCAGCCCTGCTGGGGCCACAGCTGGAGTGTTGTGTTCAATTCTGGTCTCCACAGTTCAGGGAAGACCAGGAGATGCTGGAGAAGGTCTGGATTTGGGGTCTGCAGCATCTCCCTGGTGGGCAGAGCCTGCGGGAGCTGGGCCTGGTCAGTCTGGAGAGGAGCAGAGTGAGAGGGGACCCATCACTGCACACAAACATCTCCAGGGGTGACACAGGATGGTCCCACACTCTGCTCAGCAGGGCAGGGACAGCACGAGGAGCAATGGCCATGAACTCCAGCACAACCAGTGCCCCCAGCATGAGGCAGAGCTGCTTTGCATGGGGGTGGAAGAGCCTGGCTCAGCTGCCCAGGGAGGGTGTGCAGTGTCCCTGTTGGGGACATTGCAGCCCCCCCTGAGCACGGCCCTGTGTCACTGCTGGGGGTGCCCCTGCCTGGGCAGGGGGTGGCACTGGGGGGGCTCCAGAGGGCCCTTCAACCCCAAATATTCTGAGATTCTCTGATTTCAATTTACAGATGCTGGTGTGGACTTTTTTTTGTTTGTTTTCACTGTTGGGTTTGGGTTTTTTTTATGAGGCTGAAAAATACACCCTTTACATCAAGGTGAAATGACACAAGTACTCCTCAGAGAGACTAAAAATTACCTCTGTACCTGGTCCACTTCCGGCTCCCAGAACTACCAGCACAAGAGAAATTTGCTGCATCTCCCCAATTCACAGTATTTGCAAATATTTTTGTATTTATCACATATCAGTGATGACCTGAATAAGTTCCTTTAAATTATTTTTTTGAAAAATAAAATGACAAGATTTGGCATATTCAGTTTGTATTGCAAACACAGAATTCCTTTGTGAAGTTCCAGAAAACCTGGAGTTGAACTGCACCAAGTCCTACTCAGAAGTCATTCAAAGTTTTACTCTTATTTCTCAATAATTCCTCAGTCCTTTAGTGGTTTTGTTTGTTTGCTTTATGTGTGGAGGTTTGTTTGACTGGTTTGGTTTGGTTTGTTTTTTTTGGAGTATTTTTGTGGGGGGGTTGTTTGTTTCTTTGTTTGTGTGAGATTCCTTTAACCCATACTTCTTACCCCATTTTCTTGTTGTGTATGAGACTTCTGGAAGGCCAAGATCCCACAGTATCCAGGATTTTTGTCTTCAAGAATTTAAAATTACCTCTAGGATCTAGCTGTTTGGAAGATGGATGTATGTCCTAAAACACAATTGCCAACCAAAGACAGTTTTTTCTCCATGGGAATCAGAACACCCACATAATTTAGATATCAGTTGCTCATACTGATGGGAAGATGCAGAATAATCAGAGCACAGGGGTGAGGAGGTCTTTCTCCACATAAAAGAAACAAATAAAAATAAATAAAAATTAAAACAAACTAAAATAAAAGTGGAGATGGTATCATGGGAGGCAGGAGAAAGATCAGAGGTTCCTGTTAATTGAAGGACCACAGGAGGTAACTAGAAATATCATCAAAGACCAGAGAAATTAAAGGGAGGAAATAAACTCTTTTAAAGGAGACTGAAATACTGCGATATGAAGGAGAAATAATAAACTATTAGGAGGGAGTGTCATAATAGTTCTGCAGTCTGGCTTTATAGTGGAGGACAGAGATCATCATGAATTGAGTGTCATGCAGACATTGTAGCTGATTTTCACAAATCAAACTAAAAGACCCTACAACATGTGTAGAGAAATAATTAGTCCTCTCACTTACAGAGGAATTCTCTTTTTTTAATTTGTTGTTGTTGTTGTTGTTGTTTTTAATGCAGATGCTTTGGAAAAGGAAATATACATTTTGTAATGGACTTACTGTTGCAGAAAAGGCAAACTTAACCTTTCTCTGTGCTCTACCTACAGTAACAAAAGAGGTGCATCCATGAACAAATGTTAACATTAACGCTTTGATGACTTGCAAGAAATGCACATTTAGCCAGCAATTTTAAAGACTAAACCATTACACATAAAGTTGATGATATCATCTCTAATAAAAATAATAGATACCATTGTAACACTATAGATGACCAGCATTTACTGGAGTCCATAGTTATTGTTTTGGCTGAACTTCAGGTGCTTTATATATTCAATTTGCAGTTTGTTTTTTGCTTTTATCACCTCTCATTTCCATCCACTTAAAATAGCTACCAATTGAGCTCACTCTTTTAAGACAATATTTCCTCTTTATATGATTCTGCTTCATGGAATCATAGTAGAGTATTTTGGATTGGGAGCAACTGTAAAGACTATGCAGTTCTAAACTCCTTGCCATGGCAAAGAACACATTCCAGTAGACCACATTGCAAAAATCAGTCTTTTAAAACAGGTAGTATCATACACAATGGCAAAAAGTTTCCTCTTTGGTGTATTTGGTAATTTGAGTCTCTTCAATTAAAAATTTGAAGTGACACATTTGGGTTTTTTTTCCCACTAAACTGAATGTATATTTACAACATCTTTAATCTTCTTTTCTTCCCAGTACTGAAATTTAAAAATACTGTTTCATTTGATTGCAGGAAAGAGATACCTGTTATTACAAACAATCAAGAAAGCCGAACCTCAAAATAAGAGATAGGTATTCCAGTAACAAAATGTCAAATTCCTTGAAATTTAAGCGCAGGCAATTATTTTTAATGCAAGATCAAAGAAGTTTCCTGGAATAATGGGGATTAAAGCCTGGTTTTCCCTAGGCAATGTACACTATTTTAAAGGCAAAAAGCTACTAATGTGTTGTTTAGGGGATGAGTATTTACTAACACCTGTGATTTTCCATCTTTTTGTCTCTGCTGTTCTTTGAAAGGCAGCTTGATTGACTGATTGATTGATAATTGCCTGATAGCCTCCCTTAACATGCCCTGTATCTTGTCATCTCTTAATCCACACACAAATGATCATAACACGTGGTGTTAAAATATGTGTGCAGAGCACTCAATCAAATTAAAAACAAATGTAAACAAACAGTATATAAAATCATACTTTGTTTCCACTGGACAAAGATGAGGATGTTTATGAGAGACATAAAATATATTAATAAAAGAGACAGTCATTCTTCCACATCAGATATAATCCCACGTAGCACTATGATTTTTTTTAAACTTGATTTAGCCTTGCAAACCACTGCCCATAGGTTCATGTTTATTCTCCTTTATTTGGTGTAGTCAATTTCTTCCCTTTTTCCATTAAACAAGGAAATAAACTCACAGTAAAACAAGATTAAGAAAAACTGTTAAAAAGACTGAATTATTCAGGAGAGGGAAGGGCACTGTGTGATACGCTGAGCAACAGATAAAGCTTTCAGCATCAAATATATGCTTTCTACAACTGTAACTTGATATATCCAGTTCTGCTGCATTCCAACACATCATGAACTCCCAACCCCTACACAAGAATTATTTGTCATTTAGCACACTCTGTCTTCAAAAATAATTACACAGAAAATATCTTTCCACAACAATGTATAAAAATTCAACATTGTTTCATCAGAAACACCTCCAGTTCAATCAAACCTAATTAATGATGCAGCAATCTTTTGTTTCCTAAGAGTTCAGCAGCCATTTAAAAAATACTTTCTAGTGTTTGTTTAGAATTATTTGGCTTTCACTGTAATTTTTTCTACTTTTATTTATTTTTACTAAAATGTACTTTGAGTTGATTATGGGCAACCTACATTGATTAACTTTATTTTCTGTTTCCATCATAAGAAAGAGAATTCACAATACTGTCTCCTGGACCAAATTAAGACCTAATTGTTCCCCATTTGTTGTGGTTACTCTACTTAAGAGTGAAAACATAAGTGAGAAATAGAGGTCATTCTTCTCAGAAGTGTGAAGCACTACAAATATTGTTTGCTGTATTGTTCCTATAAAAAAAAACCCAAAAAACAAAAAACAAAAACAACAACAACAAAAAACCCCCCAAAACACAACAACAAAACAAACCCCCTTCCCTCCTCCAAACCCCAACTAATTTTTAGAAAATATCATTGTTGTATTTGCTGTATTTTAGCTCTGAGATGTGTGAAAAGTTGTCCTGAATAGGAAATATATAAATAGCTGTGAAGCGCCTGGAAATTGTGAGACATATTCTTTGCAGAGAGAGTGCTCAGGCATTGGAATGGGCTGCCCAGAGAGGGGGTGGATTCCCCATCCCTGGAGGTTTTTAACCTGAGCTTGGCCGTGGCCCTGAGTGCCATGATCTGGTAAAGGGACTGGAGTTGGATCAAGGGTTGGGCTTGATGATCTCGGAGGTCTTTTCCAACTCAATCCATTCTATGATTCTATGATTCTGTATCCATATGCCATGGAAAATCTTTTTCATGCAGCCAATATTACGTGTTGGGAATGCTTATACTGAAGTGTAACAGACGCACATAACACCTGAAATACCTGAAATGCTGAAGGACATGTTGTGTCCTGAAATGCTGTGTTGGAAGCTGCTGCAGGAGGGATTAACAGAAGGATTCCAGTCAGAAGGACCCTTTGCAGTGTTCTGAATACAAACCAACAGGAAGGACAATTTTAGACAGGTTTTCTCCTAGTTCTATCATTTAATAAAACTGTCTCTTAAATAGAAATTGTGTAGGTGGTGCTAATAAATTAATGCCATATTTTTTTAGGGTATCAAACTAGCTGGTTTTGGGGTATATGGAGGCTTTGTGATTGTTTAGATGTTTTTAAGGCAGAATTCTCTCTTCACAGTCAAAGTAATCTAAATATGTTTTTTTCTGTCTATCAGGTTACGATAAGAATCTCTATATAATACAGGTTATTTAGAAGCAGATGAGTAGCTCCAGAAGAGGAGTAGGTACGGTGTCCAGGAAATAATTTGAAGGTTAATATTACTAGAGCTGAGTTTTTGTGTGATGTCTTAAGGCACATTCTGGGGTGCTCAGCATGGCTCAGGTGCCTGATAAAGGTCAGTCATGACCTACCTGGGCTTCCCCACAGATGGAAAAGGAAGGGATGCTGAAAAGCACCCTACACCTGAGCAGAGAGACCAACACATGTGCTCCTGATGCATTGACAGTGCAGCCCCAGGTGACACATCCCACAGCATATGCACTGGTAAGTGCAGAATTGAACAATCAAGGTCAAAGGGACCGGTGTGCTGCAGCACACTCTGAAATCACCCCACTGGACAAAATAAATGGATCCTCTATGTGCCTACTCTTTCTTTCTTTTTTTTTCCCTTTCGTTTTTGGTAAATGGGGATGATATTGATTTCTGACCAGGCGAAGATCTTTGCAGTGTAATAGATACACGTGAGACTCTCAGAGGTGGCATCAAATGAAACACAGAAGTACCTTCTCATGGATATTTATTGCAAAAATATTAGGAGGACTGGAACAACGCAGAAAGAGGAAAAACCTTGTAAATATTGTCAAATACTGAACTGAAAGTAGCATCTGGCAAGCCACATTAAAAGAACGTATATTTCTATTTACTGAGAAATAAAGTAGCATTAATGCTCAGTTAGCGATTTCTTTAAAATACCCTTGAATTTTTAGGTTGAATCTAGGATGAAACTCAAAATATTTTGCTATTTCTAGCACATAGGTGCTACTAGTCGGAGTGACACTTTGAAATATGAAGGAAGCTTATTGCTAAAAATTTGTCTGTGCCCTTTGAGAGACTTTTCTTTTCTCAGAAGAAAATGGTGACAGATTCATGCATTAGTATCAATATCGTTCTGCCTGTCCAAGTGTCTTAACTGTGATTCATGTGCTTTCAGTGAATGATTTCTAAGATTCTTTGCTATGTCTTGTCAAAAAGCATGGAGAGAGAATGCTAAACAAAGTTTCAAAAATACATATACAAATAATTAAGGTTTTTGTGCTTTATTTATTGAACGGAAGGCAGAAGAGAATGCAAAAATTCTTCACTAGCTAAATTCTGTCTATAATACATTGTAAAGCATAAAATCTACAAAATTTTTGATTACTTTTAACAAGGAAAAAGGAAATTATTAAATGGTTTACATAGAGAAGTGATTTAAAACAAAAGTTTCTTTGGAGTCTTTGATTTCAGGGTTTTTTGTTTGTTTTGGTGGGTTGGTTTTATTTCGTTGGCTTTTTTTGTTTGTTTGGCATCTTGTTTTCTTCTTTTGGTTTTAGTTTTGTTGAGGTTTTTTGGTTGCTTTTTGTTTAGCTTGGGGGTTTGGGGATGTTTTTTCTGTATGACTCTCTTTCAAGACTAAAGACCAATAAAGATCATAAATTTTTTAACTCTAAAACTGATAGTACTGCAGGCACTCAAGTTGTTTGTCAAGTCTGGACTAGCTGGGAATAGGATTCAGGCTTTTTCTTAGATCCTGGTAGTCTCCATGGAAGGGAGGAAAGGGCTTCTGATATATAGGCCCTTCACCATGACATTGTCTACATTAAATTTGTACTGGTAGTTCTTCACTAGGTTCCCTCATTCTGAACGTTTCTTACTTGTTTTTTCCAGGGTTTTATTACATCTGAGAAAAATACATGAATGCAAAGAAGCAAGAGGGGAAATCTTGTACACTGCTATAACTTTGCAACCTGCTGTGGGCTATGATTACTAAACGTCATCATCAATCATAAAGTCAGATAACAGACTATCATAGAAACACCGTATTTTTGTGGATAAGACAAGTTGCTACCTGTACATTTCTCTCAGAGATTCAATAGTTATCATTTGTTAGTCTTCCTGGTGAACATAAACTATGAATTTCCCTAGTTATCTTTGCATCCAGCCTCCAATTTCCTCTTGGTTTTTTTTTCCCCCTTAAACATATTTTTCTTTCCCTTAAAAAAAAAACCACTGACATAATCAAAAGCACTACCACCAAAAAAACCAGAATGAAAATTATTTCACAGTTATAGGATTTTTTGTTGTTATTATTGGATTTTTTGTGTGTGTGGGCTGAAGCAGAGCTTCTTGGATTTATGATGATCCATTAAAAATTGGCAACCTTAAGTACAAGTATTTCTAGACAGAGTTTGGGCATGTGCTCTCAGTGGTAGGGAAGTAGCCTCCAAACTTTGTCCCTCGATCTTTTAGACACACAATTTTGCAAAGATTCACAAGGTTCTAATACAGAAAGAACATGATGCTTCAATCTCTACTCTTTTATGCTTGGAGTTGCCCTTTCTTTTTCCCTTCTACTCTGAGTTGCACATTTTACCTTCACATGCTCCCATGGACCACATAAACCACTGAAATACATGGTGTGAAGAGTTTTAGTACAGAAATCTGCTTCACTCCATTAATTTCATTAGTTTTATCATGCCATTTTGTCCTATTTTTCAGGTTTCCTCTAGATAATAAAGAAATGGATTCCTTTAAAAAAGGGTAAAGTTTTTAAAGTGTTTTTTTCTTATACTGGACCTATGCTTGCCTTAATAGCAAAGAAAGAGAAACCTCAACTACTTTTTTAAAAGCTTAATCAAGAGTGTGTATCTGGAAAATATAAGACTGTTCATGCCATATGACAGATTCATCTTATGCAATGCCATGTCCCCAAAAAGTCTTGTAAAGCACATAGAAATATCTCCCACCCCACCAGGCCCTGCAGCTCAATAAAGACAAAACTTTAAGTCCTTTCAATAAAAGGATGAGTACTGGCTCTGTAGAAGACATTAAAAGATTATAGAAGCTTTTAATAGCAATTAATTAGTGTAACCTGGGAGCTATTGATAAGAAAAGGAAAAAAAAGAAAACTTTTCTTAAACTTATCTGTAAAAAAACTTATCTACTCTTTCCTATCATTGAATAATTCATTGAGAATCCCACATATTTTCTAAAAGGTGATAAAAAAAGTTCCATCACCCAGGTTAGAAAACAATTCCCAGGCCTCTAAAAATTCAGGGAGCTTAGATAAGGAAATATCTTGTGTTTGCTGACGTCAGTTTCTAATGAGGCATCACTTTTGCTGCATAAGAAAATATAGACAGCAACCAGTATTTACACATGCAGGAAAAGAGCCTGATTCCTACCTTAATCTTAGGAAAATTGCTAAGCTATCTTTGAAGGAAGTAAAACTTTGAGGATGAGGCCCATTGAAGGATGCACTCTGTATGTGAAGGACTTGTTATTAATTAATTTAATTTCAGGTTAGCTGTAAATGCCTAACATTGTGAGGCCAAGAATCAAATATGTTAAACTCTTCTCTTATTCCAGCACGTGAGAGAGCTGCTCATTAATTTGAGGGTTCAAAAGGCAATTTGGCATTTTTCCTGATATTTGGGAGAGAATCACTCCATGCAATAGTACTTCTAGTGCTAAACAGAGTGTTTTCTCCTCATGTTGCCCTGTGGAGGAGGACTTTGGGAACAACAGATGCTCCACGTTCTTTGAAGCTGAAGTAGTCTCTATGGAGCAATTGTATAAGTATTTACTGTTTAAGGTATTTTCTCCTCTCTAGGAGCTCAAGAATATTTAACTGAGTAGCTTCGATAGACATTATAAAAGACTTATGTCTGTATTTTCAGTGTTACAAGCTACAATAGAAAACAATCTTAGTGACAAAACACTGTTATTACATACTTTAAATGTTTTACAGAGGTACCTTAAGTTTTCTGCTTCCTATGGAACAGAGAGAAGATATGGCAATCTCTTCCAGCTACAGTTTGCCATTTGTTCCTATTTGGATGATAATATTTGGGTAATTAGAAGTAAATTACTGGAGTAAGTTCTTTTTAATTAAAAAAAAAGAAGAAAAATATTCCCTCTTTTTCTTTAGATTAGAAATTAAATATTCCCAAGACCTAAACTCTTTTATGTACTGTCATACAGCTTATGCAATAGGTGCTTCTTAATATTTTGTCACTTCAGGTCTAGTAGAATGTTTCAAAATGTAGGGTTGCTCTTCTCCAGACAGCCCTGTCCTGGGTCCTAAAGCAGAAAGCATTTTAATCACATGACAAGTACAAGGGCATTTTGGTTTTTCACACAAAACATCCCACTCTGCCCAAACCAGAAGGAGATTGTTGTGGTTCCCAAACTAAAAGCAACACAGCAGCGCTGCCCACTGCCTTGGTATGGGTTATACAATGCAATCTTCAAGATAATAAAATAATTAGCATTATTTTTGACTGATGGACTATTCAGAAGGATGCATTTGTATAAACTCAATGATACACTGATGTTCTTGTTGTACTGATCTTGGGATCAAACAGTGTCTTCATAGAAAGGAATGGAATTAAGTAGAAAGAGCCATAAGGAGAGGTTTTATCAAGCAGAAAAACTGAAGTGGGCCAGACAACTTTCTTATTATCATTTTGACTACAGAAATTGTGAACATTCCAATATCCAGTGAAAGGCTTTGGAGAACAGTGACAATATTGTCTATGACTTTCCTTTTCATTCCTCTCCTTCCTATGCCTGCAGAAATAGAGGGTAACCAATAGACCTTAATTACTTTCCCTGGGAAATGTTAATTAGCCAACTGAGTAAGTTCATAGTGTGCTCAAATGCATTAGAAAGAGTAAGAAGTATATTTAAAACAGGATTTTATCAAAATGCTTCCTCATTTCTTTGACAGGCAGAACAGGACTCTGATTTTGTAGCTCATCACTGTGGATAAATGCAAAGAAAAGAATAATCCTGAATATCTAGACTACAGCATTCATGCTGGACACCTGACCTGCTTCCATAAAAATACCTAAAATACCACAGTTCACTTCACTTCTTAAGCCAAGAAAAGCAAAAAGTCTTTCATGTGTGAGGTGGTTTGACACCATCCAGCACGTAAGTCCCAACATGGTGCTTTAGTTATAAATACTGCTTGCCAGGTTTGGAAATGTTCTAGAAAGGACATATAGAAGGTTACCATGGAATACTAAGGTTATATCAGGAAAATTATCTGTCAGTAGAAGTGTTTATCTCCGGCCTCCTGCTGCTGCTTACTCATGTAACTGCAGACAGAGCAATTAAAACCAAAAATGGAAGGATATTTAAAGATATGGATAGAGACACATCTTAGTACACATAAGTATAAGACAGATGCAGGACAGACGATGCTGATTTTCCTCTAAGATGTCTCTTGGTGCAGCCTTTTAGATTATTTTCAGTGAAATGTCAGCTGAGTGACCAAACCAGGATTGCATACAGTTTAGGAATCACACATAATTGTCGTGTTTATGATGCATCAGTCCACATGAATGGGGTCCTCCAGGAAACTGTCTCATCTGCTGGATATAGCTGTGCCTTAAGATGGACCTGACGTTCACTTGGGTGTCCAGCACTGAGCTTCCGTGAAGTAAGTCTTACTAGGGTAGAAAAGTTACACTATTGACTAAGATATGAAACTTTCAGGCATATGGGTAAGTATTCAGCAATTTAATTGGATCCTCCGACTTCTCCTTTCCCTCCCCTTTTCCCTCTCCCTTTCCCTCCCCCTTTCCCTCTCCCTTTCCCTCCCCTTTTCCCTTTCCCTTTCCCTTTCCCTTTCCCTTTCCCTTTCCCTTTCCCTTTCCCTTTCCCTTTCCCTTTCCCTTTCCCTTTCCCTTTCCCTTTCCCTTTCCCTTTCCCTTTCCCTTTCCCTTTCCCTTTCCCCTCTCCTCCCCTCCCTTGCTCTGCTCTTCTTCCCAACTTTTATTTTCTCAACCCATGACTTTGTGGACCCTTCTGCTCCACAACAGTCCCTTTTGGAGCCCAACATGCTACACAGAGGACTGAGATAACAACAAATCTGACCATAGAATCATAGAATCACAGAATTGATTGGGTTGGAAGAGACCTCCAAGGTCATCAAGTCCAACCCTTGGTCCAACTCCATTTGCAGGACAACAGTCATAAAGGTGCATTGCAATTGCATGGCCAAGGAGAGCTGGAAGATTTCTAACATTAAGGTGTTTCCCACCCCTGTTGCTGTCCTGACTCCTAGCTACACAGTTAGAATCATAGAATCATAGAATTGATTGGGTTGGAAAAATCCTCCGAGATCATCAAGTCCAACCCTTGGTCCATCTCCACTCCCTTTACCAGATCATGGCACTCAGTGCCACAGCCAAGCTCAGGTTAAAAACCTCCACGGATGCTGTATCCACCCCCTCTCTGGGCAGCCCATTCCAATGCCTGATTACTCCCTCAGGAAAGAATTTCTTTCTGCTCTCCAGCTTCAATTTCCCCTGGCAGAGCTTGAGCCCATTGTGCGCCCTTGTCCTATTGCTGAGTGCCTGGGAACTAGAACAAAACAGTTTGAGTTGAATTGTTGCTGCTCGAAATGTTGATTTATTTTTTTCTCAGAGCTGTGGTATGTCTTCTCACAATTGTGTTGTGCAGCACCTCACTTGCTGTGTGTGTTCCTGAACCAAATAAACATCCCTGTGGTGTTTGTTGTCTCTCAGGACTGGGCTAAGGGTATCATTTTGCTGTACTGTGTATCAGTGGCTCATGACAGGAGAAAATTGGTGGTTGTCAGATGAGCCTGGTGTTTGTACACAGCACTGCCATCATCTCTGTACTTTTAGAATCAGCTCTCAGAAACTATTAATCATTACACTCTACCTTTTCTCCACAGAGGGCTAATCTATGGACACAAGGAGGAACAATTTACCCTCCTTTTTCTCCTTCCTTTTCTCCTTCACCTTCCCCTGCAGGCTGGTTAAACCAGAGGATTTGAATACCCTTGAAATGTTCAAATCACCATGTCCCTACCATGTTCCTCAGTGTGTGCCAGGCCTTGTTTAAGGTTAAACAACTGTTTAAGCACATCCCCTGGAGATCTGTCCGAGGCTGGATAGGTACAAGCAGCAGGATGTGATGGATAGTGTGGATGTGGGTCCTACAACACTTGACAGCTCCAGTGTTTTGGAATTTCATTCCTGACCAGGTGCATTTTGGGAAAGTAAGTAAAAAAACCTGGAAAAAACTGATGTCACCCTGGGAATTCCACTGCAGCTGAACCAGAGAACCAGCACATGCTGGTATCAGTCACCCCTGCACACAAAAATACCGGATGCAAAGCTCAACTTGTTCAGTAAAAGAAAAAACTCCCATGGGGAAGGGGGAAGAGAAAGAAGTGAACTTGGCAGGACACTCTGAAGTGGGACCATCACGGGGAGGAGCAGGAGTCCAAGCTCAAAAATGAGGCAGTGACCTCCTGATCCTTATCCCTGAGCGCTATGAAACATGCAAAAAGATTCCAGCCATGGTCCAGGTGAGCACATCATCCCCTGGCTGCTGCATCACTGGGACAAGGGCATCAGGTGCCTGGGATTAGAGGGTAAGGGAGCAGCTGGGGATAAACCAAAACACAGGGAGGGAAAACCACAGAATCAAAGCTAGACATAATTCTTGTAGAAAATCAGAAGGAGTTAAGAGCTTAATGGTAATTTTTAGAATTTTCTTTGTGCAGAGGCAAATGACACATTTTGCTGTGGTATTATTATTTATTTTATTTATAGTCTCATTGCTGCACAGGTAATTGATCCTCTTTTATGAACTGACTGAGCCAGATCTTCCCCTTGCTGGCTGTGTAAACTGCATTAGAATATTGTCTTCGTGCCTATCAGTGTTTTAAGTGTGTTTCCCACTAAAACAGTGCTGGGTTTGAAGTAAAACTGTGAACCATTTACTGAACTCATGATGGAACATTTGCGGACAATTCATGTCCACAGAAATGACTTGAAGACTCCCAAGGACCAATTGTTTAATGATGCTTATGAGTTAAGCTCCCAGACAGTTTGAAAAAATTTGATTAATCTTTTCCTACAGACACTTCATTTTGGTATTAACAATCTCAACTGTTTTTTTTTCTTAAACATGATTTTTTTTAAAATGAAAGTTATTTAGACCTACTAAAGTAGGTTGAGATCTACTTTAGCTATTTTAATCTATTTTTATTATATAGCTTTTTAGCTATTTTTTTCTAATATATATTCAACCATGTTTTGTCAGTCAAATTTCAGTCCTGGAGGAGTAAGAAAGGCTGCATTAATATTTCTGGGGAGGATAGCTATTGATAGTAGAGGTACATTTAAAGTAAATTCTTGAATTTGTTGGGAAAAAAATGGGCTTTACTTGACAAATGAAGCTTGAACATCTGTTTGATGAAACTGATTTTTGCACAGATCCATTCTTGTCTCAGTGAAGTCCTGAAAAATCTACAATTCAGCAGCATCACTGGAAATCTTAAGCACAAGGGAAGATGTAGAGAGGGATGTGATTTTAACTCTAAGCCAACCTAAACATACACACCTGTGCTAATTTTAATTCATCTGAAAGCAACTGATTCTTTAATAATTGCAAACAAACTTAGAGTCACTTACTGAAATGCAATATATATATTTTGTTGTTTTTTGGTTTGTTTTTTTTAAGTAGCCTGAAATGAACTTTTGCCATCAGGGAATTTCTGTTTCAGCCTCTTTTCCTTTGTAACATGTAGCAGAATATAACTGTTATTTTAGCAACCTGAAAATACCAGAACGTATTATTAGTGCCTGCTATTATGTTTCATACTTGAAAGTTTTTTTCATTTCACAAGATTATATCACCAGAAAAATAAGTCTTTTTACTTTTTCATTCCTCTTCTTTTGTGAAGTTTTCATTTTCTCAGAAGAACTTCAAGTACAACTCACATAAAAAGCCCCATCAATACTGGAAATTAGTCTCTCTCTCTCTCTCTTTTTTTTTTTCCCAGTTATGAAATGAAATAGAGGTTCTAACAGATATAATTTTAGTATTATCTACCCTATCTTGGAAAGATCTTTTCTCAAGATGAAATATAGTTGTCTAATGACAGGACTCTGGATATGATTTCAAAAGTCATGATAAACTGTGACACAGACTTAAAAAATGAAATTATTTTTATGAAAGAATTTTTTAGTTATCATCAAACTTGAATAAAAGACAATAAGAAATTGTCAGATTACATTATAATTCCCTGTTCAGTTTCCTTTGAACACACTTTAAAAAGATACTTTCTGGGGATGTCCTGAGGTTAAGGAAAACAAAAAATGGTCTTCGTTTGGAATAACTCTGATGCTCTGCATATTCTGAAAACTGTTTTTGAAGCAAATGCCCAAGCAGCATGTTAATAGTGTTAACTTTAGTAGAGTGTTAACATTTAGGAATGAACAGTATTATTTATTCATGATAAATGAGAGAAACTTAGTCTGTTAACACATATGTTGATATAATTTTGATTAAATATATACTTTATTCAGTATACCTAATGATCTAGAAATTGAATCAAATCTCAGCTGAGCTTTCAGTGATGCTAATCATGGTTTTGTAATTTATTGTGTGGATCAGACCCTGAGTTGTGATCCTAAAGAATCCACTGCTACTGCTT
This sequence comes from Pithys albifrons albifrons, assembly GCF_047495875.1. NCBI lineage: Eukaryota > Metazoa > Chordata > Aves > Passeriformes > Thamnophilidae > Pithys > Pithys albifrons. The sequence goes on from NC_092497.1 coordinate 52,942,692, forward strand.
GTATAATAAAGAAAAATTTTGTATGGAAGTGTTAATGCCAGTTAAAAAATGTCACTAGAAAATCAAACTCTAATTAACAGCACTTTTTTCCTTTTGTGTGCATCTGCAGTACATACGGAAGCTGTAGGGACAGAGGATTTAATGCGAAAGGAGTTAAATTAAGTAACACAAGCAGTCCTGCTACAGCAATGTAGATTTGCCCTTGGTGTTCATGGTAAACACATACTCATTTATGCACAGTCAGGAATCTTTATGACAGGAAATCTTTCATGCTTATTTCTTACTGTTCTGTCTACATTTTTCCTCTTAACATTTTTATTGAGCTAATAATCAGGAAAACTTTCTGCCTGATGTATTTCGTAATGTTAAAGAGTCTGTTAGCAGGGTCAGACATCCTGTTCCCTATTAAACTTACCTTAGTAAATGATTTTTTTTTAGCTAGTTACATTATTTAGTTACTGCAAACCAATATTTCCAACACTTTTTCTTCTGTAATCTTTATAGAATCCTTAAGCTTTTTCTTTCTCTGTGTCTTATGGGTATTACCCTTTCTGTCTTCTTTGAGATAAATTTGCCCGATGACAAACCGCTTCAATGGGCTTTGCTTTAAGATTGTTTGGTTGGTTGATATCTTTTGAGTTAGTGAAAACATTGGCCCTTATGACTCCATGAGTTGGCTCAGAAAAGTGAATATATGTCGTTGCATTTTGGGGAAAACCTATAAAGGCCTACAAAAAAAAAAAAAAAAGAGTTCGGGAGTTAAAACTCAATCATCAAACATTTGCTCTTGAATTTCATGACACAGGATGGGACACAGTGGAGTTATACTTTGGATATTTTGTCAGTTAGAAGTCATCCCATAAAGGTTGGTACCAGAAGCCTCAATGATTTTCAAACCAGCCAATAAACAAATATTTTCACTGCAGAAGCAGGTATCAAGGGTGACATCAAACAAGGCAGAGGATATTTAAAACAAAATTGTGATAGGCAGAGCTTGAAACATCCCATGCTGTGGAAGAAAACACCCCCTGACCTCTGCAACTCTTCATGTGGCCTTGTGTTTTGAATTAGAAAGTCAAGAAACTCTTGCAATTTCATCCTAAATTGCATAAATGTTGGTAGTGTTCTTGAGGGTAATTATTAAACATTATTAATTTAATAAAATTTAGAGGATATGATTGTACTACAAGCATGTTTTCCCCTACAGCAGTTTCTTCAGGGAAGAAAGTGAACCTAAAATAATCCTAAAGACAATTAGCTCTACTCTATTTGTCCAGAAAAGATAACAAATATTTAGTAACTTACTACTTTGAAACTGATAGATCAGAATGATCTAACGTGAAACTTCCTTTCTCCCTCTGTTCTCAGAATACAGTAATGTAAAAAAAAAAAAAAATTGAATATAGTAATTAACAAAATAAAAAGAGAAAAGGATACCTGTAAGGATTTTTTATAAATATAATTGTATGTCTATGTGCATACATATGTCGGAATAACTGATTAACAACACAGAAATACAAAAGATATGAAAAAAATCCAAGGTCATTGACAAAAAAAGGCAAGAGGTCACTTTGTTTTTATCAGCTTTACAATGTTTTTAGCAATGAAATGATTTGGAAAAAATATAGATCATTCCACCCCTCTTCTGTCCTCAGCACATCCACAACTTAATAAGGCTGCAGTGTCAGATTGCCCTTTTTAGCCAAGGGAGAGAAATAGTAATCTAAATGATCTGTTCTGCTTTAGGTTAGATGAGATTTTAGATTAAGGATGAGATGAATTGTTCTTTTTTTCTCACCATCTACAGTAAAGAAAATCTTCCGACCAGCTTACCATCTGAATTCCAGTGAAACTCATGGGATAGGGCTGATTTGTCAGGAGTTTTCAGATTATTAGCTGCTAAATATGTGATGAGAGGAGAAATGAAATATTGGTGCATATAGACAAAGAAAAGGGTGGTTTTAAAACTCCTGTAACCCAAGTTTGTGCTCTTATTCTGAGGAGATTTGACTGATTGGGCAGGTCACTTCACACTTCAGACAGAGAATGAGGGGGTCACCAGACCTGTGAGTCCCAGTGCACAGAATTTTAAGGTAAATCACCCATTTTTATTGCTTTTGAATGTCATTCTTCCAGCTGCAGCAGACCCAGGCAGCCTTGGGATGGAACAGAGGGAGGAAGCCCGACTAACATGGCCAAATACATGGTGGAAAAGTTCTTTAAAAGCATTTCAAAACCAAAGATTTAACATCGCCAGTGCTTCAGAAAAAAACCCCTGGATTTTGCTAAAAGCTGGACAAGCTTTTGCATGCCTAATGTATTTTATGTTCCTGTGACACACACTTCCAAGCTGCATTCAGAGATGGGGTACTTGGTGAGCTGTGGAGAGCTATTCTGATAGTTCATCCTTGGCTTTGTTTTTTGGATTCTGTGTGATATAGTAATGCTGATCTTATGCAGCCTTTATTTAGTCTTGATAAGTCAAAGCAGATCCTTGCTAATTCCCAAGAATCCATTTCTAGGGCACCTGTATCTTTGTTGCAGAGTGGATTATCCTCATTGGCAAAGTCCCTAAATACTTACTATTGGGATCTTCATCTCAGCATTGGGTGCCAAGAGCAGTTTGTAAGGAAAAATCTAATATTTCCCCCCTGCCTCCAGGATCTGTTTTATCAATCTCAAGCAAAACCACTATTCAAGGCCCATTATTGGCAGGGAGATTTTGTTATTCCCTTTATGGGACTTTCATGGGATCAAGCCCTGTGCAAAAACCTATAAAACCAGCCATGGTCCAGCTCTGAAGTCACCAAGAGTCAAGAGAGTTTATGATTTCCTCAGAGCTGTTCAGCTTCTCAAAACCAAGACCAAAAACCCAAAATCAAAATGTTCTTTTCTGTAACTTTGGGATTTACTCTCTGAAAGACTAACATCAAATATTGTGGACTGATGAGGCTCAACAGATATTTAACATATTCTCCTTTGAAGTCTTTGCTCAGAACCTTGAAGCAAAACCTCCATCCCTTTAAATTCTACGTTCAAAAAAATTTGAATCTGCCAAAGCAAAAGAAAAATCCAAAAGGAAAAATGAAACAAACAGAAAAGAACCACAAACCCAACTGTTCTAGAGAGGGAAAGGAAAGCTGAATGCTGAAAGATTTTTAAGTAGGCCACCACATCATTACTGAATTCTTGCTGCCTTTTTAATTAATCAGACAATCAAAACCTTCAAGATAAAACCTAGAAAATCCTCCTTAAATTCCCTTTTCTGGGCTCATCTGCAGGTCTGAAATTCTTTTTTTTGTTTGTTTCTCAGATGGAATTAGTGGCTGCAGCAGATTTTGCATTTAGGTTTCTCTGATTGTTTTAGAATATCAAACCTGAACTTTTGAGATACTCAACTTATTGTCAGAACAATATTTGCTATACTTAGCATCTATCACTTTTAATTTGAAAGTGTTTTGCATTATTCTTTTTTTCTCTTGATGTCTGCTGAATTAAAACCCTTTGGCTTTAGGACTTCTTCTAACATTTTATTTTTTCTTTTGCAGGGTATTCTTCCATGAAAAATAGCTTATTTTAAATGAATGTAGGATGGCTTGAAATGAAATTAAAAATTAAGTTCTTAATGTGCTTCAGGCCTGATTATACCACCCTCAGAAATCCTTCTGTTCTCCACTCACATATAAGTATCAAAATGATAACTTTTCCTCCAGTAAATTAAAAGGAGAAAGAAGATTTCACAAGTAGGTCGTATACTTGTAAGTCTCAAGTCAGCAAAAATTAGTCTTTTTACATCTTATTTTACCTGTAATCTTGTCCAGACAAGACCAGTCTGTTTTGCATCATCTTTTTCTTCCTGTTATCTGCCTCTATTTTCTCTCTATATATTTATTCCCAGTGTCTCTGCTCAGCTGTCCCATATCTGCTTAACAAGTGACAGAATCCCAATGCAAAATAGTATTTGCATATGGAAAATGTGCAATTTTTGACACCTATTGCAGGATACTTTTATTTCCACTATATATAATATTCTTCGGGTAACATGATGGTATTGAGAAATGTATGTACTAATAAAATTTTTTGTTCTATAAAATATCTTGCATTTCTAATATGATACTTTTAAAGTTGGCCTGCAAATTCTTTTGCAGGTTGTTAAAATTCTGGAGAGTAGGTAAGAAAATTACCAATTTCATTTGTGCTGTTGTGAAAAGAAGGCACGACAAAAACATTTTAAGCCTTTAACCATGACTATTTATGTAACTTTCCACTTGAAGCTTTATAGATATATTTTTAGATTTTATCCCCAGAATGAAAATCATAGCAAGTTTCATTAGAGCTTTTCAATCTGAAAGAAGATAAAAATCTTTGAGTTATTTGACTGGTAAGTGGCTTTTTCTTTGACACAATGAGATACATGGTGATAATTTGGCTTAATTATTTATAATAAGGAATTATGAATAATGAATCTTGTGCACTGGTTTTATAGGTAAAACTATCTTTTGCTGGCATTTAAAGTAAAAAATCTGAAATGTCCTTGATTTTCTTTTACATTGTTTTTGTAAAAATATGGTTTGGGGACCACTCTGTTGATATGAACAAGGACTTGAGCAGGCAACAAGGCTCAAAGTGTGAGTATGTAATCAGAATTCAGTACTCACATAATTACATGCCTTTCTTTTGTGAGTACTTTGAGTTCTACAAATAAGTTTGCAGACTAGATGGTGATGCTGGTTTAATATTCTTTTTCTTTTGTTATTAGTGTTGTAAGCACAGTATATTCCTCCACTTCAGATAATTTATGTCCCTCTTGCCATTCAAAATAGCAGAAAATTAATAGAAAACTGGAAAAGAGAAAATCTGAAAAGTTTTTTGTTTTGTTTTTGTTGTTGTTGTTTTGCTTGTTTATTTGTTTTGGTTTTGGGGGTGTTTTGTTTTTTTGTGAAAATACAGAATTCTCAATAATTTTCCTGATAGTAGCATTTATTTCTGTTATTGTTCTACCAAAAGAACCAACCATCCGAGGGATCCAAGCCTGTGATTCACCTGTACAGTTAAAAAATGGATAGTCCAAAAATCACAGCCTTCAGTGTCCTGTATGTAATTATTATGCTGGGGGATTTTCACAGTGATTCAGCTTTCATATAGGCATTTACTGGTGAAGTCAATGATAAAATTTCCACTGAGTTCAGGATTCAGCCCACTTGGAACACGCTTTACAGAGTCTCACAAAACACAGAGTGAAAACAGGTGGGAAGAAAGTCAAAATTAGGAGAAGAAGCAAATTAGGAAAGAAAAAAAGACATCCCTCATTTATAAGTCTTAGATCTTTTTGTTCAACACAGTAACAACTTCTACTGACAAATTTTTTTGACTGTAATTTTGGGTTTTCCCCAAGCCTCATAGCAGGATAAAAACATGTTTCCGGCATCCTTACAGGTATAAAGTCCAGCCTTATTCACAATCATTAGCTGAGGAAAAGCCTGTTCTCACAAAAGCCTTATTTCCAGAAAGGGCCTGATGGGGAATCCAGTCCTCATTCTTCAGTCTATGCAGTCCTGTTTCTCAACTAACTATCCAGATAAGAGAGGACAGACATTAATCCTCTCGTAGGTTTGAGGTGTCCTTTCAGCTCACCAGGTCATTTGTTTTGCTGGACTCAGAACCTCCCCAGACCAGACTTTGAGTGCAAAACTCCTGCAATGAAGATGTACCACTCAGGAAAGCCAAAGCGAGTTGTGCCTAAGTAGTAGGAAGTGCCTTGACCTCTATTTTTAATTGCTGAGAAAACTGTATTTTTTTATGTGTGCCAAAGGGTCTGTGGCTTAGGACACACCATTCCCAGTTATGACAAGACATGCTTATTTTTATTAATTCATTTTGAGGTGTTTGTCCTGTTTGAGCTTACATTGTGGTCAAGTTGAAGAGCTTTTAAAAAATATTGGTTTTTTAAAACTGTTGAACACCCTGCAACTCATTCACTTCTCCCATTTTTGAGAACAAAATCTGTACTCACCAGGTTACTTAAAAATTGTTTAAGCACGGTGGAAATTATGCACTGTTAATAGTGGATCAAAAATTAAAATAGTTTCTGAATTACTATGTTTATATTAATTAAAATATATATAAGAATGCTAGAATTTATAAAAGTAACTAAAAATATATCATTGAAATATTGAAAATAAATATTTGATTTGATAATGTAAATTATAATTTTATTATTTTTTATTAAGTGGCTATATTTATTTGAAAGCCTTTCCTTCTGATATATTTGGAAATGTATTGCATTACTGAGTACCGAATGTGAGCTGAATCTCTCATACTAAACATTTTTTAGCCTCAAAACCTGTGTGGACTCTGTCTTAGCAAACTTCCCAGTGGTCTGCCAAATTTTGACACTTACTGTAAATTATGCAGAAATATCCCCCCAAAAGCAGATTTATAGCACCACTACAGCACAAGAGTGTATCCTCTACATAGCAGGGTCCTTAAATATGCAGGACTGTCACAGGTGTTCTCATATCTCATTTCCATTCATAGTAATTATAAAGGCTATGGAGATGGGATGAATGAAACATGGATGGCAGAGGTTCATTTCTGCTCCTGTAATTTTTGGCTTTACAGTTAGTCCCCAAGGCCCTTTGTAAGTAACTCAAGGTAGACAAGTGTAAGAGGAACAGACCTGCTGTGTTATTTTGGGTTAGCATCCTTTTTCCAAAGTTGATCATCTAGAACTACCATTATTTTGCCTTGCATCCTTTCAGATGACAATTTTCCCACTTCCTTAAAAAGATGTGCTTAAATCTCTGACCTCTTCTCATATTTCCTTAAAGCAACCCAGTAGAACAACAGAAAATGTCAGAACATTTCACTAGATTATTATATGAGTGGATTATTTCATACTTAATTCATTCATATTATTGTATTTAGTGGATTATTTGGTAGATTATTTCTGTGATTTCTGCGACAAAGCCTGCAACCAATCAAATTTAGCCTCTTTCTCCCTGCACTTGCTGCAGTGAGATGTGCAATGAGTACCATCATGGGGTACCTCTGGGTAGGGGAACAGAGCTGTGTTGTGCCCAGGGAGAGGCAGAAGGTTGGGATGTTGGCATTGAGATGCAGCTTAAAGCTGAAAGGTGCTGGAATCTGCTTTTCTGAATGAGCCTTGAGTAAGCAGGTCAACCCAATGCCACTGTGCTCTCTTGGAGTTTGGTATGAAAGTGTATTTTTAACTTCAACATTATAGAGCCAGAGAATGTCCTGGGTTGGAAGAGGCCTTAGAGACCATCCAGTACCTTCCCCTGCCATGTCCAGTCTCTCCCACCAGCCCCTCCAGGTCCTTCTCCGAGGGATGCTCCGTCTGCTCATCCCCAGCATGGATTTGTGCTTGGGATTGTCCTCACCCAGGTGCAGCACCAGCCCCTGTCCTTGTTAAACCTCAGGAGATTCCCAGGGGCCACTCCTGGGGCTTGTCCATGTCCCTCTGGATGCAATCCCACCATTGTGTGTACACTTATAGAGTGAGCTCCTTTGGTGTTATGCTGCTGCTTAGGCCAATTTTGAGGAAATAGATGGATGTTGGTTTGACAGCCTCTGTATCTCCGTCCTCATAGGAGATTTCAAACTGTCTTTGTCAGGGGTTGACTGATTAAGTTGTAGCATTGCTCTACAGAGCTAAGAAAAAGTTGATTGACTTGACCAAAACATTATTTTTTTTCCTTTAGGTCAAGCCTATGTGGCCATATTGTGATTATTTTTTTCTCTTCCTCCCCCCCCCCCCCCCACCTCCCCATAAATCTCTGCACCTCGAAGGTTTCCTGTAGGTCCCCATGCAGAGATGTTAATCATAAAAAACCCTCAACCTTATAATGCAACTAATAGAAAATAAAAAATTGTGTAGATTTGGGTAAATATTATTGCCGTAAGCCAAAATCTGCTTGATATTAAATGTGCCACTTTTCCCAGTACTGAGCCTCCTCTCCTTCTGAAGGAAAAATCTTGTTTGGTTTTGCTGGAAGAGTACAATAAAAGTGAATTTATACCCTTGCTTTTGAAAGTGTTGGGGTCTTTCCCTGAAGCTTGTTCAATTTCCCAACCTGCTACCAAGGCTCTAGGAATTTTCCTTCATTTAGTATATCAAAGTTAATTTTATTTTTCACAGTATCTGGCCAGACTGGTTTTTGCAGCTACTTCTGAAATGAGCAGGATTGCATACCTTTCTTTGAGGGTGGTTTTGGCTCTTTACAAGCCATACATGGCTCTTCTGGTATTGTGGAAAATGAAAGGATAGTGACCATTAATAAAATACAAGTAATGCAATAAGCAAGGCAATTAAAAAGAGTGTTATCAGGAAATTCACTAATGCACAAAGAAAATGTCAGCCAAATTTCATCCTGACATTTATTTTAACAGCAAAGCAATATTTTTCCCAGAAATGTGTTTCCAGTAACTTCAGATTTTAACAGCACTGACATCATTCCGTAAATATTTTCCAAGTAAAATCTAAGAAATGTTTACTAATTTTACAGGTTAACATAACCCAGTGAATTAGCATCTTGTAAGTTGCACAAATCTAATGAATTCTTAATGTAACATAATAAAGTTTTGTGAAAGTCTCCTGCAAAAACTGCATTTTCCTATAAAATGATTAAAATTTATTAACAGAAGGAGTAAATAAGACATTCTGGATGTCTTTCTAGTTGTTTCCCTTAATTTCTGAAAGTGACAGTAATGAAAATGGATGACTGATAAAATGGGAATTCTTACCCTAATAAACTTTTTCCTCATGGAAAATAGTTCAGAGAAAAAAAATAACATAAAAAATGGTTATGTAAAGATTGACTGGTTTGTAAAGGCAGAATTTAGGTTGCCAGTACAATATATTAGAAAATAAACCATTTTTGAAGTATGGCAGCAGGTAGATCCTGACACTTTGGGGTGATATCTATCTGCAGTGTGAGTTTGTCCAGACGTTGCTCAGAAATGATTTTGAGTTCTAAAAGGGAACAAAAGAGACAATATGAAAGTCTGTCATTAAGCTGCTGGTCGTCACAACCTGTTTAAAGCAACTTGTATTAATGGGTGACTGAGTAAGGGGTATTTGGGGCCTTCTGACTTCTGTCCACATGTAGTGACAGGTTCCTGGTTTGAGGGTAACACTCTTGTTTTCCTGTGCTGTGTCTGCAGACCTGTGGTCATCACTTCTGTACATCAAATAAAGGTTATACCAGCACAAAAACACATGGTGACCAACATAAATCTCTGGCTGGATATGTTCTGACATGTTATTTGACTCATGCACAGAATACCCAAATCCCTGAGGCTGGAAAAGCCCTCCCAGCCCCTGGACCCCACCCTGTGTCCGATGCCCACCTTGTCCCCCAGCCCAGAGCTCTGAGTGCCACAGCCAGTCCTGCCTTGGGCACCTCCAGGACTGGGAACTCCAACCCTCCCTGGGCAGCCCTTGCCAGTGCCTGACCACCCTTTCCAGGGAGAAATTCCTTCTGATGTCCCACCTGACCCCAGGACTCGAAGTGTGGCCTCAGCCATGCCCAGCACAGGGTCAGTGCCTGTCCTGGGTCTGTGACACCCCATGGCTGGCACAGCCCAGGGGCCATTTGCCTCCTCCCCACCTGGGCACCCCTGGGCACCCCTGGGCTCATGTCCAGCCACTCTCACCAGCACCCCCAGGGCTTTCCAGCTTTCCAGCTTTCCAGCCCCTCTTTCCCCAGCCTGGAGCGTTCCCTGGGATGGTGTGACCCAAGGACAGGACCTGGCATGTGCCACTGCTGACCCTCATCCCATGGATCCAGCCTGTCCAGATCCCTGTGCAGAGCCCTCCTGCTCTCCAGCACAACACCCAGACTGGTGTCATCCATTAAATCAGTGGGGCTGCCCTCAATGTCCTCATCCAGGTCACCCCCAAAGACACTGGAGGAGTCTGGCCCTGGCACTGGCCCCAGGGGACACCAGGAGTGACCACCCAGCCCCTGGATGTGCCACCACTGCCCAGCTCTCTCTGGGCTCAGCATCAGCCTGTACCTAAACCAGCAAAGAGGGCTCCTCTCCAAACCTATCCACAAGCATAAATGAGTTTTTGCACCTAGTGAGTGAAATGGGATGAACTGCTTGGGGGAAAATGTTTTCCAGTGTCCAGTGGTGCAAGATTTTATGGTCAATGTCAAAGAAGTAAGCCTGTCTGAAAGAGCAGTGGGGCCCAGGGAGTGCGAGAGTCTCAGCTTTTGTAGACCAACATCTGCTTTCTGCTGGATAAAAACCTAAGCTTCTTATTTTGGATGATGTTTTAGTGTTTAATCTGTTTTGCTAAGAAGCTCTAATATAAATGTTAATATTTTATAGTATAGTGTTTCTTGTAAGTAGCCAGAAAGCCCAGGAGCATGTCTGAAATGAAGTTCCTGGAATTTTCTGAACAAGACAGAAGGCCACATTAAAGGAAATTTTCACTGTTATTCATGACAATTTTCCCATGCACAGTCTATGGGTTTTAATGGATTAACACTGTTAATCTCTTTCCTCAGAATTCCTGAAAGTTATCCATAATCTGCATTAATTACCATAGTCTGGGTAAATGAACATCTGAAGTGAGTTAATTGAATTTGATATTTTTTCTAATGCAGAATGATGCAAATTTCATAATCACAACATGATTCTATAATAGTCCTGACAGGTAAAACCAAAGATATATTTCTAACTAAGGAAAATTTGATTAATGCAGTTTACCAAGAAGCAGACAAAACTTCTACTCTGTTTTTATTAACCTTGATGAAAAGTACAAGTTTTAATGATCATATTGTTGGAACCATGTTTAGTACTCTAGTGCAAATGTAGAAGTCATATGTGCATTTTTGGAGTAGGAAGGCAAAACGTGCATGTCACTTCTAGTAATGATATTAAAACTGATATCAAAATATGGGAAAAACCAGAAGAAACTGGTTTAGCAGTAATTAAAACTCAAAGAACAAGGATAATCAGAAGCTGTTTCTGTGTTATACTTAGACCAAAAAGTCAATGGTTTGCAAAGAACTGTTTTGATACAAGGTTTTGTTTGTGGGGGCTTTGATTTTTTTTTTAGTGTTTATTTAAATATAATCCATTGTCAAGCAATTTTTTTCAAGATCAATTATGTTGGAAAGCTGGAATGAAAGGAAGGGAAGACTTTCTCATTAAAATTTATGACATTTAAACATCCAGTCTTGCAAAGGAAGGCATAGCTGGCAGGGTCACTGGAATAAAAAGAGTTTTTCAGATATCCAGAAGATAGAATAATGCAATTAGTTTAGTATTAATGCCTCTCAGAAGAGATATTCTCTGTTGGTTGTATCAGCACATGAATATCGAGATCCTGTTTCTCTTTCATATTAATTTTTGTCTTGTGCAGTTCAGCAACGTTGTGATAAGTGCAAACTTTTCCCAAAGTTTTCACTTGCATAAGGCTGTTTTAATTTTTACCAGAGAGCCAAAATATTGGTTCTCTGCTTTTGCATGTGTATATAAACAACATAAGAATATGGAACTGGAACCCTGTGGATATGACAGTGCCCAAGCAACACAGATTTGTTGTAGGTGTAGAGATCTGGATGGAAAAAAAAAAAGCAACACCACAATCCATTTAAATATTGAGAAGCAACAAGAAGGGTGGGGTAACACCGCTTTGAATTCTAAAACCTGGAGCTTTGATTGAAAATAAATTATCCTGGGAAAGACTTTGGCACTTTTGTGATGAAATGCATACTGTTTTTCAAATAACTGAGCTATCTCATTGAACATCAGGAATGCTTTCTTGCCTCAGATTTCCATTTGGCTAATGACTCTTTGCATAGAGTATGACTAAGGCTGTCACTGCAGTGATGATAGTAATACATCAATAAACAATATTTCCCTGGTTCTGCTATCTTTACCAAGTGAAATGAAAAGATCAGTAGACTAACCAAGCTGCTGTTGGAGGAATGAAAATTCATGAAATATATACAGCTGAAAAAAAGACCCAGAAATCTGTAAATGCACTTTTATTTTTTGGTAATCCTTGAAAGGACTCCACCTAACATATACAGTTGTGCTCAGCTTGAGACTTTCAAAGGCCAAAAGACATATTTTTTTGTGTTTCTTTGAACACAGCAAGATTGTATATCTGATCACACAAATAATTAAGCAGTGATCTATGGAGGGTAACATATTAATCTCTCAGATCCTCACAAATATTTTATGAAGTGTAGAGCTGTACCCATTTTTACCTGATTGGATATTGCCCGGATTACCTCTCAGCTCTAGAAACTAGTAGAACACTAAGTTTGAGTCTTTGTGAGTACATCTCCAAGGACATTTTCATTTAAGATTAGAAACCAAACCATGTAATGTACACACTATAATTTTCTCTGAATTGCATTCCTACTCAGGTTGATGTGAATGAATTGTTAATTAAATAAGGCAAATTTTTTTGATGTTCTGACACATGTGAAACCTAGATTACTTAGTGATGATTACAACCTTCACTGACAAGTTCAGTTTTCAGCAGATAAGGTTCTCACCTTTCAGTTTTATTTCAACATTAAAAAAAAAATCTTGGTTTCTGTACTATTCCAAGCTACATTTTCCAAAGTTGTGGATTATAACTAGCAAAGCAAAATAAAAAATTGTACTCTTAATGAGCACAATTAATGAAACTTTTTTCTGCACAGGATCTTGATGACCATGAAAATATTTAAATACAGGCTTAACACTATAAGCTCCCAAGAGTTTATAGGCACAACATCATTTTTCACTATCCAAATATGAGACACTTTAATAATTTGAGAAACTTTACACTTATTTTGTCATATCCTGGTTGTTGCTGTCAGCAGAGATGTTTTTGCCACCTCAGACTTCTGTTACCTCAGTTACTTGCCCTTGGGCTCACCCCATATTGTTGGCCTATTTTGTGAGTTCCCAACAATCCATTAATAAGCTGATAAAAAGGAATGATGTTGGATTTAGGAGTCTAAGTAAAGTAGGACAGAGACTGCTGCTATGTAGGTGGAACAGCTGGAAACACAAGGGAAAAAATAATAAAAAAAGGGTTTATGTCATCTTGCAAGCAGAAGCTGCATGAAACTTAAAAATAAGCAATTATAGTGATTGGCTATATATTAAGAAATCTGAAGTTGAAATATTGCATTTTTCAAAGAGATAAAGGGAAAACAACAGAAGGCTTTTGTCATACTAGAAAATATTGCATTTTAAACAAGAAACAAATTGTTTTAAATGACTGTATATGATAGTTAATGAGATGTTGTTTGAAAAAAAGTCCTTCAATGCTATTTTTCCAGTGGATAAAATGTTTAGAGCATGGTAAGAAGAGGTTGTGGCTATGGGATATGTGTTCTTCAGAAGTCAGTCTAGTCAAATTTACTACCTTGGTGCTTTCATCTTACACAGGAGTTAAACTACCTCCTGGTGAGAATAAGCAGACAAAGCCTACTTTTTCAATACAAAAAATACAACTATATATCTATATCTGTATCTCCAAACACGTATATTTGGATTCAAATAAAATTATGCTACAATTTAATTGTTCTCCTTGAAGTTAATTTGTGGGTTAGGCCATAAAGAGAGGACAGAAAGGAAGGAAGAAAAAAAGAAATAGAAAGAAAATAAAAAAAAATAAAAACCCCACTGAGCTGAAGAAAGCTAATTTCTTTCAGACTTTCTCTCTGCATGGAAGATTTGATAGCAAGTACTGCAGTTTAAAAGTCTGAGTAAATGCAAATGAAGGAGAAACTGGGACATCTGGGTATAAAAGTATATTATGTAGTTCCAAGAGGTCCAGTGACACTTGTGTTGTGTTTAATCAAGTAGAACAAAGTAGATATTAGATCCTTGTAGACTATTTTGCTTAGCATTCTACAAGTTGTATTTAAATCTCAGTGGCCTGCATGCTAATTAATAGAACAAATTAATTTTTTTGACCCAAAGGAAATTTACAAGCATGTTCTTCTTATGCTTACAAGGGTCTTTATGTTGGCTTTCAATGGCTCTGTTGCAAAGACTGAATAAGAGACAAGTGGCAGTCCCAAATCAAAATTCGTACGAAGTAGGTTTTAATCAGTGAGGGTTTTTAGAGTGTAATTGTCAGAGCAGAGCAAGGCTGTCCATCAACAGAGTGTCAAAACAGTCTGACAACTCAGAGAAGATGATTCCTTTTCAGAAAGAAACCATTTTTTTCCCATTGTAGTTTGCAAACCAGTATTTTTTTCTCTAACAATATCCAGAGGTTTACCTAATGTGTTTTGCTAATGGACAGGAAGGAAAATTAAGTTACAGTGGATGCCAAATGGAAAAAGGTATGCGAACATGAAGAAAAGACATTTCAATTGTTGAGGTACAAATTCAGTTGATGAGGGCATTATGGGTGAGAATGAGAGATTAAATATTCCAAAAGAAGCCCTTTGCAGCTGCTAAATTTTGGGTTGGTGAGGAATGTCAAGGAGCTTTTTAGAGGAAGAAGCAGATATATTTTCACTGACAAAAGCCCTTGAAAGGATACTTTTGTCTGAGAAATAATAATAATAATAATAAAAAAGGTTTGGATCATTTCATATTTATATTAAGGATTTTCATAGAGCATAAGAAGGATTTCCCCAAATAAATACCTTTACTGTAAATGTGCTGATTTTTGATTTCATTCCCTGTTCTACAAAGACATATCCTTGACTGTTTCCAACACAAACTGTTTCTCTGATTCTATGATTTATTTATTGTTTGTTTGATCATTTCAGAAACAACTATAATAACAATAATACTATTCATAGTAACCATAACAACAACAACAATAATAATTTCAGTTATTAAATTGTTCTTAGCTCACAGGGTTTATCTTTTCTTTTCAATTCTCCTCCCCAGGTAGGGGTGGTTTGTTGTTTCTGGGGGGAGCAGGGGGCTGCATGGTTGTTATTCTCTGGCTGTCATCTCTTCCATATGCAGTTAAAAACTTTGTTCTAACATTGTTCTGTCTCAGCTCTGAGCTGTGCAACTGACCAGTTTTAAGACCATTTCTGTGACAGGTCCTTGAACACAAAACCTGTGTTAGACTTCAAGGCCGCAGACCATGGTAATAAAACATCCCACAAATCCAGATCCATCTATGTTCTGATCCAAACCATTTGGTTTTGTCAACACCTAAACTTGCAGGATTTCCATCTGTGGAGTGTTGTAACATGACAACTGCAAAAGTTTTAGCTTCCTTCCACATATTACTCTGTTGTACAACAGAGAAAAGCTTGGTCTTAGCACCATTTGGCATTCTTCCTCAGCTTTGCATGCAAACTCACTTATGCAGTCATGTTGCCTCACTATCCCCATTTATTTTATTGGGATCATCAGTTCAAAAAAATCTGCCGCTTCTGTTTGGATGTCAGGAGAGACTGAGGAAATTCTTACATTCACAACCAAGCCAGCTTCTCAATAAAAAAAATCTACTTTTCTCACTGGAAAACAGAAAATGATCAAGTAAAGACTGTGTAATCAAACCTGAGTTTCTGAGGCCCGAAGCTTCGCACTGTTTGCTCACCCAGGGAAGGTTTACAGATTACCAGGTTTCCTCAAAATTCATTTTGGTCTAGATAGAGAAGGGCTGGTGGTACTGCCCATCCATCACTGTATCACACCAGCACATTGTCTGCCTTGAGAGGCGGGGTAGCATAGAAAAAATCCTGACCGAGGAACCTTCAGTTCTTCTCTGACCTTCTGAGTGCATGTGTAAGATGTCCAGGGTTTCCATTTATATCAGTGAAAGCAAAATCAGGAAGTCAGCTCAAGGCAACCTGCACAACATGACCCAGAACCAAACGGGCAGGAACCATGTTCGATTTTGAGTTTTTCCTACTAGACTGATACTTGCATGTCAGTTATTTCTAAGTGTTGAAAACCATTCTTTGTGAGCTGTTTACAGATGGGAAATAAATTGAAAAAAACCAAAACAACAACAAGAAAAAAACCCTATTTTTTTTCCTAAGGCTGGCAGAAACCCTAGGTGTTCGAAGTTTCCCCCTCATGGAAAAGTCATACCTAAAAGATGTATTTCAGCATACATAATGAAAAAAAAAAAAATCACAGCTTGGATTTGCCTTGGTCATACCTTTCTAACAACCATGTGAGCTGTCCCATTTTAAGCTGTGCACACTTGGTATACCAGAGTAGTTTATTCTTTTTTCTCTCTTAACAAATGTGACACTTTTGATGGTGCAAAAATACTAAGTGAGCAAGATCTTGTCCCAGTGGATCTCCTGAAACTGTAAAAAGAGTGCTGTGTCATGAAAACACCACACCTTTCTTCCACTTAGTTTGACTACAACACATAGAATACTGGTGTGTTGTTTTCTTTCCTTTCAACTGTCAGAATCAAGTAAGAACATGGAATCGCAGTGATGCCAAAGGGGTTTTTGATTTTTCATTTTTTTATAGATTTTAGAAGTATTTGTAGCTGTAGCAAAGTAGATTTTTAGTAAGTTAATACTAGCAGCTTAAGTTCATTGTTTATACATCCTAATCCTTAGCATTTATAAGTAGCTCAAATTCTTTTAGCTCTTTAGGCTCAATTCAAGGCAGAGAAGCTGAAGACTATCAGAAAGACCTGCAGAACAAGACCAAACATAAATCAACAACCTTGAGACTAAGAACACTGGAAGAGCTCCAAAAGTCCAAGGAAGAGGAGCTGATGAAGACAGAGGGTCCTACGACCCCAGCCCCAAATCCTGGGGGTGGAACAGGGGTGGGACTGGGGCTGGACTGAGAAATGTGTGAAGTATTGATTGGGTGGGCAATATTATAAAAACCATGGAAACCAGTGTTTGGGAGTGCATGGAGATGTCATAATGTATTCCTAAAAGCCCTAAGCCTGGACATTAAAGAATCTATGTTTTTATCTTATCTCACATTAACTTGGCTGGGAGTCCTGTTTTTAGGTTCACTCATGGCATCAACAGAAAGGCCTGGGCTGGAAAGACTTTAGAGGAAACTTCAATCCATGCCCTGCATAGTCAGGGACACCTTCCACTATCTTAGGTTGCTCCAAGCCCTGTCCTACCTGGCCTTGGACACTCCCAGGGATGGGGCAGCCACAGCTTCTCTGGGCACCCTGTGCCAGGGGTTCACCATTCTCACAACTAAGAATTCCTCTCAATATCCCATCTAAACCACCTCTCCGTCAGTTGCAGCCATTCCCCTTGCCCTGTCCCTCCATCCCTTATCAATGGTCTCTCTGTGTTTCTTGTAGCCCCTTCAGGCACTGGAAGGCCACACTTAGGTCACTCCAAAGCCTTCCCTTTTCCAGCCTGAACAATCCCAATTCTCTCAGCCTTTCATCATATTCTGACATTATTTAACCCCCTATTTTCCTGTGGCATTTGGGTCTCAGGCTGCCGCTTTAGCAACAGAGTCTGCTCAGCAGGCACTGCACAAGAGCAGTCATTCCTGGCATGGAGCTCCTCAGCCAAGGGACCAATTTTGCAAGGCACTTTTATCAGTGTAAGTATCTGGATACTCTGCCTTAACAGAATGTAGCCAAATAATTAAAGTGAGCACACTGCCAAAGTACATGTTAATTAACTTTGGTTAACTTCCTCCAGCATTAGCTGTGAGAGTGACATCATTTGAAATAATTAGGCATAAGAGATCTCTAAAAGTTCATCGGCTCATTCATTTTCTAATACTTTGCCCTCACTGAACACTTGTGGACCTCAGGGAGCTCTGTGAACTCTGCTGTTACCACTGGTCTCTCATAAGCAGGTGTTGTGGTGCTGCATTTCTGCAAGAAGTGGGAGCCTCACATCACTGTCAAGTCACTTGCTTGGATGAAAATGAAGGACATTGAGCTTTACAGGGCACCAGCATGATGGAATCTGCATGGTAATAATGCAAACCAGCACAACAGGCAGGTTTCCTGCAATCCAACAAAGTAACCCACACTCAAACAAGGATAGAATGAAAAAGACTTTCTCCTTAAAAAGAAGCCTGCTGGGGATTCTTCACATATGTGAAGACCATATATGTCCTTATGATTTTACTAATTCCTCCAAGCCTTTACCTCCAGTCTAAAGACAATTTTGTAATAAACCCCATACCCCTAATAAAGGGGGTAGCTTTTTACCTTTGCTGGGAGAATGCTGTGATTTAAGACAGCTGCATTAAGACAGCTCATTGCACTTCCCAGAAAGACAGTAGTAATCTTCTTCCCATTCCTGGTCATGGAACAGGTACTTACCTTTTAGAAATCTTTTGAGAGCACTGTTGAATCTCTTGAACAAGAGGAAAAAACAATTCCAAACCTAACAAATAATAACCAGTGTAGACAGAACAAATAGTCACCAGTGTAGACTAGTAAACCAGGTATGACTTAAATATGCAGAAAATAAACCCTCAAAAATCCAAAACACCCATCACTAACCCCATCAGTATCTCTTCCACTAGGTTTCGGGATAATGACTCTTTTCAAAGCATTACCATTTGCTCAAAAATTTGTGCAAGTGTTACTTCCAATAGCTAGTAGCACCCTGCTTGTTATGCACACAGCATAAAACTCTTCTTTGCACCGAAACCACCAATTCAGAAGACTACATACTCCCCAAGTCACTCATCTTTCTGCTAACATTTGCATAGCCTCCTACTTCAAATCAACACTCTGAGCCTAGGAGGAACGTGCAGCACTGTGCTGTGCCTCAGCTCTCAAATGGTGAGCAACATTCTGTTTCACTGTTAAATTTTTACAAAGATAGGCTCCTGCATATATCTGTCACCAAGTGTAAAAGAAAATAACTGAAAGGAAAAAAAGAGTCCCAAGTTTGGCAATATTTCAGTGCAATTTTTAAAGCAGTTCTGGTGTATGGTCACAACCTGAAGCAGCTTTTATGCTTGTTCTGCATTAATTCTTCTTGGGATAAACTGGCTCCAGACCAGGACATTGCACCAAGGAAGCATGAATGTTCCACAGAGCTGACCTTAGCGCTGCAGCTTTAATTTATTGTGGTTATAAATTCGGATTTATGCAGCATGCCTATTTCTTACAGCTGTGGCACAACCCTCAGACTCCTCATTGCCGACCTTGTCCTTCCCTTCCTGCCCACTGCACACCATTCCTAAAGAGGACACCTTTCCTGGGTGATTCTGTACTGGGTTTGAGTGGCAAGGTTATGGGAGTGGCTTCTCTGAGAACATAGTGGGAGCTTTCCCCATGTCTGACCCACTTCTGGCCAAGGCCAAGGCCATGTGGGGAAAGAGGGAGAGAATTCAGGAGGCAAGTTGAGCCCAGGGAGAAGGGAGGGATTGGGAAAGCATGTTTGGAGTTTTGGTTTTATCTCTCATTACCCTCCTTTGTTTTTTTTGGTAATAAATCAAACTAGTTTTCCCTAGCCAAATCTGCTTTGCCCATGATAGTAACTGTTGGGTGACCTGTCCCTGCCCTTATCTTGACCCACAACCTTTTTATTACATTTTCTCTCTCTTGTTCAGCTGAAGAGGGGAGTGAAAGAACAATTTTTATTGACACCTGGCATCCAGCTGGTGTCAATCCATCACAGGCCTACAGATAACTATAACCTAGTTTAAAAATGGAAGAGTTCAAAACAAATGAAAAGTTTACTTCTTTTTTCTTTCTTTTGGTTTAGCCAAAAGTATGAAGGGGGCCTTTTCCAAATAAGGCATTTCTTATACAAATATAATCCAAAGTTAAAATTACTATATTCTTGAAGATCATGTAAAGGTCTTTTGAAATGCCCTTTGCAAGGAATTATCTCTCTCAATAATTAAGATCCTGGGGGGCTGCCACTGTCCAGCATCTCCAGGGCCTTTCCATACTCCGCCCATGGTCCAGGACCTGGTTACTAATTTCTCTTTGTCCTTATTACTGCAGCTCTCTGTAACTTCAGTAACTTCATCTCTGTAAGAAGCTCATCTCTTTTATGACTATGGCCCATTTGCAAAAAATAAAATCTTCAAATTGTGTAATTGAGAGAAGCATTGGGCCAAGAGGAAAATTGTTTTTTGAAAAAACCCCCAAACTTTGGTAATTTCTAAATCTAAGTCCCTTCAGTCCTCTCTAGAGGATTTTTCTCATTAACACTGGGATAAATCATCACAGCAATCAATGCTGAATCCTGCAATCTATTGAGAGATACTTTCTGCACTCTGTGCGATGAACAAGTGTTTGTTTCATCGTTTTCACTGGTCTTCAGAATGACTACAGTGAATTAAACCAGGGATTTTATCATTCATCAAGAACTGTAGCATATTGATAAGCAACAGTGTTGTAAAGATGAAAGTCAGTTGGCAGAACCACGTTTTACAGCTTGTGTGGAAAGACTTTCCAGGAGCAACAGCTGCACTGTTTGTGCCTGTGTATTCCACATGTCCAGTACAAAACTCACTTCTGCCTTTCATTCACCCTGATTACTAGCACAGGTATAATTACTTCTCCTTTTTTTTATTCTTAAAATACTCTTGTTCACTGCTCAAGTTACGAATTCATGGGTTTTTTTATCTTCCAACTCTCATTTTCACCATTTCTCTAAAGAATTTGTATATTATGCTGGACATATCTGCTTTTAAACATCTTCAGTGTTCAGCAAATAATGCTTATCTAAAAATCAGGTACTTATGAGTGGAGATCTGAGTCTTGAATTTTCTTAAATTTTTTACCAAAGCTTGGTTTGTTTTCAAAAAAAATATTAAAAATTTACATTTAGTTTTTCTAACTCAATTTCCATATTTCTTCCATTATTAGAACAAAAGAAGTGCTTAGAAAAGTGTGAATTCTTAACTCACTGAATTTGGATAAAATATTTTGAAAATAATTTAATTGTTAATCATTTAACATTGTAAAATTGTAATTTATTTCTAGTGAACAAGGTAGCCTTAAAAAGAAACTTAGAGCTAAACTTTAAAAATATGTATCTGAACTGTAAATAAATTAGTCTTCTCACATATAAACCTATTTAAAGGCCAAGAATACAAGACAATACCATAATGGTGAAAAATTAAAATACTATATAAACAAATCTATGTTGCATAGGTATTCTCCACACTGCAATAGACTGTGCAAAGTTAAATTGACTGAAATACATTCCAACAAAATTCAACAGGTGGCAGCTTCGGAAAAGAAGTGTTTCTTTTCAGTCAGGCACTTGGAAAAATGTTTTTTTTTTCATGGAGCATAGAAAAAGTAGACATATTTTGGAATCAGCTTGTGCTTCTCTTCTCTTTCTGTTACTCACTATAGCTGTGGTGGGAAAATAATGGGGCAACAAGAAGAAATATGTACCTACTGTAGCTCAGACAATTTTCTTTTGGATCCACATTGTTTTACAGTGTTTTGGATATTTTTGCATCAAAGAACAAGTAATAAATGAATGAAATTAAAACTCTTATTTGTTTATTTGTTTAATTTAACCTGTACTTTTTGGCTACTAATATAGCAGCATGTTTTAAGACTACAGTGACATTCTGCAAGCCAAAAGACCTATACAGGATGGCAAATATATTTTATATCATGGCAACACTTAAGCATTTGAGTGGATTACAGCCAATTACACCTGATGTGCTGAAAAGTAATACTTTTTTTTCTTTCTGAAATTGAAAACAGAGTTTCAAAAACTTCAGCTGACCTCAGCCTTATCCTTTTTGAAGCCTGCATTTTGACAGTCTTAAGTTTTTTTCAATATTACTAACCTTATCAAACCAGTCAGGTATTAAATCCATGTCAACAAAACATTGTTCTTTGGCATATTCTTTTTCAATTAGGAGAATCACTCATCCTTAACAAATTAATTTCTTATCTGCATTGCTTTCACGTTATCATAACTAAGTGCCCAAACAAGACAATAACATTTAATGAGAAGTCACATGAGACCAAGAAATAACATAATAAATAGAAAATGCAGTAAGCAGAGCTAGTTTTTCAGATGATGTGTACAGAAGTGTGGTTCTGAATCTCTATTGAAGTGAAGTTTTCTGAAATGAAATGTAGTAATAAAAATTTATATTGGTTAAAAATTATATGTTTATTTTTTGTTAGTTTGGGTGGTTTTGTTTTGGGGTTTGTTTAGTTGCTTTTTTTGGTTTTATTGTGATTTTGGTAATTTAGTAATCTTTCGTCCTGATTACAAAAATATTTTCTGATCCATTCTACTTTTTAAAACATTATTTATGGAATTTAAGCTGGATTTGTCCTTAAAAGAAAGCCCCACCTTGAATTGCTTTCTAAATATCTCTTCTGCAGGTTAATTGATATTTCGACAGTAATTTGAAAAAAAAGAAGAGTTTTATAAGCACCATTAGAAGCGCTCAAGAGGTTAAAACTTAGTGCTGACCTACATAGAGCATTCTTTGATTTGTATATTATTTCTATATAGTAACAGAACTTAGACAATGATATTTCTAACTTCATAATGAGCTTTAAAAGGAAAGTAAAAATGTACCATAGAAAAAACTGACTTAATATTCTCCAAATTTTCTTACAATGTGAGGGCACTTCCCTCTTTATAAATGAAACCTGCAGAGATAGCAGGAATCCATTCAAAACAATGGCATTAATAGTCCACATACCTTAACATCTTTTGAAAGACGCTATGATATCAAGTACTTGAATGTTAAAGCTGCAAAAATGTAGTGTTGAAAATGAAATAAAATATAATTTTACTAACAAGAGCAAGACTAATTAAATAATTTTCCAAGAATAAAGTGAGACCTCACAATATTTAAAAGAAGAATAGATAGTCTTCTCACTGAAAAAAAATCTGCACAACTCAAATTACTTGCTGATTCAATTGATTAATTCTTTGAAGCATAGAAATGTTGAAGTTAGAAGGGACATCTGTAGATATTTAGTTCATCAAAAGAGAGTCATCAAGAGTATGTTGTCCATGACTCTGTTTGGTCAGGGTTTGATAATTTCCAAGAATGAAATCTCCACACTCCAAACTTCATTCATTAAAATATTTGATTATGAGATAAACAAAGTTATGAAAACCCTCCACTTGGAGCTGCTGAAATTTTACTCTGCTGTTTCTCACGAATTTTGAAAATAATTTGATTCCAAGTGAAATCAAGCATGAAAATAACAAAATAAGCTTGAAAATTGAATTCTAAATAAAAAAAAACCAAAAACAACAACAACAAAAAAAAAAAAAAAAAAAAACAAAAAACCAACCAACCAACCAACCAAACAAACAAACAAAAAAGAAAAAAACAAAAAAATTAAAATGAAGCAGTACCTGAAATTTGGTAAATACAAATCTACACATAGGCAACGCCTAGAATTTAGGTCTGGATTATTTGCATCTACTTCTTGGGGTTTTGTCTAAAGTATATCTTTTTCAGTACATATTTACTCAGTAATATTCTACATTTTGCATTTATTTATTTTAAGGGTTCAGAGTATTCAGAGATCACAGGCAAATTTAGGAGAGTGTTAACCCATTAAAGATAACAAAAGAGACATATTGTCCTACTGAATTTTGATTGCATCATATAGAAAGGGTTGGTTTATTTTCATTCCACTGAAAATAAACATAACTCCCTCCTTGGTTTAGAAGGAAAGTAGGTTCAGAGCCAGAGTAACCAGGATCAAGTTCTGCAGCCTCTGCAAATGAGTGACAGATCAAAATAATTTCGATTCTCTTCTATGTTGTCCTGATAGCTGAATGAGAATTTCTAAAGCTCTTAGGTTTGGCTTAATGAATTTGAAAATATTTTAAAATTATTCTCCAGAAGGTCAGTAGAAATAGACAAAACCCAAGGTGTTTTCTCTTACAATGTTTCCTATGGTAACACACAGTAAGGTCTATCAAGGAAAACTGTATCTGTAATGTAAATGTCTGTCAATAGGTGCTCCTTTTTTCCTATTTTCCAATACAAATTACATTGCCACCTTTCTCAGATGCCTTAGAACTGCTAGAGACAAACATTTATTTTAATTTTCCTTGAAGCATCTGTCCATTTTCAAGAGTTTGGTTTAATAACTGCATTTAAATTGACATGCCAGGAAATAAGAAGGGATCAATTTTCATTAGTTTTATTTAAAGTTGCTTAGAAGCCCAAAATAATCAATTGTTCTGTGTGTGCACTTAAATGTCAGCAAATGGGAAGGGAAATGAAATGAATTTTTGATGACATCAAGAAAGGCAGCTTTTATACATCAGTTATACTAGAAAATCATGCAATAGATCCTTTATATACTATATCCTATTAGCATTTCTATTAGAAATAGTGGTATTTCACACATCAAGAAAGGTCTTTCTGATTTTTGGAATCCTTTTCTTAATCAAATTTTCAAATGCATTCTCAAATTGAAGGGATACAAGAAGCAAAATGAATGAGATTTTTCCATATTTTTCAAGCTAATACTGAATTGTATTTTCATTGGCATCTATCATATGCACAGTGTAAGGATATTTAAATTTTTTTAAAAAAATTGCAAAGTGTGGAGCACCTTCATTTTTAAACACAAACATCCACATCTATAATAATTTTATCAAGAAAATTTAGAGGTTATTATTTCTGGCCAACAGAGATTGTCATCAGATTATCATGGACTCAAAAATCAGTGTACCATGCACTGATTTTAGGTTAGACTGCAAGACTTAGATATTCAAGACCAGAAAAAAAACCCCAATCTTTTAATGAAAATATGAATTAAATGCCCACAGAAAAAAAAATGGAAGTTTTTATATTTCTTGCCATGATCTCAATCCTTTCAGAGCCACTACTTTCTATGATATTGTTTCATTTTATATGAGCACGGGCACAATCCTTTCATATACACGTTTTAAGTCATACATGGATTCTAAAGTAATAACGTGGAATACATTCCTCTATTGATTCTGCTTTTATTTACCCAGACAGCCAGACTGAGTTTCAGCTGAGACACAGAATTGTGGTGCAAATGGCCAGATGCAAGAACTGTGTGAATAAAAATGTCTATTTTGCTGTCAGGACAAAGATTGAAGAAAAAGTTGTGCTCCTGCAGACAGTAATAAAGGGAAATTAATTAGGCCTGGTTATGTGGGAGGTCTGGGGATTACTATCAATTATATTAGAGCCTGCTTTAGTAATCAGGGTGTCTTCATACATGTCTTTTATGGATTTATATCACCTGGAGGCGTGTATGTAAAAGGAGTATTTTTTTTTTATTCAGCAAAGTTTAATTCAGAGTCTAAGTTGAGTTTCATATTCTATATTCCAGTGGCAACATATTGATGGAAAAATTAAACATCTGTTGTAATTACCTACATATCTCCTACTATTGAGAGCCAAAGCCATGACTTTATGCATCAACACTGAAACAGGGAGGCGATAACTGTAGCCATGGAGAAAATAAAGGGTTTGTGATTCAGTTTTAAGGTTCCAACTCTCCAGAAGCATCTGTGGGAAAAGCATTCCTTGGGAACTGGAGGAATGAGATTGAAGAGGGGATAGTCCACCTCTTTAGGGAAGGAGGGGTGTGCAGAATGTGGACACGAGCACATAATTGGAGCACAGGTGTTCTGAGAGAGCTGGGGGAGCTCAGCCTGGAGGAAAGGAGAGGCAGAGGGGATTTTGTAACTCCATGACAGGAGTGGGGAACCAGGTGGGGAGCCAGGTGGAGATTTGACCTCCTCTCACAGGGAACAAAGGATAGGACAAGAGGAAACAGCCTCAGACTGTGCCAGGGGAGGGTCAGGTTGGACACCAGAAGTAATTTACTCATGGAAAGTGTAGCCTGGCACTGGAAGGGGTTGCCCATGGCAGGGGTTGAGTCACCACCCCTGGAGATATCCATATCTCTAGACATGGTGCTTGGAGACCTGGTTTAATGATGGATTTGCCAGAGCTGTCAGGAACAGTTGGACTTTACAATCTTAAAGAGCTTTTCCAACCTTAACAATTCCATGATTCTATAATATCAGGGAACATTATTCAACATATACCAATTCTCATTGACACAGCTAATTGCTTTCTTTTAAAATGCAGTGGGACCAGTTTATCACTGTGTGGGAGTGACAAAAGCTGTGCATTCTAAATCCTCAGTGCCACTTCCCAGGAACTGGTACCAATGGCCCATTGGCAGCAGCTGCCCAGGGCACAGGTGAGCCCTCAGGCTGGGAGGTGGCTGGGAAAGAAGCCTGGCAGAGGAGCTGGGAGAACTGCCCTGCAGGGAGTCCTTGGCACCTCCACACCCACCTGAGGGCTCAGCTCTGCTCATGGGCCAGTAACCATTCCAAAATCCCCCCTGACTGCCAGAGTCAGATCCCCCAGTGTGGAACTCCCTGCCCTGGGGGAGGGACTGGGGGCTCCCACCTGCACCTGAGGGGAGAGAATCTGGAGGTTTTGGGACCTCTGGGACCACTTGTGAGATGGGGAGCAGAACCTGGACAGGAGGAGCCCACCACTCTGGACCAGACTGTGACATGATTTATGCCAACAGGTTTTCCACTTCCTTTTACTCTGGACTCAGAGGAACCACGTAGGGCTCAGCACAGGGACCACCAAACCCCACTGTGTTTGTGCCCCAGGAGGCTGGGTTACACTGCTGGATTTGTGGGTTATAAGCAATTTCTCTTTGTGTCATTGCATTCATTGTAATATTGTTATTAATTTGTAGCTCTGACTTATAATCTCTTTTGTGTTGGGTTCGTTTCTCCTGCTGGTTTACCTTTAAACCAGCACAGATTTTTGGTTTCTTTTTCATTGGGTGAGGAAAGAAGTCACCTCAAGAAAGAATGAGAAGGCCATGCAGCTGGAAGCAGCAGTGGGAAGTCAGGATTGTTCCTCCTCCTCTGGATGGAGGGGAATTTATTCATCAGGTGATGCAGAGGTGAAGCCATACACATGAGATATACACAGGTACAAGCATGGGATTTGGGAGTCCTGCCTTGTTTTCCTGCTCTTTCATGACTTGTGATGTTGACCAAACTGATTGATAATCAGGTGCTTGGTGGAATTTCAGGACAAGAGTTAAGGAGTTTTTCCTCCACGATACACAGGGAGATTAAACGCTTCAATGTGGATATCATAAAAAAACAGACTGCACCACAGAACTGCTCTAGACAGTGAAAAATATAAAAATTGCAGGGGACAGGAAATGCATCATTTAAAATCCCAGTTGTCTCCGAAGTTTTAGTTGTTATTCTTATTTGAGATGGGCAAGCTTGAAGCCTTTCTTAAATGCTCTTTTATTACAGAACAGAGTAAGATACTGACCTTTACCCAGAGTCAGGAAAACAATCAGCATCTCTCTACATAGCAGCTGAGAGGTGAGAGAGCAGGACACCATCAGACATGTCCTGTTTCCCTGAGAGGTGAGAGAGCAGGACACCATCAGACACGTCCTGTTTCCTTTTCCATGTGAAAGGTTCAAACCCCACATCTTCTGGTTCTTTAGGCGGTACCCAACACATCAGATGCTAATCCGTGCCAGAGTAATGAGAACTATTAAAACAAAGGATGTGATTGCCTATCACTGAAGTTCAAATTGCTAAGGGAAGTGTGTTGGAAGACAGCCTGAACAACCTCTTGTTGTCCTCACAGAGCTGTTTCAGAGCTATCAAATATAAGAAGTGTTCAGGGGGTGTGACAAAGAAATCAGAGAAGCCTGCGTCAAAGTGACTGCTTTCTGAATTCAAATACCTCAAGAATTGCATATAGTGCAGTCTTTCTGAATTACTTTTTTGCTAAATCTCTTTTTTGAATGAATAGTATAGTTTCAGAAAGTTAGGGGTTTTTCCACTTCATAATTCCTAATAACTGAAACCGATCTGAAGAGTGTACAATCTCTTTCTGTAAATTAGAAGTTCTCTCCAGGAAAGTTTCTGCAACTTGTTTGATAACCCGACATGAACAGGGGTTGTAGCAGTTCCTGTACAACAGGGTCTGCACCTGATATCAGTCAGGTCTCAATCAACGTTCAATCCTTTTGATTGCAAGATTATGTGGCTACCAATGCTCAACACAGAAAACCTTCCTTTTTCAATTTTCTGGAATCGCTTTTGATAGGATAGAGCTGTCAAAGCCACTCCCTTTTCAGCCTCACTGGAATAATGCAAAATATTTGGCTTTCCTTTGCTATCAATTGGTAAAAAAACTATTAAAATATTTTTTTAAGTGGAAATGTACTTATTTAAAAAAATAGTAGCAAAACCAAATGCTATAGTTACTTCACACTTATTCTGAAAATAGAACCATTTTAAAGATATTAGCAAAACAGTAAAGGGTTTACTTAAGGAGAGAAAAAGTATGAATTTCCAGTAAATATTCTAAAAATCTGTATAAGACACCTTGCACTGAGTATAAACATTTATTAAAAAAACCCAAACAAACTCAAAAAAACCCCTTCTGTTAGTTTCTGTTTGGGATAAGCATTTCAGAGTAACTCTGATGCTCCACTGAACTCTGTAGCAGCTTTTTACATCCTATTATGCAGTGGAACATCTGCTTAAATTAAAGCTCTTTAGTATTTCCACTGTAGTCCCTGAAGAATCTCACACAAAACTGAAAATGGGCATAAACCTTTGGGGTTTTTTTGAATCAAAGTGAAAAAGAAAAGAAAAAAAAAGTACTTTAGGCAGAACCTCATGGGTCAGGCAGGGTTAGCTTGTAAACTGATATTTGTTTTAATTACTGATTACAAAGATCTGCTAGGCTTTACAGTGCTTCATAAGATTAGGTCAAGTCATGATATGGACTCAACCTGGTTATTTATTTTGCCAAGATCTAGAAAACTGCTAGAGAAGTAAACAAGGAGTCTTGTTGTTGAAGATGTTACCCTTTTTTATTGTCTCACTCTGTCAGAGGTGGTAAATACACCATAATCATAGAACTACTTGAGTTAGAACCTGTTAAAAAACACCCTGGGTATCTCCAAAGTTTGAGTGATACAACATGGATTGGTAAAAACTGGAGTCGCCTCTCAAATTTAAATCCAGTGGGTGAAATACTTAATGTATGGTACAGTTTGTTGCAGTCTCCTCCTGGAGCCAGGCTACAAGCAGGTTTATTTCTGGTAGCATTTTTGGTAAGGATTGGAGACATCTTTCTTGAAAGCATTAATTTCAATGGTAGAAACTCAGAAAAGTTATGTTCAATTTTTTTGATTTCTTTTTTCTTAAGTGGAAAACTTCTTCCCTGTGATGTCTTTTAGACAGAGCTAAAATATTTAATTTACAAGAGGAACATTCACCTAAATGTCTTACATTCAATTCATGTCTCTGAAGGTTTATGTTTTCTTCTCCACAACACTGATAGACTCTTGGGTTTTGAGGGTCACAATACTATTCTAAAAATTTAAGATTAGAAAGTAATCACACTTTGGCTATTTGAGAGTGCAAAGGACTCTGAAGATACTTGAGATCACTCCTCAGTGAAGCCAAATACATGGAGATGCACAACCACAACCACAAACCCTGAATTTTCCCATGCAGATTACTAACCTCAGCATATGTTCTATATTCTTTTCTTGTTGACCCATCCATGCTGATAAAAGGGGAGAGTTGTGTTGTATGCCTTTATCATTTTGCACTAGGAATTAGCATAGCTGTGTTTTTGAAACAAAACAGGGAAGTAAAATGTAAAAATAATTATTAAATTCCTTTCTATTTTTTAGTAAAATCTACTGATAATCATTGACTACTGATATAAATTTTGATATTGCCTGCTTTATTATATCATATTAGTTTATTGGGTCCTGCCACATACCTTAATCAATTGGGATTTATATATAATAATTGCTTTTTACTTTCTTAGATATAGTTAAAAATGCAACATTTTTATTTAATAATTAAAATGAATTGTAAAAAACTCCATGGTATGCCACACAATGGGGTTGGATCATATATCATGCAGAATGAATGTGTGTGAACTTAATGGGACCACACTTTGATTTATGCAGTAGGACCATAGTGGTTTTTTTTTGTTTTTTTTACGTATAATACAGTGTAGCTCTTGAACAGTCTTTGTATTAACTTAGGAAACTACACCATTTTCCCATGTTTATTTTTTTGAACCTTTTTATTATTCTTCCTTTATTCATAAAGTCCTCTTAGTTATTACATCGAATTGGGCGCAGATTAATTGTGAGAGTTTTGTATAATTAAATTCCCTTGTTTTTGATCTTTAATTTACTTCTGCATTTCATCCAACACTAACTGGCTGTCCTGGTTTGCAAATGGGTGTCAAACTAAATTGTAAATCGTTTATTAGTCAATACTGATCTGTTTTGTATCCATCTGGTTTTTTTAGATCTCAGTTGGATTTTCCTACTTTTTTGCCTTCCTTTCAATTTTTGCTGTTTTTTTCCCCTAAACCTACAAAATCTTCATCAGTATGCAGAAGTTCATTTCCTGGCTCAGTTCTCAATGAAACAGAAGGTTTTGGAGGCTTAGAAATAATTTGTGTGTTTCCACAACCTTCTTTAGGCATCTGAAGTCGATCCCTTCTACTTGCAGTCTACAAACTCAGAGAATTTTTAACACCCTTAACATGGCTGCTCTCACATTATTATCAATATTTAATATAGTGACAGCAAAATTTGGTGGTTTTTTTGTTTGTTTTGTTTGTTTGCTTTCTGCATATCCTAACATTTCTCTATATTTCTATTGTGCTTTAAAAGTTTCATTTAGACTGGAGCTTATTGATATATCTCAATCATTCATATTACCAATTACAGGATTCATTTCTAAGCAACTGTTGACAAAAATTCTGCAGTCCATCTATCCAATACCATGGTATATTAAAGCCCTTTTCTTACAGTCACTCAGTACTAAACTAAATTATTGTCTTCTCATCTGTAAAGTGTGAATTTCTTATTTACTTACTATCATCTTGCATTTATTGTTCACATTTCATTTTTTCAATTTTTTTTTCTTTTCTTTTAGGAGCAGTGATGCCCATTTTAACATGAATTTTAGGAAATATAAATGAATATCATAAGCAATATGTTGACAAGAATGAGGATTTTACTGCATTATGTGTCCTTTGGACTGTAACAAAGGTTTGTTTTTGCCCTTAAAAGCCAAACAGGCTTGCAGAAATAGCTACTTGTAACTTCATTTACTGCAGGAAACAGTTTTACTTATTTTTGCTCTTCCCTCTATAACTCTACTGTCTTCTGACCTGCATCTTAAATGGAGAAAATTATAAACATTAGCTTTCTGTTGTTTAGCTGTAGAGTTTCTTAAAGAAATGGCTTGTTTAGTTTCCATTATTTAACGTATTTTAGAGTATTAAGTCAGAAAATAAAATATTGTATTTAAAATAATCACTAATAGCAAACGGTAAATAACTTTCCAATAAATAATAAACTAATCAACAATAGATTAATTAATAAAATAAGTAATAATATAATTGAAATACAAAGTAAACTGAGGGGGAAGATGTTAGCTAGTTTTTTTGGTTTGCCTTTTTTTTTTCCTTTAATTTGGAAAAGTGCTGTTAGGTGTATTTGAAATTCTTTAATTACTTCACAAAATTCTTGAAGAAGTCTTGTTTTATTTAAACCATAGATTCTAGGAAAATAGTCTATAAAATTAGACTTTGTCCTTAATTATAACATCACAGGCAACTGAGACAATTTATTTTCTCATCTAAAAGTAGAGAATTTATAAATCTAAACAATTGTCCTACAGAGTAACTAAGAAACAAAAAATAGAAAAGAAACTAAAGAAGTGCTGACTTGCCTTATCAAACCAGAAAATACATGACCAACTTGTTTAATTGTCGAGTTCAAGACTTTCTAAACCCCTTCAAAAACAAAATTCATACTTTGAAAATAGTTTAATTTAAAATTTAAAATTAAAGATTCAGTATTAAGTACTTGAAGTACCCATTTGCACTTTTATGGACTGAAATTCCTTCTGTCAGTGCAACCTACTTGCAACATGGGATTTGTGTGAATATATTCTGGAGAACAAGAGACTGATGATTATACATATTATTTTGGCTGAAGAAAATGATGCTAAATCAGCATTCAGTGTTCTAAGACAAACAGCCAAGTCCTGTCAGTTGTGGATGCCTTCAGTTTCTTTGCCAAACCTTACTTTAAATCAGAATTAAAACAAACAAAACCCTGAACAAATAGAAATTTACTCTATATGAGTTAAGAAAAATTTGCATGTTTGATAGTCACTTTAATTTTTTTAAAGTCAGAAAAATAGCATTTTTTTTAAACTTTATATACCATTGTTTCTCACACTTTTGAACTCTACAAAATTGGAATTTCTTTCTTTCTTTCTTTCTTTCTTTCTTTCTTTCTTTCTTTCTTTCTTTCTTTCTTTCTTTCTTTCTTTCTTTCTTTCTTTCTTTCTTTCTTTCTTTCTCTTTCTCTTCCTGATATTTGAAAAACTTTATTTATTTTAACTAGACTTAGAGTCTATAGTTTCTTTAGCCCAAATCCAAATGTCAGTAATTCTCTTCCCTAGGTCTGTTTCTTCCTAAATAACAGTCAGTTACTAGTATGAAAAATTCAGCAAAAGTCCTCTACTTGCACTTTGTTAATCTGGCCTAAAGCAAACTTGTTGCTTACAGGACCTTACCTGAGTATTATTTTAAATTTTCAACTCCAGTTTTAGAAATCCACTTTTGTAGGAAGAGTGTTTCCATGTGGCAGTGTCTGCCTGACCCTAGAACAAAGACTAATCCTTTGTCCAATCAAGAATTTTGTTAAAATTCAAAATTGCAAGAAAAAAAACCACAAAATCCAGCACCACCACCAAAAACCCAAAGAAACAAAGTAAACCAAAAGCAAAAAAAGAAGCCAACAACCAAACCACAAACCTCAAAAATAAAAACCACAACAAAGCCCCAAAGAACACCCCCCCCCACCCCCCCCCAAAAAAAAAAAAAAATCCCCCACGAAACAACAGAAAACCAACAAAACAAAAAAACAGAGACAATCTTAATATTTCAGCCCATACACCTGTGGAATCTCTGTGCAAATTTGCTCAAGCACATCTCCAGTACTTATTAAAGGAGACATTTTGGTGGTTTTCACACTTCAAATAACACTTAATTTTGTTTAATTTTATTTTATTCAGGTATTTTGATCAGTGTTCTTTAATCTCTCCTTTTCTTTTCTTTTCTTTTCTTTTCTTTTCTTTTCTTTTCTTTTCTTTTCTTTTCTTTTCTTTTCTTTTCTTTTCTTTTCTTTTCTTTTTTTCTTTTCTTTTCTTTTCTTTTCTTTTCTTTTCTTTTCTTTTCTTTTCTTTTCTTTTCTTTTCTTTTCTTTTCTTTTCTTTTCTTTTCTTTTCTTTTCTTTGATAATATTGAGCAAGAGAAAGTGAAGTGAATATATAGACCTTGCACTTGGAGGCCAACAAAAGGTGTTTACTTATAGAGTGAAGGATTATCAAACAAGTATGTGTTGTTTCAAGTGTATTTTCTTCAGTGACAGTGGCTGCTGTTTGGTGACACTGCTCAGAAAAAAACTGAAACTTTAGCTACATGACTAATTGGTTTATGACCTCATTTGCTTAAATTATTCACTTCACAAATTTAATTGTATGAAAGACAATGCCTTTATCTTACAGATACCATAAATTATATTTGGTAACTTCTAAGATGACAATATTTTGCTGAAAATATACTACTTGTAAATCATCTTTTAATTTTAGATGGCACATGGTAGGATGTGGCCAGATTAGTGCTTAAGTATATATATATATATATATATATATATATATATATAAATATATGTATATATAATTTTTTGCATAAAATCTTTAGAAGCACAAATAATGATCACAGGAGGTGCCTGATCAAAGCTCTTTCCCCCCCCAGGTGACAAGTACTCAGAAACTCCTCTAAATGTAGTATTTCCTCTGACTTTAGGTAGAGGTATGGATATCTAGTTTACTGACAATTAATGCAATGGAGTGAGGAGGAACTGAGAAGATAACTAGAACACAAATGGAAATCTATTTTTGTGCTATCATGGGAAGGATTATCTCTTTACCCGTTTTAATATGGTTTCTGTGTTGGGTTGACCCTGTAGGGGCACAAGGTACCCATGTAAGCTGCTCTATCTGTCCCCTCCTCAGCTGGACAGGGGAGAAGAAATATAAAGAAAGGTTCAAGGGTTCAGACAGGAGCAGGGAGAAATCACTCACCAGTTACTGTCTGGCAAAACAGACTCAACTCAGGGAAAACAGCTTAATTTATTGCATTAAAATAAAGTGGTACATTTCTGCCATGTAATTAAAACATTTTTCACAATGGTGCCATTGTTCTTTACCCCCATTGCCATAAATTACGGTGCTGTAAAACAAGGATTAAAATGCCCATAGTTCCCTTTAAAATGTAATGTTGCAATTATTCTTTATTGCAGTTCAAAATAAGTGCCAAAATTATAAATTTAAATATCTACTAAGCCACATGGAGAAAACAAGGGTGAGGTGGGTGAGTACAAACCCAAAGGATGCAGCCATGGCAAGCCAAGGATATGTGTCGTGCAAGTCCCAACAGAACCTAAAGGTTTTAGGTCTTTCTCTGCTCATCTGGCTCAAATTTCAGTGTGTCTGGGGATAAGTATTTAAGTCAAGCTTAGGATGCTCAGAGGATATAGTGAATATATAAAACTGGTATCTATAGAATTTTCCTGTCATAAATATAAAGGGTCATGTCTATGAAGGAGAGATTATAAATCCAGACATGCTTCACATTTTTGTAGTTCCTGTTTAGACTGTGATTGTCTTGTGACTTCTATATATGTATAATCATTCGGAAAACGAGGACCAAACTCACCTGAGACATATAGGCTAGACAGAAGTTACAGGCTTAGGAGCATCCAACTTTTGGTCTAGTTTACAGTCCAGAACTTTCCACACTGAAACCAACTCTAGACTAGCCCTGGCATGTGACAAATTTGTGAATGTGGATTAAAACCAAAACTACACAAACCCTAAAATTGTATGTGCTTATGTGCTGGTGGGCAGGCTGTGGAGAGATTCATGACAAGCTCTGGGACCAGTGGTGGTGGAAAAACCTCAGAAATCAAGAGTATGAAATCAAGAGTCATACTACAGAGTGCTCCCATGTGCTTACACAGAAGTAGCTTTTAGCAGTGCAGTTTATTAATCACAGTAATGAACACAGTACAGCCAATGGAATAGCAAATGTATCCCCTTGATCAACCAGAGTGAGAAAACAGCACAGAGGAAATGGTAACATTTATATATTCATGTAATAGTGACACAGACCAGTTAGCAATAAAATACATAAATTGTAATATATATGTGTAAATGTGTGTTTCTGTAGATATATGTATACACAAACTCATACATAGAGCCCCAGTCATTCTTATTGATATAGTTTGAGCCCCTCATACATATTAATGAATTTAGCCTCAAAATACCCTCAGGAAATAGAGAATTATTATTATCATATAAAAAGACGAAATGTAATACATTGCAGCATGAAGTAAAGAGTAGAAGAGAGTAATACTACAAAAAATCAGCAGAGGTAACGAAAAAAAAAAAGAAGAATTCCCAGAGAGGTTAGGATTAAACCCAGAATTTTTTAAAGTGAGGTAATTTTACTTTACAAAGCAGTAGACCTCTGAAAAAAAAATGGAAAGGGCAATTTCTGACTGTAGGGAATCATTGCAGCGTCTGGTGTCCTGTGCACAGCTATTTGCATTTCAGGGCTGGCCATTGTATATGGCTTCAGTATATTTTCTTGCAAGCACATCGTAAGCTTTAAGTGTGGGCAGAGAACAGACAAGTAAATATTTGCAATAATATCAAAATTATATACTGACTTTGTCAAAGCACAAAGATGCTGTAAATCTGGCAACTGAGATCCAGATCCTATCATCTTGCTCAAAACTCCAGGCGCTCCTACACCCTTCCAAAACCTTCATAGTTGACTTAAAAGTCTAAGTTCTTTGAAACTTAAGTTAGGTTAACAAAAAAAAAAAACAAACCAACAACCAATCTCCAAGTAACACTTATGATCTTGAGAGATTTTACAGGTACCTCAAAACACCTGAATTGTTTCAGAAATTTTTCTAGGTGTGAGCATTCTTTTGATCATTTTGTATAGGCAGTTCTGTTGAACTCATTTCTAGGGTGAGGGTTTCTAGTCCCTGCATCCCTTTACTCTTTTAGTGAGATTCAAGATACACCTAATTATCTACTTTTCAGCCCAGCTGTCCGTCTCAAAGAACTTATAAAAAAATATTAAAAAAAAGGAAACACTTTTCCCTGCTTGCAATAGTCCTGGTCAGTTATTCAATTTTCATTTGTTATCTTGATCACCTATGTAAACCTGTAAGTTTAAACCTATATCCACACAATGTAAGAATCAGTAGAAACACTTTTGCAGAGATACTCAGCTCAAAGTATTTATCACACATACTTCTAAAAACACAGCAACTCCACAAAGAATTTTTTTTTTGCGGGGCGAGGGGGGGGGGGGGGGGCATTATAATTGTTTTACTTCTGCTCCCTCCCTACCATAGAAATTGGATTTTCAGATTCTTCATTGTAATGTTGTGAAAACCAACAGTACAAGCAGTTCTAAATCTATTTTCATGGAAGTTGATGATTTAAGTGTGAATTTAAGTGTGTTGTAGATATTTCCATGTAATTTTAGATGTGGTTACATACTAATTTGTAATACAATTTATATTGTCCTATTCAAGTCTAAATTAGTCAAATATTGCCACTTCTCTGGAAAAAAAACACTTTATGGACTGAATTTCTAGTAGACTGCCATTCACCCTGTCACTTGTCATACAATAAAAGAAATAGAATTAAAACTTTATTCCTTGTGAAACAGAGATAAGAGAGAAAAACAGTATAGAGGTACTACAGGAAAGATAGAGGTGGTTGTTATTGCAGAGAGCTGAGCATCAAGACTGTACTTCCTGATGTATAATTTACTATAATTTGCAAGCCCTTTGTGTTTGCAACCCAGTCATATTTACAGGTATGCTGAGCAGCAATTTAATTTCTTTCTACTGAACTTTTATTTTGTATCAGTGAAACATGAATTTCTGAACTTAATTCTAGAAGTTTTGGGGTGGGGCAGCAGGGGAGGAGTATTTAGTAAGGAAGGCAGCAAAGAAGTTTAAACTGTTTGTATAAATTAACATAAAACACACAATGGATATGTCAATAATGGAAAAAATAATGCAAATCAATATGAAGAATATTAAAAAAAGCCCCCAGCTATATAAATGAATATGGTACTAAATCTACAAAGACTGTTCATTGAGGATGTAGACTGATCACTCAAAGGAAAAATCCTGCTCCTTTTTTCTCATCCAAGAAAATTCTGTATTACCAAAAAGGCACAACAAAATTCTGTATTACCAAAAGGTTCCCCTTTAAGTAATTCTGGCCTTGCCCTCCTTCACCAAACATCTTGCCCCCACTGCTACCTGACATTTTGCAATTTCATCTTGCTCATATTTGGTAAAATCCAGATCCTAAATGTTTTTTACTTCATGTGGTGGAAAAGAGCTCTGACCCATTTAACCATGCTTAACTTACAGAAAGGACAGACTGGAACAGCTTAGGCCATCTGGGTATTATTTTCAAATGGCACTTTACTATGTGAAATATCCTTAGTTACCTTTAATAAAAATTTCTCTTTATAGAGCCTGTTTCTGAGGGAATTTAAAATTAACCCATAATTCCAGCTCTTGAGCTGTAAAAACAACAGGAGATTAGATTTAGATTAGATATTAGGAAAAAGGGTGGGGAGGGGCTGGAATAGGTTTCCCAGAGCAGCTGTGGCTGCCCCATCCCTGGAAGTGTCCAAGGCCAGGTCGGAACAACCTGGGACAGTGGAAGGTGCCCCTGCCCATGGCAGAGAACATTCTACAATTTCATGATTTTATCATTATTTAGAGAATATATCTACATAAATCTGAATTCTTTTAGCCCAGTAACCAGCCACAGAGGAACTGTCTCAAGTTTTTAAAATAAATTATGTGTTATTATTAAAGAATGTATTTTTACTGTCCCCTTCTATGTGGCCTGTGCAATTTCCTCTTTGAAAACACCCATAGAAAATGAGAGTTCCTGATCTGTAGTAAAATCCTCCTAGGCACAACTTTCTTTTTTCATGTTTAGGTACATTTTAAGACAAATTTTTTATTTGTGTTAGTGACTTTCTCTGTCCTTAAAAATGGAAATTAATTTGTTATCATAATTTACTCAATTATCAGAAAAAGGTGTTCTTAAGATGAAACCTTTGACAGGTGATGAAGTGGAGGAAGGTCTTTTTAAAAAACTTTTCTAGACTTCTGTTCTTAACTCAGCAGCATGACTGAAGACTCATCCAAAAGTAGTAATTTTGATCCAGAAGAGTGTTATCATTCACTTTATATCACTTCAAGAAAAGCAGAAAATAAGACACCAGATTAGTTCTTAAGTGATGAATATCTATAATACTAATATTAAATTTGCACATTTCAGAAAGCTCCTCTGGTTTGGTGTTTTATTTTATATCCACACATACATATAGATATCCATATGGAAATACATTCCCATGGATAAATATATAGGTGCATGAAAGGCCTTCTTTTTCATCCAGTTCTTTTCCACTACAGAGTTAATGTATATTCAATAGGTTAGTATATAATGTAAATTAAAATACATTGATTTTTTTTGGAGACATATTTTAGGATTAAGAGCTTTGGAATACCATTTGCTAAACCCTCTCCCTGATAAAGTATTTAATTTGCAATAATAATTCTAATGGCTTATTAATATTTACTTTATGCTAAATTTTTTTCCTAGCCAGTGCTTACTACAGTCAAAACCTTAAAGTCACATATATTTAAAGCTCATGCATATGACACTGTGTTCCTGCTGTTCTTTGTGACAGATTTATGAGGTTCGTGAGAAACAAAACCAAAATATTAGGTTTCTTCATGTTCTGGGGAACTTATTCTGCATGATAACAAACTTCTGTTGCTTCAGCACCGGCCAGTCAGTCCTGAGCCATGAGCAATGGCATTCAAGCCCGTGCTTTGGCTAAAGAACAAAGGTCAAAAGAGACACAGGAGAGAAACATGAAATACAGTATCTTCCTTTTTGTTATGTCAGCATCCTATATACTATATTTCCTCAATGCATATTCTTATGCAATTCCTTTCCAGATCCCAAGTGAGGATATTTAACTTCATGATGCTCTAGTGGTCTTGAACCAGCACTGTATTTTCCCTGTCACGGGGAATTTTATTTGCTATAAGCCTTTCTTACCGAATACTGGAAATGGCTCCCTCAGATGAATTCTGAACTAAGAGTGTGAACTGGGCATAAATAAGTTCCAGTGAGCTGATGAACTACACAATTTTAGCAGGTTGTGAATATGCATATAAGATTATAATATCTGTAATATGGAATTGAGTCTTTGTGTAATGCATTAAGGGAGTAAATAATACACCATTAAGTTATAAATACAAATAACATTATCAAAGAGGAAAAAAAAAGGAAGGACTTTTACAATTAGTTACAGATATGGTTATCTCAGTTTTGAAAGCAACATGACTTAATCATTACTATATTCTCATTATCCCTAAAGACAGCCAAGGAAGAAGTGGACAAAGAGTCATGCTCTATATCAAGAACCTTGAATGTAGAGAAGTCAGTTGTGGCAATTGTGAAAGCGCCATCAAACTCCTCTGGGTAAAAACCAGAGGGTTCATTTCCTATGGGGATCTTACAGTAGATTCTTGGCACTGACCTCCAAACCAAGACAATGAAGCCAAGAAAGCAGCATTTGTATCATTTAAGCAACAGAATGGGTAACCAGACTGTGGTTCTTATGGGTGACTTTGACTACAGACATTTGTTGGAAGAACAGTTCAGCAGCTCAC
Organism: Pithys albifrons albifrons; assembly: GCF_047495875.1. NCBI lineage: Eukaryota > Metazoa > Chordata > Aves > Passeriformes > Thamnophilidae > Pithys > Pithys albifrons. The sequence goes on from NC_092497.1 coordinate 52,982,533, forward strand.
CTGAATTAAGAACAAGTATCTCTATTTGTTAACCAAATTTCAGAGTTTCCTGTGTGAAGAGGTTGGTTATTTTTCCAACTTACTGTTCAAGTACTTTAAGGGGAAAAAAGTGGGATGTAATAAACTTTGAAGATGCAAAGACTCTTTATTGAGACTGTAGGATATGTATTTCCTGCACTTCTGAACTGAAAAACTAAAAATCCCCTGAAATAAATGGGATATTTGAAATTTGTGTTTTTATGGTTTTCAATATGTCACAATATTAGCAGAGGAAGCAGACATAATTACTTAATTCCTGATAGCTGTTTTCTTTTGGTAAGTACAACACAGCAACTTATCTGAAAAGATAAATAAATTCTGAATTATGGTAAGAGTGTTGCTTCATGAATTTAGGAACTCTGATTGACCCGTTCAATACCTGAATTATTAACTATGGTATCAGTGGATACGCACAGGGTGGGGTCTTCCCTGTGATCAGTATGGACAAGGTCTACTCTGCCCAGGGCTCATCCCATCCAAGTTTGGTAACTGATGCATTTGATGGAACTGGAAAGAAACTCTCCAGAAACTAGAATATCTACTTAGATAGATATCTTCAGATATTAGTATGAAATTAGTCATAATATAATCCATAACCTTAAAATGACAATTTTGATTATGCTATTAAATATGAAAAATAATGAATAAACTACTCTGGATCTATTTAATCTACATCTGTTTAGAACTATGAAGTAGATATGACATCTTAGTCTTACAGGTTGTCCTTAAATTGCTCACTTCAAGTACATGCTGTCTGAAATTGTTAAATGCAAATTTTCTACCTTGTGTGACACTGCACCCCAGGACTAGATAATTATAACATTTGAACCTAGAGATGAATGGTAAGTAATGAATATTGTACTTTCAGAGCAAGCTGTTGGGCAGATAATAATTTATGCCATAATTTTTAAGGCCTGAAGGATTTGTGAGCATTTCCATAAACAGCCCAAGGCAAACTAAAATGTACACCTATAAAGCAAGCTGTTTCCTCATATTTCCAGAGTATTAAAAATTATTCTGACAACTCTATCTCTTTTGTCAGCTCTTAATGACAGTCCGTTGTGTCTGGGAAGACAATGTTCCCTCCTCCCTGCCTTGAGGTAGTTTTGGCATTTTGTTAGACAGGGGAAAGCCACTGGAAAGGATTTTGAGGGTGAGAAGGACAATACAGCTCATTGCTAAAAATCTGTAGCCTGCAGTGGTCCCTTCTGATCCCATTCCAGTGGGAGCTGCAGGGAAAGGAAAGAGTCTGAGTATCCATGTATGTAGAGTGTCAGATGTGCCTGACCTCTGCCATAGCTCAGTCTTGTCTTGTGACATTCCCACCTCTTTCTCACCCTTTTTGAGGGAATTATAGTCTCAACTTACAGAGGTCTATCTCAAATAAAAGACTATTCTTTTATCTTCTGTATAAAACAGCCTGTTTTGTTTTGTTTGGTTTTGTAATTTTTCTTCATTTTATTACAATGAATGGGAAAAAAAGTGTCTTATATTTAGGAATATATAGATATGTTGATAATTACTGTGATTTTAACAGATGTCACTAATATAATTGATATTATATCCTCATTATACAAGAGTGAAAGTAGTAAAATGGTCTCCATTTTTAAAGGTTTGACTGATGATATTACACATTTATTAGATCTTTAGTACTAACATGACTTGAAAGTTACTAACACTTTATTATATGATTTTCTGCCTGGGACTTTGGGAAAGATGAAGATATTTCATTCCCACTGTCACCTGTGAAGGCTTTAAATTATCTGTAGATCTTAAAATTACTGAATTCTCACAGATAATTTTTTCCAGCTAGTTACTGGCATTATATCTTGCTCTAAGAAGAAGATAATATCATTCTGCATGAGGCCACTAATTTTTCTAAAAATATTGCTACTTTTCAGAAGTTTTAGCAAAAATAGATGCATATGGGCTAATTTAGGTTTGGGGTTTTTTTATGAGGAGGACAGAATTGTCACTGAATATCCAAAGTTATAGTGAGTAATAATCACACAAAAAGTTTCTGTCATTATAGTATAAGCTGTGGGGTTATTCTGGGATCCTATATTTGAAATATTTGGGTCAGAGGGGTAAATTAATACAGGGAATATTTTGGGATCAAATATTTGAGATATTAGGGTCAGAAAGGTAAATTATACTGGGAAAGCACAGTTATTTTATAAAATGAAGAGAGTGACAATAATCTTTTTGAAATATAATCATGGCAGTGTACAAAATCAGCTAAAATCTTACAAGAATTTGTGTTATGTTTGTGATTTAGAAAACCAAAAATATCAAAGGGAGGCATTCAAAGTTCTCCCTTTCTCCACTGGTTTAGAGATACATAGATATGAAGAGAAATATTATTAGTATGTTTTAAAATATCTTATTTTTTGAATACATAGACACAGTTTTGAAGCAGATAAGGCTCACAGCTGATGAGACATAATGATTCTAGTCAAGTTACAAAATAGTTGATAATCTAGAAGCTTTTTATTTTCAATTTAGTTCCACTTAGTCACACATTTGTTACTGACAGATATATGATGAGCTGGACACTATGCTCAAATATCCTTGATATTTAGCTTGTTAGCAAGTCTAATGGCAGTTCTCTGAGTAGTGATGGAGAAACTGTTTGACCTCTGTAGCTGGAGTGGGCGAGACAAGGACAGGAGGTGGTTGGCCAGGATCTCACATTTCAATTAAATAGAGCCCATCTGTGTCTCATAAGACTGCTGTGAACACTCCTACTCCAGATCCCTGAGATCCAGTCTCAGCAGCAGAGATTGGAAAATGTGGGAAACTGGGAAACATTAAATCAGTGCTGCTACAAACTAATTGGAATTAAGTGATGCTATTCTGACACTTTGTTCTATCAGTCAAGTGTAACAAATTTATAATAAGAGAGTCACTGGGGACAGATTTCATTGGATATAGGCATTTTCTTAGTTTATAACTGTTAAAGATCAGCTGCAATAATTGCAAGTGAGGTACATCATCTTGCAAAGATATTTTAATCATCATTTGCCTTCTTTCTGCCTGGTTTTGGATGAGCTAGCTACTGCTATATAATTTGTAATATACTGCTATATAATTTGTAATATACTGCTATATAATTTGAAGGATCACCGATATGCCACAGAATGAAGATTTTGTCTGGATTATTTTCATATGGGATATTCAATCTCCAGATTAACAACACTCATTAGGTGGATAAATGTAATGAAGCAAGAACAGTATTAATTACCTGAGAGAATCCTCAGCTGGGATTCAGCAGAGATGCATTCTATTTTGGAGAGGGGCAAACTGAAGACTGAGCCTTGCTTTCTTGATATGTGACAACCAGCATTTCAAAATCTAATGCTTAGCTTAAAACTAAGCTAAAACAAATCACATGATGTTGTAAATCCTACAATCATTGATTCCAGCATGGCTACCCCATCACACAATCATTGAAGTCACAGTCATGAAGTCAACCTCTGCATCATGAAGGGAAAAAGGAAAGGTCTCATTGGTGTTACCTGAGTGAGCACATACAAGGTACGAACCTTCTCATGCATCTTATTAGTGCCATTAAATGTGGATCTCAGCTATGCCAGCTGAGCTGTTAAACACAGCTATCTCTTTGGTGACCAAGCATGTAGAGTAACAGAATTACCATAGCTCAGAGCATGATATTCAGTGCATTAATAAGGAATGATAAGTAATAAAGACCTGTGCACTCCAGTGCATATTTCATTATATTAGTGATAAATTATGCTGACCTCTTGACTGATACAAGGCTTATGAGCAAGGCTGGATGGTTAGAAATGCCAGAAAAAACACCATTTATTCCCCTCCCCAGCCCACCCCCCATTTGTCACCTGCTGCCACACAGAGAGTCACAGGAATTAACTCTCTGCCACATCCTAGCTGGTACATTTCTGCTTCTGTGGTTGCTGAAACTTTTCGCTTTGGCTAAAACACAAGGTCCTTGGGCCAGAGTCTGTCCAACAAATCTGATTTTGAATTTTGAACCTGAGTGTGTCAATCCAGCCTTATTGACTCGGCATATTTTTTATCTGACCACCAAATATTATTTACTGTTAACTATTTCCCTTTTTTTTTTTTTTTTTTTTAAGTGCATGATGAGAATGGGAGCAGGCCACAAATTAATTTTTCTGTTTCAAGCATGGTTGTTTATAGTAAGACTCATCTCTCTGCTCTGGTTATTTGTTTATTGAACTTTGCTCCACCAGAAAAAGTGGAAACAAGTGGATGCAGATCTAGGGTTTTATTCAACTCTCAATCATGTAATTTACAAGGAAGATTTAATCCCAAGGAAAATCTGATTGCTTGTGGGATGGATGTTTCTCAGAAACAAGATTGAATGAGTGGTAAAAGCAGCAACTTGCAGGGGTGTCAGTCTCTCTATAGACAAAGGAATAATGATTGGAGCTGGCTCTTGCAAATTAGTCATTTTATAAGAAATGTGATTTTCTTCACCACTATTACCACAGAATGGGAAAACCAAACCCATGCTTCTTTGTTACCATCACTGAGCCTTGTACCTCCAGCAGGGATGTATTATGACTTATTTTTCATATAATCCACAAAATTCATGAGAAGAAGCTGAAGAGCCAGGGACTTTGGAGGAATTGCTTGCTTCTGTTGTAAAATTAATTTTGTGATAGGTTGTTGCTCTGGACAGATCTCTTTTTCATTTGCACTGAAGATTAGGCTTCAGAACTTTGTCACTGTCTCGTGAAATGTCACTGAACAGATGGTGCTTTCCACTGTTTTCTTGATCAGAATACAATCTGTCAAAGTGCTTACACATGCTTAACTTAAGCACAGCAGAACTTCCATTTGTATCAGTTTTATAATCAATGTTTTAGAGATTTTTAAGTAGTCCTACCAGTCAGGGAAAAGTTTCCTGAAAATTTGCCATTCAGTTACATCTAAGTTAACTTATTTAAACTTATTTAAACCTCTGACTGCAAAGAAGCCATTGCCAAAATCCCTCATTTGTGCACATACTTAACTATGGGTGACTGCAGACACTGGCAACAAGTGAGCAGAATAAAGTAAGAACAACATGAAATGCAGATCAATGATAATAGAAGTAATTCCATAAGTAATGAAGTTTTTAATAAGCACATATAAGATTTACGGTAATTAATTCCATTATTTTTGAGCATGCAAAGAATGTAGAAGTATTTACATTTAAAAAAAAATTTGGCTTTCTGTCCAGAGCAAGTACCCCTCTCTTGTTTTTAATGTTTTTGTTTCTTTTCTGTCATCCTTTTGGTGTTGCACTCTTAAGACATCAATAGAAACAAGAATATTAGGAAATGAAACCACATGTTTTATTATGGAGCAGTAGCCTCACAATACCACGTTAAAAGACAATTCTTATCTGAAACTTGAAATCAGCTCCTAAAAAAGAGAAGGACACATTTTCTATCATCTTTTTACATAACAACCATGAAAAAAACTAACTTCACCTCAACCTATCTTTACTTTTGAAGCTTTGTCTCAGCCTTTTCATCACCAAAATCACTGTTTTAGGTATATTGTATTAGCTTAGAATTTAAATTAGCTTCTCCAACACTGCTTTCCACTCTCTCAAAGCATTAGTTTTCCTTCCCTCTGATTACACCACTTGGAATGGAAAATTGTTCATGATGAAAAACATGTATTTAAAGCAGTAAGAAACAGTCACAGTTAATGAAAAAAAGAGCAGTAATTTAGCACTGAAATTATTTTACTTCAAGGCAGAAGATTTATCAAAGTATTTCTTTGCTTTAGATGCCAGTTCTTCCATTATAATGTACATATTACTTTCTGGATTACATCATTACACAGTGAGATTACTTGTGTCCTGTGCAGTGTTAGCCAAAACACCACAAGATGTTCTCATGGACAAAATATATAGCAATACTGATGTGTTGAAGTGACACCTGTGATTTTAACAAAATAAACACAATTCATGTGCTCTGTTCCTTGTCCGTCCACAATAGTTATTTCATCACAATCTTTTAATTGGCATTTTTATCCTTCATATCATCTGTTTTGTTTCTTCAATCCAGTCTATTTCCACACAAGCTTTTTGAGATAAGGAATGTGCATTTATGTGCTTTTTCATTACAAACATTAAGTAACTGGTGTGTTGTAGTTCCCGTCCATACAAAGAAGTGCAGATGAAATATTGTAACTGTTAGATGATGTAGCTGAAGGGATTACATGCAGAAAATGTGCCAAAATGCTGTTGCAGTTACACTAACAGCCATAAACAGAAAAAAGCCTGAATTTCTGTAGTTCAGTCCTTTTTCTTAAATATGGCGTGATCTAGGTTTGTCTTTAATGTACTCCTAAAAAGAACTTAAAACAGGCTCTTAGAATGATGGCATAGGATTAGAAGAAAATGCTGATATTTTGACAATTTCTACTAATAAATTGTGTCAAACATGGGATCCTGTTTTTCCTGGGAGAATTTTGAAGTGTGCTCAAATTCCTTACCATAAACAAAATTTTAACTGAGTTCTCCTTCTTAGTGATTTTTAATAGCCAAGTACTCCAGGAGTTTCCTTCTGTTCTCATTTCCTCAAGGTTTTCTGTACTCTAACACCAAAGCCTTGAAGAATCCCCATTTTACTTTTTTCTGATTGCTTTTTTAGTATTTTCATTTTTGATTTTTTTTTAACTCAACTCTGCCAGGTGACTGTGCAGTTCATACATGAACTACATGTGTGGGAAATGTAAAAACCCCTAATATAGTCCCACAACTCCACAGAAAGAAAAAACATGTTAAAAATGCTTATCTTAAACTAACTGACTCTAAATTGGGGTGACATGAAAACTTGCCAATCAAGGGTGTTTGTCTTTACTAAATATTACCATTTCCAATTAATGAAAGAATTATTCTCGACCAACTAGGAATGAATTTTTGTGGTGAATTGCCAAGATCTACTTCAGAACTCTCTGTCCAGTTTCAGTGCACATGCTCCAGGCATAGAAATGTTGAGATTTTTCACTAAAATGACTGAAGTAAGTTTATAAAAGGACAGAAAGGGTGATTTTTCTCTTAAATTTATTAGCAGCCAAGAAGAAAGTGATTTCAGGGAACAACATTCTAGAGGATTAGGGCTTAGATTGCGTGGATTTCATTGTTATTTGTAAGTGGAATGAAACCCTCTGCTTTCAGCCTCTCACTGCTCATCAGATAAGGCTTCTGTCAAGTATCTGAAAAAATATAATACTGGTATTCTAATTGTTTGTTTGCTTGTTTGTTTGTTTTCACATGAAGAAAGCACTAGTAAGTATTATGTATCACTTCTGTGGCAATAATGTTTTAGCAAATTCAACAAATGAGTCTTAATTTTAACTGATGCATTTGTAGAATCTGCTGACATGAATCCCCACAAATAAAACCTGACCTTCAAAGAGATTAAGATAATACAAAAATTAAAGTTCTGATTGTACATACTGCATTTGAAAGGTTTGCAAATTAGCCTTTGAGGTGCTAAAATATGTTTGCAATGGAATCCACAACAGAGGAACTGTTTTAATCATCATATCAGTTGTCTGTAGAGTAAAAGCCGGGACAGACCACAGGTGTAAGAAGGAAAGACAAAGTGAGAAAGTTTTAGAAATTATTATTTCTTCATAGAATCTGACCAATTGATATAAATAGAAAGAAAAACACTTCTAATGGAGGCTGAACTGACAGTCACACTTTGTCTCCAGAGGCAGAACAGACCTCTGTGAGGTATTATTTTCTATCTGTGTTTAATGATATGCTGATGTATTCATACACATGCCTGAAGATCTGGCAAGTGATGCACAGGCATGGCTTCAAGATATGCATTAAGCCAAATGCAGAAACTTAATGTTGCTTTGTTATGATAAAATCACAAGCTAGAACACATATTTCCATTTTAAACCCTCCAGGTGTTGTCAAATAAATAAAAAAGGGGGATCTGCACTCAGAACAGCTACTGAATGATCAGGGGAAGTTTTGAGTGCACTGAATAGTGGTTCACACAGGAGATGTTGGTGGGTTTTAGAGTCTACCGACAGCATCTAGGACAGGTTGCGGAAAGGGTTAGTCCTGCACTGGGGTAGCCTCACCTCGAACATTGTGGCAGTTTTGAGCACCACATATAAAGAAGACAATAAGTTATTAGAGTGTCCAAAGGAAGGACATGAAGATGGGGAAGAGCCTTGAGAGGAGCACTGAGGGCACTCAGTTCAGCTGGAGGAGACTGAGGGGAAACCTCATTGAAAGCACAACTTCCTCTTGAGGGGCAGAGAAGGGGCAGGCACTGATCTCTGCTCTGTGGGGACCAGGGTCAGCACCCAGGGAATGGCTGGAGTTGGACATTAGAAGAGGTTCTTCCCCCAGAGGGTGGTGGGCACTGACCAGGCTCCCAAGGACAGTGGGCATGGCCCCAAGGCTGACCGAGCTCCAGGAGGGTTTGGATGATGCTCTGGGGCACAGGGAGTGACTCTTGGGGATGGGCCTGTGCAAGGCCAAGAATTGGACTGGATGATCCTTGTGGTTCCCTCCCAACTCAGCATATTCTGTGATTATTAGATTCTTTAAAGTAGCGTGTCAATTACCATTCCACCTTACCAGCCAAAATAATCTTTCTTCCCACTAAGGCTCTCTGGGGAGGAGAGAGAATTGCCTAATAGAGTCTTACGACTTAATGATGGTTTTATCTGCTTTTAAGGAACACTGTTGTCAGGTTCCTTCGTTGAAGAGGTTTGTGCATGCTGAACACAAAGGAAACACCTCCAAGGAGCAGGATCCTGTAGCTGCCACCACCTGAAGGCTATAAATGCACTCTCACAGGCATTTCACCCAGTCTAACACTTTCTTCTTGCTAATAATTGACAGAGCTACTACACCAGAAAATTGCCACAGGGACATTGTACCTTCATTTATGAATAAAATCTCTATACCAACCCACATTTTAAACAGAATAGCATAACCCTCCCCAGCCCCAGCTATCATTTTACAACATCATCCTTCACTTTTGCCTGAAATATACGTTTTGTAGTCAATTATAAATAAAAAGTGCCTTATAAATTATATTTTACAGCTTATTGCAACCAATAAACTACAGAACAGGATGTTTTGATGTCTTCCAGGAATGAGCTATGACACATTAATATGAAATCTATTTTTCCATTTCACATCCTAAAAGTTTACAGACATTTCTTTACTCTCACCCTTCAGTTAAACCTACAGCATCATTTCTGTTTCTGCTGGTGATTTAGCCAGACATATAGCCTTGGTAACATAGCCTTCTAAGTGACAATAAAACACAAATCTGGGCAATAGTGACATTTCACTACACAGTATCACCGTTATTTTGATATTGAATGTACATCTATAACACTGTTTACAAAATGCATTTTGGCTATTTACCAGCAGGATGTATTTCTACCATTATTTCATATAATTGATCTAATCATGACCCAGAGATGCAGAAAAAGTAATGGGCTCTTGAGTTACTTGTGTGTGTTACTAGAGAAAGTTAAATATGCAGGGTGGAAATTATTATGGTGCTATGAGTCTCAATGACTCAAAGGGTCTGCACTTTTCTTTCCTTCACAATTATTTTGTGATAATAGAAACATCAGAGTGTATATAGTCACATACTTGCCAGAGCAACCTTTTCCCTGAATATATGCAAGGAAATAACTCTTTAGTGTGCTTTCTGGTTGTTGTTTTTTGTTTTGTTTTGTTTTTTCCCCCTATAGAATTATGTTACTAGCATCTTTTGAATGCAATTTTTTTTTAGAAGGGTGTTTTAGATGAAAGGATTAGGAAGCTCACAGGAAATTAATTCGGAATTTAGAATTTCAAGAAAACAATGAAAAATTTGGCACAGGGCAGATTTTAATCCTCCAAAGATTGAAGGAAAGTAATACCATTTTTTTCCCCATGATAACAACCAGTAATTTACAGATTATCTACTAATGTAGAGTAATTTTTAGAGGTGATTCTGATACAAATTTTAAATTACTAACACAGTTAAAAATTGTCTTGGAAATTAAATTGTCTTTATGACATAATATTTCTTTTCTCCTGTAAGGCTTTAATGACTTTTCCACTTCTCCAATTCAGAAAAACAGAATTATATGATAGAGTTGTATGGCTTTTTAAAAAATATTTTTTAAAAAATAAAATAAGACATGCAGATATATCAAGGTCATTTTAGCTCTGAAGATTTCCACAATTTTGGGAGGTCCACAGCTGTAATTATGTGCTCACTCAATACCTCCTTTTCCCCTATTCATGATAATTTGTTGCCAGTTTTTCTCCATTTCTCTTGCAGGATGACCCTGCATTGTGCTTCTGATCTTCTGATAAAATGCTTCAAAGCATTTACACATTGTATGGCTTTATTCCTTTGTTTGGTATAAAAAGCCTCAGAATGTGTTCAAAAGCTGAATAAACAGAACAAAACACACTCAAAAAAGTAGATCTGATTCAAAGGTTAGTTTTCATTGTATCATAAATCCTGGAATTAACTGTGTCATATTTCTATTTTTGAATAGTTATGTTTTGCTCAGCACAAATTTGTCATTGCCACTTCACAGGTTTTCTTTTGATTTTTTTTTTAATTATTACTCAAGGACAGAAAAATTTTCATGTCTTTTGCATTTTAGTACCATTTCTTTTTTTTCCCTCTAAATTATAATTTATAGCCAAGTAGAAGACAAATCCCCCATGAGCTCTTTCTGTCATCATCCTATTGTACTATTCCTCCAAGGGGTCAATTTGAGAGGTGGTTACAGCCTCTTTTATGTGCAAAACCCCATATACTGACCCCTTTAAATTATTACACTTTGCAAGCCATCAACATTTTCTCTCTTATTTGTCCTACTGCCACCTCCCTCTGCTGAAATAAGCCTACTTATCTTCTTAACATCCAGGCTGAAATTCACAAGCCATGATTGCCTTGGTTAGTCAACAGAAACAAATTACAGGGTCCCTACAGGGTTGCCAGACATGCCAAGAGAACCTCAGTCCAGACAGTCTGAAAATGCTGCTTATTAAGCCCCACCATCCTCTGCTCTCTGTTGCTTTTCTCTTCATGATGACACCAGAAATGCCCAGGCAGGATTGAGCCGCTGTGTGTAGGATGTTCTTCAACCTAGGAGTAAAACAGAGCCCTTGCCCTCAGAATGCAAATGCAGAATTGATCACTACTAATTTCTGTAAATGATAAAGAACTGAAATAGTATGAGGCAAGATAAAATCTATGGGCTGTTCACTGGTTTTGGTTCTTTAACTACTTAGTCAGCTGTATATTTTAACTGTTTAAACTGTCCGCAGTTCTACAGTGGACCCAAGTCAAAACCTGCTCAGTTTTGGACTGGATCTGACCCACATTCCTTGCAGAGGAAAAGGCTGAGTTTCTGCTGTTGGACAGTGAAAACCTCAGCTCCTACCTTTGCCCATGAGCCCTCTAGCCTGTGTTTTGGCTCTGGCTATGTTGGTGCAGCCTCCAGCTCCAGGGAAGTGCCAGTTTTCTATAGCTGTGAACGAGAAAAGTTAAGAACTTGTGCTGTTATTGGTGCTGGCCCCCATGCATGACTGAAGTGGGAGAAGAGGGCACCCAGGACCACCAAGTGTCTCTCCCACATCCATGGTGTGTTTGAGAAGACAAGATGAAATTGACTTGTCCCCTATTACGTCTCTGAATGTAGCTACCACTCCCATGCAAATATGGACCCAGAAAAAGCAGGCAACTTGCCCTCTTAACTTCCTTTAGTGTCTGATCCATGGACTATTCACTTTTCCACATGGACAAACCTTGATAAAAAGATAAATGTTTTGTTTTTTCATGCAGCAATAGCAGCATATGTTGCACAACTGTGAGGTTTTAGTTCAGTACAGAGTTGAAATATAAGTTACACCTTTTTGCAAATCCTCACATTACTTTGACTGTAAGATGTTCTCAGAACAGGACAGCTTTACTCTTCATCAAACCAGAACCTGAAATCTTTATGCTGTGCAGATTGGGATTTTCCATGTATTTTATATAGGTTAAATTGTGGGAAAAAAAATTGAAACTGTTTTTACTATTACCTTATGATATTTTTTTCCCAAAAACTTGAGAAAAACTTCCCTGCTGCTTTCTTTTGCCATAATTGTATTACATTAGGACTATGACAAGATACCCAAAACCAAACCAAGCTTATTTTCATCTTATGCCCTGTCTCCAAAACTGAAAATTGGACATCATGACATGATCTTTAGAGACATTTTTCATCAGTAGTTGCTTTGTGTCCTGAAATAAAATAATATTTAAAATGTAAATTAGTCACAATGCAAGGTAGCTGTTCTGATCCCGATACCACTAAAATATTCTACATAAAACTTGTAATTTTCAAGGGAAATATAGTTAATTAAAATTTTTATAATATAACTTCTAGTCTTAAGAATTAGCTGGTGCTTGAAAATGCTACAGTTTAATTGCAAAATAAATGTATTTTTCAGACAAGTTCCTTCTATTAGTGATTTTATATTTCTGGACTTTAATTTTATTGGAACATTTGCTGCTTTCTTGGTAGGAAAAGAAAGCTGACCTTTAGAATGCTGCTTATTATTGATCAAACACAAAAGGTTTATATAAGATTCCTTCAGAGTCTTAAAAAAAGTTATAAAAAATACCTTGTTTGAATTGTAAATATGGACCAAGACTGAGAAGGTCTTTGTTTGACGTAATGACACACCAGCCTTTGAAAGGATATAGTCTGTACAGAAATATTTGACCAGATAAATTCTAAGACAATGTGTAAACTTTCCTATAATAGTTCAGAAAAGAAATCCTGGCAGACCACAAAGCTGAAGGAAGCAGATGACAACTTTCTAAGACTATAAATTACAGGCATTTGTTTATTTCTGTTTAGCATTTCCACTGCTGGCTGCATACTGATGATGTGAATTGGATGGATGGATGTTGACTAATCTGTAAACACTTTAATTGGCTTCTGAAATGTAACAAAATCGTATGCCAGGGCTTTATCCATAATTAAGTCAAGTTTTATGAACTTAATTCCTCACTATTGTTTGCTGCCAAAATAAAATTATCAAAGCCTTTGCTTGTTGACATGTTGCGAACAATTACAGGGCTGTTTATGAGCACCAGTTTGGAATTTTGGGAAGAAACAGCCTCTGTTTCAAGGGCTGATTTGCAGCATCATGCTCTATTTTGACAGCATTTTCCTTGGGAAGGTGTCTAGGGTTTAAGCAGTGCAATTTTTTATAAGTTTTACCTAATTTCTGTTGTTTTGAGAAACAAGTGTGAAAGTCCACAGGACATTAGGGGAGGTTTCCTCTCACTTTCTGCTGTGCAGAACCATGGTAGATGCAGACAGTGTGGTTCTCATACTGCTTTGTATGCACCTGGCAGTGGCTTGTATTGCATCTGCTGCGAGATCAACAGCAATCAACATTCTGGTGCACACCTTCAGTTTTTTAGAAGTCTAGTTTTGTTAGTTACATCTCAGTGACTTACAGCAAAATTTGCCAAGTGTCCAGTGAGATTAACTCTTAAAATTAAATGTAGAGAGGCAGACTCGAGGTCAAGGTGATCACATGTTCATAGGTGCAGTTACTAAGGCGTCATATTTAGTTAAAAATAGCAGGTGTGCATTAATATGACAGCTTAAGACCCTAACAGTGGAATAAGGAGGAGGAAAATTATCCTTACAAGATTAGGCATCTGCCTCTTTCAACATCTATCCATCCCTTGTTCAGATTGCCTTTGCCATTTTGCCATATGTTCCCTTCCATTTTCTCTTTGCTTACAAGGATGGTAAGTTTACAGGAGACAAAATCGTATACAAAGTTTGTTCTGAAGAAAGTGGATAAATAATTGGAGGCATTTTATGCTGATTTTAATCTTATTATGAGAAAGTTAAATCAAAAATACATTTAGTTTTATAATAACTTTGGTGTTAGAAGGAACTTTTACTAAGGGATATGAAGAAAGTCAACACTGTTAAAGATACCACAAAAACTTTGCTTGTGGTGCTCAATGCCTAACTAAGGGGTCTGAGGAAACACACTGAGTCTACTTCATATACATGTCTTACATATAGTAATTTAAATTCTTAGTCTGTTAAGTGTATTCTAATTCTGTGTTTTACACCCTTACTTTGGAATATTATTTATTTCTAGAAGGAAAAATATAAGAAATATTATTTAAATGCAGAAAAGTACATTAATAACCTAGACAGCTTTCTTTACATGGGCTGAAAAAAATTCCCTATATTAGTATGAGTTTAAAGAAAACTGAAAAGTGCATATGCAATATGCATTTTATCTCTATTATTTCTGCTTATCTATTAGGTACACAGATAATTCCTTCTATCCAGTGTGGTGCTTCAGCATTCTGATGAAATTCACTTACAGTGAAATTTTTTGTATTTGAAAAAGTTAAATTCTATAAAATATATTTGGCAAGTCCAATTAGAATTTTTTTGTTTGTTTTTGTTGTTTGGGATTTTTCTTTGTTTGTTTTCCATCTATTGAGTTTTCTTGGTGGTTTTTCCTGTGTGTTTGTTTGCTTGTTTGGTTGGAGTTTTTGTTGGGATTTATTGTTATTGTTGTTTTCCCATTCAGCGCTCTATTTATTCCATTCCCTCTCAGGACACTCAGATAAGTTCCCATTGCTTCTTGACTAATCCAGTTCCCTGTTAAGAGATATCTGAATGAAGACACCAATATTTTTAAGTATTAAGTGACAGAAAATCTCTAGTCTTTTCGGTAAAATACCCACTTAGATTTGAACAGAACAAGTTTCTTACAGGAAAAATAAAGTTCTTCCAACTGATAGTAAGAGTGTATTATAGAAGACAGAGCTGGGTCTGTGTCTATCAAGGAGCTTTACTATGGAAAAGGAAAGATATTTTTTAATCCTTCTGATGAGGCTTTTGTAGAGACCCAGTTATTTCTCTCTGTTGGGATATAGACGGTGATGGATATAAGGTCTGAAACCAAGAAGAAACTGTCTTGAGCTTCCAAATGCACAATGAATTGCTGCACTTTTCACAGATCACCATCATTAATAAAATAATACCAGCCCTAAAATTTGAGAATTACTGCATTTCAGGTTCATGTAAGGGTCCCTCTGTGAACAATTCCAGGCTTATTACTCCTAAACAGAGCAGATGTGGCTACTGATTTTTCAATTTTACTTTTTTTCCCTTAATGGCTAAAACCTGATTCTTTCTAAAGCACATTCTAAACCCTTACAAAACTGCAATTCATTGAAATCTCACTGTTATTGATGTCTGCCACCCCATTCACTGGCTGAAATTAGTATAGATTTATTCGTGAGGCTAATTATCATTGTAAGGGTTTTGTTCCAGATGTGACACTTCTTCAACCCTAACAAGTCTGAAAGAGACAGAGATATTGGAGATGTGGAGTGCTCAAATTCCACACTGCACATGGATGCTACTCCCTCCCACAAAGTCTCTGGTGTTTGCTGATTTATGGAGGACCATTAAAAGCTTGTATTTTTAAGCTCTGTATCCCACCAGACATCCAGTGCATGGGCATTGGTGGAAATGCAGTGCCACTGTCTTTGGATATTTTACTCAACTCCTGCAGTAGCATTTCATGTTACCACAATGCTCTTTTCTTGGGCAGAACACAAGGACATGAACACACTTGAGGTGATATTTTGTGGTTGGTATTGCTGTAATGGGAAATGAAGGAGTTAATAAAGATTTGCAATATATTATCTTGTGTCTGCTGTTTTAATTTTGAATTTTCTAGCAATAGACTTCATTAACCACAGAGAAAATCCTGGTTTAAGTTCTCTGGAAGTTAATTTGGTTGTGTGTGCTTGTTGGTGTTTACACATATACTTTTGTCTATAAGTAGGTATTGCATTTTATTTATTAATTTTATTCATACCGACGGATGTGTTTTATGAAGAGAACATCAGGCAGTACATAACAGCACTGAGTCTCCTGCTTCACAGCAGATCTCGGCTTTGTAATTAAGACTTGACAATTCAAGCCGTGAAAAATTTGGTTCCAAGTTTTTAAAAAAAAGATTCTGTATGCACACCTACAAAACCAGTTTGAGCAAAGTACAATTCCATTCAAAGTACCAAAAAGTAAAGGCTAGGACATATTTAAGCAAAAGATAGCTGGTATTTGCATAGAAGATAAATTGATTTTGCACAAATGATTTGGGGGCTTGAATTCTGTGGAAGGTTAATGAAGGTGCTGTGGAGAAACCCATTCTTAGTTATTGCAAGGCTGCTTAAGTATGTGAACACGAATAAGCCTGTGAATTTTAAACTTGATGAAATAAATGGAAACGGAGTAAATCAGAGAAGAATAAGAGAAGATTTTGAACATTTTAGTAGTTATTTTGATTTAGAGAACATAAGTAAAGTAAGAAAAGGTCGAGGGACATTTAAGATTATTCCAAAAGAGTTCTAGCTCAGCCTGCTTGTAGTTTTCTGTCTGCTATTATTTCTTTGCTTGCTTTTTCTTCCCTTTCTTAGAATTTTGAGGATTTCAATCACAACAAAGAAGTTCTATCAGTCTATCATTTGGGTCTTCCAGTAGGACCATTGAAATTACTATATTTATTTAAGTAAACAAGGGAACACATCTATGGGATATCTTAAAATAACTGTTTTCAAAAGTAACAGATAAACACACTGTGTGAGTTCTTGTGACCCTGTCTATATCATTAGAAATCAATTCTCTGTAGATTTTGAAAGACGAGGAAAATATACCAGATGCACATTTTATTTACTGTGTAAGGGAAAAAAATGCAGATATAAATCACTAATATTCTAAGACAGACCTCTGAGTTATGTTATATCTGTGTTTGTAATTAAAGGGCAGAACAGATGGTGAAGGTTTATTGTAAAACAATATGTCTGTTAAAGTAATTCCTGCTGCCAACTGATTGTTCCAAATGATGAAATGTCCATTCACCCTGTTTAAAGAAGAAATTGACAATCTGAGAGACAACTATTTCTTGAGGAGAGTAACAACCAGAACTACAAAATCAATCGCACAAGTAAAGACACAAATAACACCCCCCCAAAAAAAAAAGTAAAAAAAGGCCTTTAAAAATTGGATTTTAATAAAATCCAAAGTCAGGAATATGAGCTATTTTTCATAAAAGAAACAAAAACTTAATGTATTAAGATTTTGTTGGATACTCATGGAGTTCTTCCATAGGTGTGACAATGAGAAAATACAAAAAAAAAGATCTATCATTTTTACATTACATGGATATACTTGTGCATGTGAACAACTTTAATAAGTTCTGATTTGCACTGATTTTTGCCTCTGAGACTGATGGATAAGTCCCTGTTTCTGGAGCAGTTGTCAGCAAAATTTCACCTCATATTCAGAAGTCCTCATCCAATTGATTCAAGAGAGCAGACACAGAGGTGTCAGACAGGTGTAGAGGGTGCACTTAATTTCATCCCTATTATCAGATTATCTTTTGCAAACTGTGCTCACTGAGTACACATCAATAAGCCATTGTCAGGCACATAATCAATGAGATTTGTAGCATGTCCAAGTGTTTTCTCCACTCTTTAAGAGCATTTTCATCTGTTTTTTTCTAGTGTTAACAAACATGTGGTCTCTCCCAGAACCTAGATATTTAGAATTTAAAAAGAAAAAAATCCTAGAAAAATATCAGCTAGACAATTCTAAAAAAAATTAAATAAACAAACAAAAAGAATAAACCCCAAACAAAACCAATCAAAAAACCAACCCCCTCAAAAAACTCCCCAAGCCCTCTCAAAACACAAAACCAAAACCTACTTCAAACTAACTGGCATTTAAAATCGTTTTAGGATATGTTCAAAAAATTTAAAAGAACATCTTAAGTCTTCAAATTAAAAAAGTTTAGTGATATCATAAACATCAACATTTTTCTATTTCTTTTTCCTGTCAATTCAGAATGTAATTGCATTCTCTTATTTCTATATATTCACATCCACAGTGGGCTCTGGAGATCATGGTTTCATAGAGGATCATGATTATTATTCGGGTACGGAAAACCTGGTAAAATTTTGTGTATGCCCAAAAAGTTTGCTCAGTCAGTGACAAGGAATACTTTAGATGCTGATGTTAATTTGCCACAGTTCATGATTTCTATTTTTCAGCAAGACCTCAGAGCCTAAAATGAAACTTGCTTGTCATTTTTAATCCAGCTTGGCAGGCAGCCTCTTCTTACTTGATGACATATTTTTGTTTCCTAGAACTCCTGCTTTATTCATGTACAGGGGGGACATGAATAAGACAAATGGGAGAGAAAAGAATGTTTATGGTTAAAGTCTGGGTTGCAGTGTATAAAAGATGGTCTTTTTTCCTGGATATGACAGACTTCCAGCCAAGCTCAAAATTGTAAACCAATTGTATTTCAGGTACTTAAATATGTTTGCCTCTGTTTCTCTGAATTTAACTTGTGACACCTTTAATTCTGAATATGGATAGTTTTCTCCTGAGTGTTTATGAATAATATATCTCCTGTTAGTACTCTTCTTCATGAAATGCAAATATAAAATGATATCCCATTGCTCTCTCACAAATCCCCTAAAATACCTTTGAGAAAACCGCAAAGCAGAATTGTAGAAACAACTGTAACACATCTTAAAGGGAAAATAAAGTAAGATCTCTGTGAACGTTTGAAAAGGGAGAAGCAGAGAGACTCTTGCTGATCCATTTAAAACCAGCAAAATATGGCCTTTCATGGCTTTTAATATACATATTTTCCCCCTATTCTTCTGTCCTGATATTTGGCAGAGAGATAAAATGTCTAATTAGGAGTAGGTGTGCATTTGAAATGCTGGTTTCCCACATTATTTTCAGTCAAGCCTTTGGCTAAAAGAAGAAAACAAATTAAAACAAATATACTTAAAACTAGATTATATGGTCATTATAAAGCACAGCCCAATAATAGAAAATGTACATTTAGAATCTAGTCTTGTAGGTTGGGCAGAAGAAGAAACATATATTTTAAAATTTTATAAGAGGTTTGTGGTAGAAAATCAGTACATTTTGCTTAAATTCTTCTCTGTGAGAATTGGGAAGTGCTGGTACAGGTTGCCCAGAGAAGCTGTGGCTTCTCCATCCCTGGAAGTGTCCAAGGCCAGGTTGGACAGGGCTTGGGGCAACCTGGGCTGGTGGAAGGGGTCCCTGCCCACGGCAGGGGTTGGAATGTGCAAAGAACTAAATGTCCACGGTGCTGTCAGAGAGAATTCAGTTCCAGAGCTGTTCTTGGTCTCTTTCTGTGTAATTTCCTACTGTTGCTAATGAAACTCTCCTATTTCCACCACTAGAAAGGAAACATCCTACAACAAAAGTGACTGAAAGCTAAAGACCTGCTTGCTTTTCTGTTCCCCTCCTGCCAGGAAAAGACTTCATTTGGAACAGATGGGCTGTTGAGTGTTTTCACACCTGAGATTCCTTGTCACCAGCATAAATGTGCAGGGAATTATGCATGTCATTTACTCTGCATCTCATTTCCCTAAGCCCTGTTCACCTGGACCTTGTTCTTTCTGCCCTTCACTTTCACAGACAATAAAATCTTCTTGAATATGTGCTGGAGAGAAAAGAATTAACCCATATAAAACCACCAAAACTCCTTGATCTGTCAATGCAGATAATTCATCTCAAAAATTTCTAATACAAAAAAACACCTTTTCTGAAAACTTTGTGTCTAAGCTGGTTGCATCTGTCTTGCTCAACCTCGAGCCAGGGACACTTAGTGAAATAAGTCACTTTATAATGAATGGTGTTGCTGCTTATAGTTAAACAAATTCTTAGCCAAATCTCTCTTTCAATATCTCTTCTGTCACTGGGATCACATGCTATTAAATCCCCCGAGGGCAGCAGGAATTTCTGTTTACAGACACCAGTAAACCAGAAGCCTGAAATTGTCATGTTGTCCCCATGACCTCTAGGGAGGTGATTTTGTTTTAGAAACACCTCGGAGCAACTGCTGTCCTTGCTATTGATTTCACCAAGAAAAGGCATTTCCTGCCTGACATAACAAAACCAGATATGATCATCTCACTCCTTCCAGAGTTCATGCTCAGCAATAAGTGAAGTGTCTCTGAAAGACCTGCACGTTAGACAGCGACAAGAGCAAGATGGATCATTGCCCTGCGGTTCTCCCCCTGACTGGAGAATTCTAAAACTTTTTCAGTAGTATATTTTTCCTCTAAAATTTCTGATTTTGTTTTGCTTTTATTTCTGTTTGCAAGTTACCAAAGGCCAAACCTGTATCATTAAGTACATTGCACTCTAAAGAACAGACATTTTGCCAAGCCAAGGAAAATATTTTCAGGCATAATCTCTTTTTCTTTTTTGCCATTGCATCCATGTGTTCTTCTATTATTATTATTTTTATATGATTTTGCACATTTGCTCTATCACTCTGTCAAACCTTGTTGCTCTAAATAATCCTCAGTTTATTTTGGCTTCCTAAATTATGTAAGCATGGATAGCAATTCAGATCAATTCAGATCAACCTTGCCCTGTTTCCTGCAGATGTTTTTGCACTAACTCCAATTTAATTACATTGTTTAAAAAAACAAAACTAAAAAATACCAAAGCCCTCATTCACTTCAATTGTATTCAGTACACTTCACTACAATCACACTTTTTTTGAACCATGAAATTACACAGGGATTTTCTGATGTTTAAGATTTTGAGAGATTTTTATTTGAAGCCAAAGCCATAACCTTTGATTTCCTGCCCATGAAGTCCCTTCAGCAAATTGCACTTGAAAACAAGATGAAAAGGGCTTACAACTCTAAAAATGTCTGCATGAGTCCAAAATGTTGTATTTATTTATACTTATAGGTGTATTTGATTTTACTAGGAATTGTTTTCTTAGTTTGTTGCCTCAAGTTCTTTGTAGGATTTAAAAGTTCCTTTCCTGAAAGCTGAGTTCATCAGATGTTAGAAGGAGTGGGAAGCAGCACTTACCTCTTAAAAGAGAGTCCTCAAGGAATGGAGTAAAATAAACCTTGGCAAAACCCACATGAGAAGGAAAGTATTTTAAAGCAACATTAAAAATAGATCAATAGGTAAATAAAATATATCAATGTGTAACAATAGGTAAATAAAATAGATCAATGTGTAAATATTCTGAGTGAGACTGTGCTCAGACCTGTCTGTCTCACAGAATCACAGACTATTCTGAGTTGGAAGGGACCCACAAGGATCATCGAGTCCAATTCAAGTCAATGGCTCATACAGAGGATTGAACCCCTGACCTTGGCATTACTTCAACCAAGTTTTAACCAACTGAGCTAATCTCAGCGTCTTAGAGGTTTCTTTTAAGAGCTGGTTTTAGGCAAAAAGTGCCCTCCCTCAGGAGTGTCCCAGTGGGGTGAGACAGGGGGGACAAACAGGGCTCCCCATACCAAATCCATCCTGGAGTCTGGTTGTGCCCATCCCACCCCCAAACTCAGCCTCAATCCCAGCCCCACCTGGAACTGAGTAATTTAGGGGTGGGATCAAACCAAATTGGGGTGGAATGGATCCATTTTCAGTGGGATTGGGTTGCCTTGAGGACACAGATCGATCTCTCTCAACATTTGGGGTGCAAAGCTGGGGAGACTGAAATGTTGATGGTTCATGGCTCCAACACTCTCCAGCTGCAAAAGCAGTGGGTGCTTTGCTGCCCATGGTCAAAGGAACAGCCCGGGGCAGAGGGGGGAACACCCACCCCCAGAGGGGAAAGGCTGAGCTTGGAGCCAGGGAAGGGAAGAGGCTGCTCAGAAGTGCATCCTGCCAAGTAGGACAGTGCTTTGGTTCAGAGCAATGTTCTCCCTTTCACAACTTCAAACAATGGGGAAGTAAGAAAATACCTGCAAGTAAGCACCTTGATATACATGACTTTCACAATCAATTACTCTCATTTTCTTTACAATAAAGTACTTAAAAGATTTTACGTTGTTACTGAGTAGCTTGACTGAGAGGAAGCTGTAGTGGCTCAAACTCAGGGCTGTACACCAGTAACGTGGCAGTACAAAATTACTATACTCAGATTTTGCCAGGAAGAACTTGAAGTGGTGCAGGGAAGTCATGAGGACAAACAACACACTTCACAGTACAACCTTGTGCTTTGAGCTACAGTTTCACCACTACCATCATTCATCATCCTCAGTCACCATGGCTTAGTTATTATTGCAATATCAAAAAGGTGTTTGCTTTTTGTTTACTTTTCCTTCCTGCTGTGTCAAGATTGTTATCTGACATCCAAGCACTGCTAAAAAACACACTCAAGCTGAAAATCTTCAGGTGATGATATGACAAAGCTCTTTGTCCTCTAAATTCACAACAAAAGTAAAGTTAACTACTTCTTTGCTACCTAAACTCCTGTGAGATGCTCTGTTTTCCCCAGCATGGGATCTAATGGTATTCTGGAGTGCATCAGGGAAAGAGTGGTGTGCTGGTTTAAAGGCAAACCAGCAGGGGAAATGAACTCACCATGAGAGAGATCATAAGTCAGAGCTAAAATTTAATAATAATATTACAATAAAAACACTGACACTAAAGGGAAATTGCTTTCAACTCACAAAACCCCAGCAGTATAACCCAGTGTCCTGGGGCACAAACCCAAAGGGGTTTGTTAGCCCTTGTGCTGAGACCCCTGTGGCTCCCCCAAGTCCAGAGCAAAAGGAAATGAAAAACCTGTTGGTGCAGGCGAGGGCTGTGATTTGGCTGAGACCGGTGATCTTCTCCTGTCAAGGTCCTGCTGCTTCTCTGGATCTGACAAGATGTTCCTGAGGTCTTCTTACCCACCACTTATGTACCCTCAGGGAGCACCCAGTCCCTCCCCCTGGGCGGGGACTCACACAATGGGTGATTAACTCTGGGAGCCAGGGGGTGTTGAACTGTTGATGGCCCATTACCAGCTCTGCCCCCTCAGGCTGGGGGTGAAGGTGCCAATGGCTCCCTGGGCAGCTGCTGCTAATGGTCCATTGTCCTTGGGGAATGAATAGAGGGGGTAGAACACACAGCTTTGATCACCCCACACAGTGTTAACTGGTCCCTCCTGCTCAACTAGGACAAGTAGCCAGGAGGTCATGGGAAGTGATACTGCCCCTCTGCTTAGCCCTGTTGGGGCCACAGCTGGAGTGTTGTGTTCAGTTCTGGTCCTCACAATTCACGAAAGACCAGGAGCTGCTGAAGAGGGTCTGGATTTGGGCTCTGGAGCATCTCCCTGGTGGGCAGAGCCTGTGGGAGCTGGGCCTGGTTAGTCTGGAGATGAGCAGACTGAGGGGGGATCCATCACTGCACACAAACATCTCCAGGGGTGGCACAGGATGGTCCCACACTCTGCTCAGCGGGGCAGGGACAGCACGAGGAGCAATGGCCATGAACTGCAACACAACCAGTGCCCCCAGCATGAGGCAGAACTGCTTTGCATGGGGGTGGCAGAGCCTGGCCCAGCTGCCCAGGGAGGGTGTGCAGTGTCCCTGTTGGGGACATTCCTGGGCACATCCCTGTGTCACTTGCTGTGGGTGACCTGCAAGGGGATGGACTGGGATATCTACAAAGGTCCCTTCCATCCCCAACTATTCTGGTACTCTCTAAAGGTAAATGGAGTAAATGTTGAGTGTACAAACACAAGAACATCTTTATCTTGCCATGGTAATGAACTACTGTGGCTCCCTTTCTTTCCTTTTCTTCCCTAGGAATAACAGAAGTACAGCAACTTGAGGTCTGGATAAAACAGATGTGAAAGCACTGATTAAAAAGTAATTCTATTGTGTGTACACACTGAAAGACATTAATTAATTAGACAACCTACTCAAAGAGATAAGTAATCAAGATCACAATTATCTGTTCATTCCATGTCTGGACAGTGCTGTGTTATAATGCAAATAAGTAACAATATAAATTATAATTATTAATAATATCTTGTTCTAATTCTGCTCTCATAAGCATTTCTAGTATTGCCATGAATAACTTTATCAATAATTTGTGAGATTTTCTGAAAAGATGAGAAAATCCCATCTACCACAAGCCATGTAATTCACATTTTATGATTTTCTTGGTGTTTTCAGAGAAAATAAGGAAGTTTTACAAGTGGATGTGTTCCCCAGAAATGCATTCACACTCTTAAGTTCTGGACCCTTTTTTCCTTTATAAAGCCCCATTCCACCAAACTTGCTGTGTAAAGCAAATGAAAGGCAGTGGTTCTTTCAAGTAAGACAATCATGTGTTATACATTTTCAGGTTTTATGTTTGCACCACTTCCTTCTTCCTAATAAAAGGTTGATCAACAAGTGTGAGTTCTTGAGTTTTGCCTGATTCTCAGGTACCAAATGCACCAAATAACTCTGGATTTTTTTGACTGAGATCACAGGACAAGTGTTTCTATTTTGCTGTTTTGACTCCCCCATCCTTGAGGTGTTCTGCAATAACAGGAAGAGGTGCCAAAACCTGTCTTTTCTAAGTTATTATAGTCAATCACAGCCCTGCTGAGGAATTAATGCTCATGGGCTGGGAAATGCAGATAATGTTGTTTTGTTCAGTGCACATGCTGATTAATACAGATGTACCTCTCCATCATTAGCTTTAATCTACTGGTCCGCTGCTCCCAGATGTTCTGTAAAGATGCCCTATAATTTCTGTGCAAACACACACACACAAAAAAAACCCCAACAAAAAACCTCGTGCTCTTTGACAGTGAATTATCTGACAAAATCCAATCAACAAGTAACATAATTTTAAACCTTTCTGACAATGTGTCAGGGCTCAGATGTGTGTTTACCTCTGAGGGCTTAGAAGTAAAAGACTCTCCCTCTCTCCAGCACCCTTTAAATATCCTCTGTGCAAAGATAGGAAAGCTTAAATGCCATTCCTAGGCATTTATAAATATTCAGGTTCTACTATAAAAAATAATATATATAATAGCACTAATATTATATATCCTGGAATAATAAAAAATATGATAATATAGTTATATATTTATGATAATGATAAAGTATAACAGCTTAAATTTTTCACGGATACGTAGGAAAGTCTAAGAGTGAGGTGAACAGAAGTTTGTAGAAACATGCAGATGATGAAAAATGACCCGTGATTTTGATAATTAAAAAGGACCTCTCAAACTCAGCCATGTTTTGTTCTGTTTGGGTTTTTCCCCCCCCTCTAATATTTGCTATGTAACAATTTCTTTCTGAAATAGTCAGTTATTAACTATAGGGTCATTACTTGTGTTGCCTGCAGACAGGAACCTTTCACAGGGAAATTTTATCAAATGGCATCCACTACCTACAGGTAGGGTAGAGCTTTTTCTTTTCTGAGGGTTGTGGCTCAACATATCAAAAATTAGAAAATATTTAGGAGTGGGGAAATTAATTTCACTACCTTTATACGGATAAAAATTTTTATTTCTTTTCTGTATTTTTGAATAGTAACTAATATTTGTGGTAGGGCCATGGACTTCAGTAAAACCTTTATCAACCTTTCCCTCTGGATTCTCCTGGAGAAACTGGTAGGGAACAGAGCTGGGGAGGGGCTGGAGAGGCTGAGGGAGCAGTGGGCGCCCAGCCTGAAGAAAAGGAGGCTCAGGGAGGACCTTCTTGCACTCTGCAACATTAGGACTTGACAAAGCTATAACAGTCTGGAGAGATCTGTGGTTTTCTGCACAAGCTACAAAGATCAGTGAGAGAAATACCATTGGGAAGTGCCTAAGTTTGGCAAGAAGTTCCCTCTGCCCAGAAAAATGAAATGCCTGTATGGAGTTTCTCACAGCTTAGGGCAAACTTGGAACTCCACAGAACACCTCTGCTGTTGCACAGATAAGACTCAAAAATCGTCCAATTTATCCCAAACACTGCAGAAAGTAAAAGAGGAGAAATAAACAGCAAAATACTGCTTTGTCCAAATAGAGAAATACTGAATTGTTGTGTGCCTAAAGGATTGCTATGCTTGTTTGGTTCCTTTTTTTCTTTTCTAGCGGCACGGGAATTGCACCAACTATTTAAACCTTCTCCCCTTGAGCTTAATTGTTCCTTGAAAACTTTTTATTTTGTTTCTCATGAACTGAGAACTCAGCAGCTAGGACTTCTATAAGTCTTGCATTTTTGCAGTCATCTTAAATCTGTTTACTACTGATTGGGAAAAAAAAAAGGGAAAGGAAAAGATGTAACCTTTGGGCTGCTCTCTAAACTTTAATGGACTGACAATGAAGGAATTATTTATATATTTTATGTTTCATAAAAACACTATGGTCAAATACCATATTTCTTTGGGATCCCAATTGTAGAAGAAAAAAAAGATATGGAGGACATTCTACTGATTTTTTTCCATACATATCACATATATGCACTTTATGACTCAAATATTTTAAAGAGCTACAAGATCACTACATTAAATTATCCTATACCTAGTGTTTCAGCAACACCAGTAAGTATAGGATCTTTAGAGATGTTTGATAATCTAAAACAGGATTTCAACAGATGAAAGGAACAAAGCAAAGTGCTTTTTTTTGGGTTGGTTTTTTTTTTTTGTTTGTTTCCAAAAGTGCAGCTCAGCACTTAATTAATCAAGTTGAATAATATAGTAGTCAAGAGAAGGTTCATGGTCAGGCACAAGACGTAGGACACAGTGATTTTGTGGATGATTATGATTAGATTTATTGCTAACAAAGTATCTAAATATGGCCAATGTGTTTTCTAAAATGAATTCTATCATCTGCGACAATGGATTATAGTTTCTAGAGGTTTTAATTCAGTGGGTTTGGTTGAAAACCAAGTTTACAGCCCTTGGCCTCACAGAACTCACAACTGCAAAGCAGCGAAGCACCTGTGGTGCTACTTTAGTATTTACAGGATCTCTGTGTTTGATGGGTTCTTAGCACTTTTACTCAGAAATAATACAAAGACATTTTAAAATGGCATCCTGGCTTCTAAAAATGGTTAGTCATAGCTTTTAATAATGGAAATTATGGACATTCTTTGCATATAAATTGAAATAGTATAATTTTTGTTAGTTAATTCTATTTCTTGACGTATTATCCACCTAATTTTTTTGCTATGAAATATGCCCTTTACTCTGAAATCTTTCAAATTCCAACTGCTACTCTTTTAAATGTGAATTCTCCTTGTATCAGAGAGTTCCGAGCATTCTTTTGTCAGGCAATATGCTCTGGACCTGATGTGTTTGCAGAACATATGTTTTTGCTCTGGAGAAAAAACAAATAAATTGCATCTTTACAGGTGAACTGCTCCCACAAAGGCTGAAAAACATATATAAAAGATGTATAAACACCATACAATTTAAAATTTGTGAAAATACTGACACAAGTTTGGTGACAAAAGTAAGGAATATAGATATTCTAGTTTACATATATATTACTGTATCTCTGAAGAATCTATTATTTTTTTTCTCCCTATTCTTTGATTATTTCTTCATTTTCTGGGGCAAATACTTTTGTTTAGGCTGCCTTTTTCTTGTTCCCTGTTTATCTTCAGATTAACTTTGCATTTCTAAAACAAACCTCACTGTGATGTGTCAAAATCTGGGTCATTACAGTAACTGCAGCAGTCTATGCAAATTCCTGCTTCTCTACTTCAGTCAGACTGGGAGTCCTGATGCAGATAAACAGAGAATGTAAATCAAGCTCAGACGAGGCTTTAATTGAGAAGACAGAAAGTGTTAACCTAGTAATAAATAAATCCAGCTGTTCTTCCTCATACTGTGCTATGACTCTGGCATTTGGTAAGCTTTTTGTGGAGTATAAAATTCACCTTATAAAGCCCTCAGCATACTTTTATGAATCAGCCCTGCATCCTATTTTGTCATAGACAAGGATATACATCCTGGCAGGTGTGTTTTTTCACCTTTATGGTCACCCTCAAGTTGTGATGAGACAAACCTCTCTCTATCAGGTCTAAATCTGTAGTTCTCTCCAAGCTAAGATCTAACAACCAAGAGAATATCTAAAAGGGACTGTGGCAATCCTGGCCCAGTTCTCCCCCAAACTTTGTGAATTCGCTGAAAGCTCAAAACTGCCATGTAACACAGTGACAAAGAAAGAATATCATTAAGTACATTAAAGTGTTTGCCACATCCTGTAGAAGAACTGCACTGGCTGTACAAAAGCACAAATTCCTCAGTACCCTTCAGATGCCTACAAGACCTTCCCTCCCCAAACATATGTCTTACACAGAATTGCTACATACAAACCCCTTGGTCCCATCAATGGACCTGCTGCTTATCCTTCTTTATCCTTCCATTGCCATGTGTCTGAATGGGTGGAATGCTCACTGCATCATCCACTCAGCTGGGAAAGGGCATAACCTGCAAGGTTTGCTGCTTTTTCTCAAATTCAGTCTCCCACTCCTGGCTGCACTGACAGAGAACGTTACCCACTTGGCATTTGTTGTTTAACTTCATATTGGTGTTAGCTTGCATACCAAGAGACAGATAGACATAATGAAAGGCTGAAACTTAGTAAAAAAATTATTAACACCTGTGCAGTGGTACCCGAGAGAAGAGGCTGTTTGTCTGGTAGGATACACAGCAGACAAATTGGAAGTTGAGTCTGGAATTTATATTCCATGCTTACACAGTAAGTTTGGTAGACATTTTTATTTTAAGACAAGGTCTTGTAAGAAGAAATTAAATTGAAACATGGAAATATATATTTCAAAACAAGGCCAGAAGAAGCTATTTAAAATGGACAAAAGCAGATTTTGTCTCTTTCTAAAATTACATTTTTTTACGTCTGTTCTCTCAGAATAGTAGCATGATACACTAGCTAAAGCAGACATGGTGTACACAGTTTAAGTCAGAATTTATTTCTGTAGATTAAACATAAAATTTGGTAGTTTTATGTCTCCCTGCATCTGTCTTGGAAATGATATAAAGCCATTCCTAGTCTCCAATAATGAGAAGAATTTGTTCATTTTTGTAGCCTCCTTAATCCCAGAGTGTCTGAATGTGTATTTGGGGCAGATAAGAGGTAGCATTTAGGGATGATTTAGCTCTTTACAGAAAGCAGAGATGAATTCTAAGACACCCAAAGACATAACAGGATGCTCACACAGGCAGATAGCAATGCAGAAACGTGGTGAACGTGTGGCTTCAGTGTGTGGTGGTAAATACACTCCCTTTTCTATTACAAGCAACACAAGGATGTCAGATCACCTGCTGCAACCCCAAATTTTTGACTGAATGAGCTTTCTCTGGAGAACACAGTACAGTAACAAAATCAGATGTAGCAAGTAGTGGCAATTTGAATATTCAATACATTAACACTGTAACCTGTAAAGGGAATAATTCCAGGAGATAGGATCAGGATCTGAATACTGCAGTGATGTGAAAAGGGGAGGTGGGTAAAGTGGAGAAGTGTTTATTCATGCAAAAAGTGGTTGTAGTAGCTCAGCCTTCTGACATGCTCTATTTTCAGAGCCAGTTTGTAGTCGGAACTGTAGAACTGCAAGCTGAAGTAGGTCTGCTGCTTAGTTTGTGTGTGTAAGGAGATTTTATTTTATTTTTTTTAATGTATGTGTGTGTGTCTGTGTGTGTGTGTTACAGGAATAACAGATACATCTAAAATTAAGAAACTGTCCCTTGGACTCTTTGAAGACAGTCCTGTAACTACTGGCATATATGTAGGGTTCTGCTGATTCCTGGAGTTTCTCTTCCTGCTTTTAAAATTACTCTCAACAACTAACTTACCCAAACAAAATGCCCTCTTACTAGTTTCGTCTGTCCTTCCCCCTGTCTGTTTAACATCCTGGCAGAATTAATGTTACCAGTGTGCAGAAACTGGAATCAGTATGGCTATTGGCTTAACAGTGTCTTATATGAAAGACATTATGGCAATAACAAATAATTAATAAAGCAAAATATTAAGGTATATTCAGAGGAGACATTGTAAAATCTAATCAGCAGCTAAGTTAGGTTCTCCTTGAGCAAAATGCCATGCAAACATATCACAAAGGAGAATTCTTGTCTGAAACATCTGACCTATTGGATTAAGAACCCAAATGTTAAACTGCACCTGAAGGAGAAGACCATATTCCTAAGAGGTTGACTTACAGCAGCCCCACACTAGGCAGATGTCACTGATGAAACAAACCTATTTTGGCTCCTTCTCCTCCCAGGCATTAGCCAGGGACCTTCAAGGAGGAATTAAAACATGAAATTTCTGGCTATGTCCATTTAATTTTCTCTATCAGTTCTATGTAGAAAATTAACTCTTTTGCCCTCGTTTAGGCCTGTGTTGTTACTAATTTTGTGAGTTGTCTTTTACAGCGTATTTGTTGTGAAAGTGATGACGTGCACAGGTGATGGCCAGATGTGTAACCTGAGAACTGATAAAGAGGAACAGAAAATATACTCTATTGATACATAAAACAGAAAGGTCACAGATCTTTTCAGAATTTTTGAACCATTAAGTCTGGGATATGCAATGAACTTTTTTGGATGATCTTGCTTAAGTCAAGTATTTATAGAATATATAAAGCATATAAAGTGGAGAAGTGGAAAAAAACCCACATAGGCTACCTGTTAAGAGTACTTTGAGAAACCTCAAATCCCAAACTGCTGATTACAACAGTTTTCATCCTTTTTTGTTCTGTTGCTGTTTTCAGCTAGAGCTCAGTTGAATTAATACCATTTTATCAGTCTGATTTACACATGGAAATCATTCCTGAGACTAGATTTAGTTGCCTGACTCAGTCATTTATTTAGAGGTGATGAGGAAAGAAGGCTGTTGCTGCTCTGGTGTCCAGGAGTAACAGCTGGTATTCCCTCCTCTTCAAAAGACTGCCAAGGACAGAAATTCTCTGAGCACTAGTGGCACAAAAGGCTCAGAAATCTGCCTGAGCAGCTGTCACAGTGATGAACACAGTGCAAAAACGCAAAACGATACTTTGGTTTGCCAAAATCCTCAGTGGTTTTGGCACTTTTTCTACTGTAAGACTGTATGGTGACAGTGACAGCAAATGTCAGGCACCTCTGCAGCGAGGAGGGAGATGTGAGCTCTTTTATTTAGTGTGCACTGAGCTGCTGCCAGGGGGGTGGCAGGGGCAAGACAGTCAGCAATGTCCTTCAGTGGCTTCGTCTGTGAACTGCTCTGTGGTATAATTTGGTTTTGCAGTCAAACAGATATGAAGGGACTTGTCAGACACAGGAGGGCAGCAAGAAAGAGATGTGAGAAGGAGCAAGTTCTCAGCTCCAGGAAGAAACATTCAGAAGGGAGATTTAACAAAAGGGAGGAGGGGAAAGGAAAAAAAAAGAAACCAACCAAAAAAACACAACAACAATAAAAAAACCTAAACCAAACCAAAACCCCAACAGCAACAAAAAACCCAACCAACCAAGGCCCCAAACACACCAGGATTTGCACAGCTGCTGTGTGCTTCTTTATAAAGAAGTTACCATTTGGAAATATGCCACTCTAGAAACAAGGACTTTATTTTTCTTCCTCTTTGAAATCCATATGAGCTCAGCCTTCATAAAGGAGATTCTCCACAAAACCATTACCCTTTAATGGGATTTTTCCTTAAGTGAGTTCCAGGCAGCTGACTCCATTTGCAGAATCCATTGCAGAGCAGGGAGGAATTGTCTCTGTCTTGTCCTCTTACCTTGCATGCTGAAGTAGGGGGGACATTTTCATCTGATTGTTCCATAACACAGCAATCATTTAAATGTCTTGGCAGTGCAGTACCTAATGCAAGGCGCAGATGGACTTCCATGCTGTAGGGCATGAGCTAAAGATCAATATTTTTTTATTTTTTAAGACCATGCCATTAGTTACTAATTAATATTGAAATTTCATTGACAAGTGGTAGGAAAGATATGTATCTTTTCCTTTTTAATTGCTCTGTAATGGTTTTACTGCCAGGCATAGAAATGGAAGATAAGCTTCTAGAATACATTATTTTCAAAATACAATTTTTGGACAAGTACATTTTGTAATTATTAGGCCCCTAAGCACAGTGGGACTAAAACCAAAATGTAAAAGGCACCCAATAAAATAAGAATAGAGAAGAAAATCATAAAAATGAAGAGTTTTTTTGTTATTTGTTTACATATAACTAACTGAAAAGCACTACTTTTAGCAAATGCATTTTATAAAATTATATTCTTTACTCCATATTATTCTGGTCATGGAGAAGAACAAAACCACCAAAATAACAAAAAAACCAAAAAAGGTGAAATATACATTGCAGGAATATCAAGAAGGAATAATAAGGTGAACATAATGTTGTGAGAGAAACTATCTAATGTTCTGGGATTGGCACCATTCTCAGAGCCATGTACAGCAATAGTAAAAGCAAATAAATAAAGTGTAATGGCTTGTAAGAAACACGGTGGGGAAAATAACAGAAAATAAGTGCTCATAATATAAATCAGTGACTTTTATCTATATGGAATATAATTCTGTATATTCCAAGTCTGAAAGATTCAACAGAATAGTGTAAGCCATAGTGTAAAGGAAAGATGATCAGAATGACTCAATACACAAAACTCTTTTCTGAAGAGAGATTGTGAAGATAAGGTTGGTTTATTTTACAGACAACCCAAGAGGAGAAACAATAAAAACATATTCCAGTAATTGGCATAAGAACTATGGGACAGAAGATCAAACAGAATTACATCAGTTATTACAACTTTTTCAATTTTACATTTCAGGCAAGAAGCACTGCCAAAAACAGATACAGTACACAGGTCATAGTCTTTATATTTCAAGAGAAAACCCACCTTAAAGACAAATAATTTTGTGGTGCTTTGACAGGAAGATATTTTTTCGTAGGAAAGTGTTAAGATTGTTTTGTGGGTAAATGGGACAAACGCCTGGAGGAGTAAAGGGCGACAAACTGCCCTAAAATAGTGGTCACAATGGCAAAGCAACAAGGCTGTAATGCCAGATGTGAACAGAGATGTCATTATGTTTTACTAAGGATGAAATAAAAACTGATGAGCAACAAACAAGTCATGTGACCATTTGTTTTAATTTTGCATATAATTTCTTTGCAATCTTGTGCACGTGAACTAATACAGTGTTTTTAAAGCTGTTCTGATTTTTGGCTTTGTTCTTGAGGTGCAAAAATTTAGAGGTTATTTTATGTAAGCTATTTGTGCTATAGTTTCTTTATAATTTAATTCGAGGTAAAAAAAAAATTTTCCAATGGGTCTGCTGTAAGTTTTGCAGAATTTGCAAGGTATTCCATGAAACTTGAACAGAATTAGTGTGCAAAATTGAAAAGCGTTATTATCCTAGTAGTATTTTTGTAAACATGGGTAAAGGTTCACAGTTTCATCTGATTTCTAAAGTTTCTACAGGTGTGGCTTGTTCTTGAAAGAAATCTGCCTGAAATAGTCAATGCTCACAGCATTTCAATAAAATGAGCAATATATATCCCAAGAGCAATCTTCATCTCTCTCAATAATGCACATATGATGCATTAGTGTAATGGCAATTAAAATTTTCTCACAGTGAGGTTCTATTTCTTGTTCTCTACTTGCCCTATTTTTGGAGAGACATTTGCTGTTTAGAATTCATTACAAATGTTACAATAAACTGTTGTGTTGAAAATCAAGAACCAGCACTAAAAGCAAATTTGTCCTCAAAAGAATGGTCTCTATTACTAATTTTGAAGATAACATTTATTTTAATATGCACTTTGAAGAGTGAGAGTAGTTTTATTTCTACATGTATATGACCTTATTTCACATTGGTAATTATGTTACTAGATTTCAATTAAAATTTAATTTTCATATCCTTGGTATAATAAGTCTTGCTTAAACTCTGTTATGTAAACCAGACTAACATAAAGAAATAAAGTCCTTGTCTTTAGTCCCTCATAAAGGATAACTTCCAGGCCATTGCTCCATCTGAAATTATGTCCTTGGCTCTCCCAAGTATTGCCTAATGTACTATATACTCTTCCCTGCTTTTCTCATAATATTTTAATTTTTCACACTCTTAGTGAAAAGAAAGGCAATTATAATTATTTAAACTGCAAAATCTGTTAGGTACGCTGTGCACACAAATGATCAGGGACCTTCTCAGACCAGGTGATAGAGGGATGGGTTATTAAGACATCTCACAGAAACACATCCAAAAAACCCCCCAAAATCTTAATATTTTTAATGTTAATATCTTTAACCAAACACATATTTGATGAGCAGGTATGGTGGACACACCTAATTAGTGATAAAAAAAAACTTTTTCTTTCTGATAAGGGGCACTCTGGGAGCTATTTTTAAAATATGCTCAAAAATTCATCTGACCTGAAAAAACCTGAGAATTCACTAAAAAAGCTTAGTTCTCTATAGTTTCTATGCCTTTAAACCAGTGCTATTCCCGCACTCTTTATAGATTTTTTTTTTGGTTCTGAAAATCAAGTAAATTCTGTGTATACTAAAACTGAATGCCCTATGTAATGCTAATAAAGGAAAAACAATAGAGACAGGTGATTAGAAACAGAGGGGAAACATGCCAAGCGTTACAAGACAGGAGAGTCTGACTTAAGAAATTCAAATGAGAACTGTGGGGGGTGACAGTGAGTGCATCCCATAAGGAAAGCTGTTTTGGAGTTCTACCTTAAAGAGCACTGAGCTACCTGCAGAGTGTGTGTCGCTTGTGACCAATGAGGGGCTGTGGTGTATGAGAGGTGAATTGGATAACCAATTGTGTATTGGCATGTTGGATATGAGAGTGCTTAAAAGGTGTGGACATTACTGCATGAGAGAGAGATTTACTAGGATGTGAGAGTGAGTCAGATCTAGATCTACTAGGATATGAGGTGATGTAACAGGAACTAATAGGAACTAACTACTTCTACTATGAGCTATGAGAACTGCCTGTTAACCTATCTTGAATAAACTCCCTAAGTTGTGAGCCTTCTGATCAAGCCTTCTGATGTCTGTTGTGCCTGAGCTCTTCTGTCAGTCCACACCCAGCTCGGTGTATGGGGCGCCCCCTATAGAGAACAAAGAATTTAATGTGGAAATGTAGATTTAGAATGTAAGGCAAATGAAAACAAATGTTCTGTAGAGTTCCTGATGAAAACTACAAAATTTTCATCCAGTGCCGAAACAAATCAATTCTTTAAGAAGCAGTAAGATGGGAAATTATTATTTAAATAAAGGGAAAATATTAGATGAGAAATTTTCTCATTATCCTTTTCTTGAATAAGAACAAAAAATGATAAAAGTTTGAGAGTTTGGTTTATTTTGGTGTTTGATTTTATTCCTTTGTGTTGCTTTTGTTACACAAGGGAATGAAAATAGTTTTGACTCTATCAGGAAAAATGAGGTGAGGGGGAAGTCCTCATAAAACCTACTAACATTAATTATTCAAAATGTGGTCATACTTATTGTAATCATTATCTTCTATGCTTATGGGCCATGCAGTGTCTCAGGCCTTGATGCTGTTTCTGGAATCAAAAATCAGAAATACCTTGTCTGGCTTTTTGTCGTCTTGAACAAGACTTTGTAATTTCCCACAAATGCTGCAACTGATGATGAATGCACTCTTTCCCTAAATATGCTGAATAGATGAAATTATTATAAAGACATTAATTTTGCCTTTTGGAAATATAAAAAACAGTAGGAAAAGTCATGTTTTAGTGAGCTAGTTATTATTCAGGCTTCTAGTGTAGTCAATTTAAGTAGAATATGATACTTTGTTGGCAGAAAAACTAGAATATTACCACTTTAACATTCTTCCTGTCTTCCATGAGATGATTACAGGTCACAGTTTTATTTGCACTGGTGGTGGTTTGAATTCTAATATTTTTATATTTGGCAGGAAAAAAAAAAGGTGATTATGGAATAGACTACAGATACAAAAATTTGAATTCTATTTCTCTTTTGCCTCTCCCAGTAAATTGTTTGACTACTCATCAAATGAGTGATTTATTTTTTATCCCACACATATTTTACTTTTATATCTTCCTGGCAAAAAGGTGGTGCTTTGTACAATCTAAACTGAAGAGATGTGACATGACTGTCACATCATTTACCAAGCAGAGATGGGGAGTAAGTTCATTAAGTCATGAGCAGTTGTTGCTGATTGTTTGGAGTGATAAAACACCCTTTCTCCTACACTGTGGGATCACTTTCAAGCACAATAATCTCATCAGTATGCAGATTATATGCAGATTATCCACAGTTTGTTCCAGGTTCTTGATTGCCTATTGCTACTGCTGATAACAATGATTTTCAGCAATAGAAGAATAAAAAAGCTTTTTCTTCTTCTTTTTTACTTTCTCCCCCCCCCCCTCCCCCTTCCCCCCACCCCCTTCCCCCTCCCCCCCATATTTTCTGCATCATATGGTATGGAATTTCTAACCACAGATTCGTAAGGTGTCTCTGCATTATTTTATGCTCATGAAATAGGGTGACAGCAGCCTCTGACCATTAATTTAGGGGTGACAAAATTAGTGGCAAAACCCCTTTCTAGAACGCTTTCTAATCCACTAAGTGAGGGTTTCATTGTTAAGATTGCAGAGCTTCTCTGCAATCAGTTGCTTTCCCTTCTTTATCCCCATAATATTTTCAGGAGTAGGTTGGAAGAAAGAGCTAAGTGTTCACCATTCCAGGGAAAGTCTAAAGCAAATGGACCAGCTGCTCTGAGCTCTGTCTTTATTAAAAAAATATTTTTTAATAATCATAAACTTGTGCTGACTCTGAAGAGAATCTCAATTTTAGATACGTGAAAGTATTCAGAAATTTGTCACTAAGTGCATCACAAAGGCATCACAAAAATATTGGTCTATGGGGACATTTATGTGGAGCCCACCCTAAATTTAAACATGGAGATGGAATAGCTTTTGTTGGGAACTACTTATTTAACAATAAACAGCACTGAAAAATATAGTAAATTTTCAAACTAATAATTGATAGAGTTAGGCTGTGTACTTAGTGTGATTTTTAACTCCCCAGTGAGAGACATAAAGGCCACACTGCCTTAGCAGCTGAAAACACTCAGGGTGTTACCTCCTGCACCCCACTCCTTCCAGCTCTTTTCCATAGCATGAGTCTGAGAAGAGGTTGCAACATTTTTGACTACACATATCTCCCTATAAAGCTACCAACTAAACGTCATGTCTTGTACCACCTATTTTAACAGTGTTTATTTTCAAATTAAAAAATAAGAAATTAAATCAAATCCATCATTTGTTCTTATAAGCTTTTTACTCAAGCAGATGAAAGATTCTCAAATGCACAGATTTGTAGGTCTGTTATTTTGAAGTATAACAAATAGTTAAAATGGAGGAAACATGTTCAAAATTGAAAACTTTGCAAAGATATTTCGGCAAGGTTAGCACTGATAAGCTGCAGCTTAAAATCTTATTCATACATAAACCTATATCTGTGCTGCATGTAATTTAAAAGGTTGTGTGCAACAAAGCAGAAAAAGAAATTATTTCAATCTTCAAAATATTGTTCTGTTAAAATCTTCTGAGACAAAAATGTTAATTTAGTACCTGAGGCTTTCAGAATGTTCTGTTCTTGCAATTATTTGGGTATTTTTCATGGTCATGTGACATTCTATTTAAAATACAAAGGATCATCAGTAATAGCTTTTTTGTGGTAAAGTCCTATAGAAAAAAGGAGATAATTTGAATTTCTAATGAAAATATCTGCAGAGATATGTTCTCTTATTTTGTTGAAAACGAGTGTCCTTTAAGCACAGTAATATACTCCCTTTTTTTTTTTTTCCAGAGAATTGGTGGTTGTAAGAGTCATAAATATCTAGCTAGTGCAGGCAAATTATCTGGACATCCTCAACTGGAAGCATTTCAGATTTAGGGAAAGAGAGGCAGAAATAGAGCCTGAAGTCATGTAGGAGCCGGTCACATTCCCAGTGTGAAAACACCCAATTCCAAACAGTGGTTATTCATGCACTGGCACCTGAACTGGTGCCATCCAGGCAGCTTATGACAGCAGAATGAAAAACAGAATCCTCTCCACCATAAATGATGTTTGCTAGAAGATGTAAATTACTAAAATGTTACCTAAGTTAAAAACAACTAACAAAATAAATAATTCAATGTATTAGTCACACACTAGCGAGTTTTAAAGAACAGAAATTTGCTACATTGGCAAAAATGCACGTCATATTTCGTTTAATATGATAATGTGGTTTCATTACTTTTTAATTGAATTATACTCTGCTAAATACTTGACAACTAAGAGTCCTAATTTTATAGGAGGCCATTTCACAATGCAAGAAGTCTTAAGTGATCGGCTAATTGGAAGAGCTTTCTGAATGTCAAGCATTATGTAAATGAAACTCCTAGCCTATTTAACCTGCTCTTCTAATGTAATTTTGTGAACTGTGTCCAAAGAGTTTAGCAGAGTGTGCTGGGTTACTGCAGTAATACAGGAAGGTGGATTTCTCCAATGAAAATTCTTTTACTTCTACCTTTAGTGTTTGTTACACTACCCTTAAAAACCACTAAAAATCCACTGTTCTACACAACTTGAAAACTACATATACAATTTTATTCGGTGGATTTTCTTTTTTTATGAAAGAACTAATCATTTAAAATCTGCAAACATGTTAATCTGTTAATTTTGCTGTTTCAGTGGTATTAACATTCCTACTTGGGTTTCTTTGTCTGCCTCATCAACCTGGATCAGAGAGGATTGTGCTACATCTTTCTGTCACTTTTCACAAGTCTGCCTTTCAGCTAAGAACTCTCTTTACTTTGGCCAGAAATATATATTGGAGATACATATATATATATGTATATAAATAAATATATATATATAAAATTAATTATAAAAATATTATACATATATATATATATATATATATATATATATATATATATATATATTAGTAGTACTTCTGAGGCCTGGTGAGTGCTCAAGGTGGAGTCAGTTACTCCAGAACATTTTCTGATACCTGCCTTGAACTTGATTAAAGCGTTTCCATTACAAGATGTTTTATGGCACTTTAAGTCACAACATTCTTCTTTCAATGTCTTTGGTTGTGGTTTATTTCCATTTATACTTGTCTTATTCAGGCTTTTCTGAAAATAAAACTGAAGTATTGCAGATTGAAATATTGCAGAATGTCTATGATTAAACGATAAAGTAACTCATTCTTTTAAGTGCAGGTTGTTGTTTTGTTGGTTTTTTTTAGCTACAGTTTTAATCCAATTATTCATGTTCGTGACTGTACATTAGACAAGTGTGTCTTTGAGCTCTTGTTTATTAATATTATAATCACAGGTTGATTATATTATGTAAGATTTATCTCTAAGTGGGGCCCTAATATTAAGACCCTACATCTTTTAAAGGTTCTTACATGAGTGGCCTGGCATTTTTTCTAAAATGTTAAGTATTTGGTGGTTTCCAAAGCTCAGGAAAGAACTTAAGAGTTTAAGTGCTCATTCATTAAATTAAAAGAAAAGAATAAAAATGTCTACTGTGGCTATTAAAGCAATAAACACCTGATTGGTCTACAAAAGGCAACTACAGCTCCCATTGCCTTTCATTAGAGTAGAATATTTTCTGTACCTTAAGGAGTCAGACTTTAAGGTAAATCCAGGACATTTCACTTAGTGAAATTATCAGGCAATCACAGGACAACGACATCTGAAGGTTTAGTCTATGCTTTCTCTGTCCAGTTGATTCAAGCCTAGTTTTCAATGGCTAAATATGACAAAATTAACAATTTTATTGCTCTTTATACCTTACAGCCTCCAAAGCTTAGTCCCTTTTCCCATCTCCTCCACCCTCCCAGGTTCTGGCGACATTTCTCATGAATTCTGTTCTCTGAGTGCCTCTATCCACTTCTGGAAATGTCTGTAAGGGGAAACCCAAAGGTTTGTACTCCTGCATCTCAGCAAGGACAACATGGGAAGGTTGAATCAAAAGTGAGCTGTAGATCTAAATTGTAGACATGTAGAAAATTATGAAAACACAATATAGTCATTGCCTACCCATAATCAGCAATCACAAAGGGGTTTGTTTCAGGGTTTTTTTGTCACAGGTGACATGTAGGTCTGGAGTTTGTCCTTCTCCTTGCTCCTGTGTCAGCGCAATGCAGTTCAGTAATGAGATCACTTGTCCCTCTGTAAACATTTATGAGAATAAGTTTGCTTTTATAAATGTTCTAAATTTCTTTGTCTCAAGAATATTCAGCGTCAAAGGTTAAAGACAACTTTTTCAAATTAAGTTTTCACCTTACAGTGAAATATAAAAAGATGTATGCATTTGAAACAGAGCCAGTACTGTCCTTAACTGTGAAAGGATAAGATATTCAATAAAGCAACATTTTCTGGTAGTCTTCTTCCACAAGAATTTAGGTAGAAAGAGAATCCTGAAAGCAACACAAAATACTGGTTGGGCAGAATTTCCTTACTCAAATTCTTGGAGATATGTATATTTGTATTGTAAAGTATCAGTTCTAGAAAGTAAAATTTATGATGTCCTACTGAATCATAAAAGAAATTTCTTTTAAATTATGATGATTCCTTGAAGAAAAAAACCCAATGGTATGTAAAGACATACTAGTCAAATATTCTCCCTATCTTTACACTGCCATGAAACCATTTTGAGTGCTGAAATCATGCTAAGACTAGAGCCTAAAGGCAAACATTTTAAATATATTTGCAAAAGATGAAAGTTTTCCTGTCTAAATGAAAAATGTTGAAATCTAAGATCATGTGGTTTGTGATGATGCTGTTGCATTATACTAAACACCAAAAAGCTGCTAATAGAGTATCATGAGATTTTGGTCATTAATTTATTTTACAGTCTCAAATGAAACAATTTATTACTGGTTAGTAGTCAAACTTGGTGAAGAGTTATTTACTTTATTAAGATTATCTTTCCTAAACCCTCTTTCTTCTTTCACTGTTTGTAGTTCCCCATCCAGAAGACATGTTTAAGCTATTGAAAAAATAAAACTTTATTAAGAAAAAAAATTAAATAAGAAAATCTGGCTACCTAATATACTAATGCCAAGCATTTCAGGAGGCATTTTATATGTTAATATTTTTGGAATTTTCATATTTTTTGGCTGAAAATAAACTGCAATCTCATGCTGGATTTCAGTGTATCCATTACAGACTCATTAAGTGTAACACAGTTTTATTTTTACAGCAATATGATGTGTGGCCACCTAGCTCCACAAATACTAAAAAATAGTAAAACCGGAAAATTTTTAATCTTTTCTTTTTTGGTATATGAGACTGGCCTATGAATAGTAACCAACCATTTTGTTAAATGGGTGTAAAACATGATGGTGCATCAAGATGAATTTACTTGAAGTAGTAACTGAGTATTCTGGGGCACTGCTGTGTGAAGGGAACTGGATGTATAAGTGAGATTTACGGATTTGTTCTTTATTTCTCATCTGTATTTTATTTTTAATTTAAAATGTTGTGGGGTTTTGTTTGTGGATTTTTTACCTCTTATTCAATGACAGTTGAAAGTCATTTTCTTCTAACCATATTGATGTTTTCTCTTTGATAAGGACATACCTAAAGAAGGTATTAATTTAGACATATAACTTAGCACAAATTTCAGTAGTTATTTCTGTGGGAACATGGAAGACACGAAAAATTTGCTTCCAAAGCTGTGCCAGTTCCTCCACTGTGTGCCTTAAACAACTTCCACTCAGTGATTTCTTCGCACAAAACCTGTAGCTGTTCAATCTTTACCTGTAGTACCTGCCAGGTTCTACCACAGGCTCTGATGTTGTTAATTATTGAAAAAGGTGGATTAAATGAAGCTGGTGACTGTGGTGGACACATCAGTGCTGGTGTTTGCATGGGGATTCAGAACATGCAGTAGCTATAACTTGGTTATATGTTCAATGAATAGCACATTTATTACATCACACTGTTCTTCAATACTGTAAAACTTGGATGCTCACATGGACTTCAAAGCCAAGTCTCAAAGTCCTCACATTCCTTTATTTCCTACTTTTTATTTTTCCCCCTATCTTTGGGCACTTTCATTCCCTCTCCGAGCAAAGGGAAGTTCTTCAACCCTTGCTGGTACTTACAGGGTCTGGACATTGCTACCCATTTTATTTTTGGTGTTTGGTGCAACTATGGGGGAAAGATGCAAATTGATACCTGATGAGACAACATCCTGAGCCACAGTGTCAGCTGATTGAGATACATCACAAAACCTTTCAATGAAAAAGTAGTTTTCTGAAAAGCAAGTTACTTTTTTTTTTTTGTTTTTTTGTTGCCTGAATAGTTTAAGTATTCTGCATTGCCTCTACTCAGGCTTGCCTGTTGGCCATCTAAAGCATTGTGGAAATTCACAAGGGAGCCTGACTTTCTTGGCAAACAGGGAGAAATAGTGAACTGCTGTTAGGAAAGATTTGTGTGACAGGAAGCAGACACTTTAACAAGGGTATTATTCAGCCTTGTACCCCGCCTTCCCCTGTAAAGTTTCAGCTTTGGGTCCAGGAAAGCTATGAAAAAAGATTCAAGAACTTCTTATCTTCAGTGAAGTAATTTGCTTGATGCGACACAAAATGTAATCAACTTTAATACATAACTTCAAAGGTTAGCTTGAAGGATTACAGCAGTTCGATTGTGAAGTGTGCCCAGAAATCTTGATCTGAGAGAGGATGATGAATTTCTTCAAATTATTACTGGAGCAATAAAAAGCACAAGGTTGAAATGTTTGAAAATTAGGTGTGCTCACATAATTTCCAACTCATTGGTTTCCCATCTAGACAGGGAGAAAATGGCCTGGGGAATTCTTTGATGATGTGAATCATGAGAAACCTTCATCTGAAGGCTGCCCTGGGTTCGGGTCCCTGCAGAAATGGTTATTAAAGTGCCGAAGGAGTTTCAAAGGCAGCTGTAGTGCTGCAGGATATGCGATCAGATGGCAGGAAAAGTTCATCCAAGATGAATTCCCACACAGGCTGAACTTTTGTGTTTCTCTGGACACCTGTGGAGGCTTTGGTGCTATGTTGCAGGACAATGGAGGACACTAGAGAACAAGCTAACAAACAGTAGAGCATTCCTTCTACTGAGTGCAAGGTGAGAAGCTGGGGAGAGCTCACAGTGAGAAGCAGCTCTCTTTTTGTCTCTCTGCAAGATATTAATCTTTTCAAGTCAGAGGAAGGAAAAATGTCCCATCATTCAAATAATTTTTTCTTAGCATTTCAGTACTATTTGTTTCCATTGAAAACCAGCACTGCTTGTGTTGGTGCCTAAACATAAAGATGTTGAAGAGGACACTGATGAAAAGTGGTTAAAACCTTGTCCTATTTGCAACCTAGTTTGATCTGGGAAAAAGCTTTGGGTCCAAGTATTTAGTTACATTTTCTTAAAACCTCAAAAATGAAGAGTAAATTTGAACAAGAATATATTCTCTTTAATGAGAATATTTTTCTCCATATATTTTATTTCACCTACTGTGATAGTGTTTTTTTTTGCTGCTTATACCAGCAGGTTCTGCAGCAGAAGTCATGATAGGGCTTCCAAAACTCCAACAAAAGTCTGATGTTGAGAGTCTGACTTCAGCTTGACACAAAAAGATGCTAAGCTACAGGATTTTTTTTTCCTTTTCCATTTGAGTGATGTAATAGTTGCACACCAAGCTAAAACTACAGTTAGCAGAGGCCTTTTCTCCTATACACCTGCAACAGCACTGAAAAATTAAATAAGCATAGCAAGGCAAAGAAACCTTTGAAGAAATAAAGACTTTAGAAATAAGAATTAATTTTCCTTTCAGACTGAGTGAATATTTTGTATTCTTTGGGGCTTCTTAACTGATGCTTACTGTTAGAGTTTGACCTCAGCACTGCTGACAGATGAAGGCAGGGTGAGGGGTTTTGTTCACACAACTGCTTCCCTGAACAAAGTATTTGGGGATACTGATAGACACAACTCATAAATGAGATAGAATAATGTTACCACCATTTATGCAGTCAATAATCTGATAAAGAGGGTGAAAATGTAATGTATGCATCCTATGTATAATTTGGTTTACAGTCAAGGGAACAGACTTTGTTTCCCACAAAGTGAAGGGCAGTAATATTTCCTTTCATCCTCCAAAGTGCCCTCCAAAGAGTCACAGTTAATAACTGGCCTTATTTCCTGAATAATGGTCTCCAGGTGGCTGA
Organism: Pithys albifrons albifrons; assembly: GCF_047495875.1. Lineage (NCBI taxonomy): Eukaryota > Metazoa > Chordata > Aves > Passeriformes > Thamnophilidae > Pithys > Pithys albifrons. Next base: position 53,026,685 of record NC_092497.1, read on the forward strand.
CAGGGCACGTCCAATACACAGAGTGAGCAATCTGAAGTTTAATAGGAAAGGAAGAACAGGAAGAATAACTTGTCTACTTATAGCGATTCTTATCAAAGACTATGATATTTTTCAGATACTACTCCTCAGGAAATAGCTAAAGGTAATATGTAGTGATATGATTCTGATGAACTTGAGAGACTTTGAGTACTTTGACTTTCCAAAAAGAAATACAAGAAACCAACAGATTCCATTGCCATGGGCTAAAGGATAACACAAGAAATTAAAATAAAATAAAATAAAATAAAATAAAATAAAATAAAATAAAATAAAATAATAAAATAAAATAATGCATAGAGCTAATCTGCTAGGAAGTAAGGCAAAATTAGGAAGTTTTTGCTATGTTCTTCATCCATAATAACTGTGGGGTGTGAAATTAATTTACATTAATGTGCATAAGGCTCAGCCGAGAGAAATTAGCATGAAAAATCTTGGATCTGTCACTCCCAATGAAAAAAAAAATGAATCTAATCACAAAGGAATATTGTATGATGCACCAAAAAAAGCAAAATTCTTCCTTTGCTTTTACAGTATCAGAATGTGGAACCTCTTTAGTATCTTTCATTTTGTCGAACATCACAAGGTCATATGCAATATGGAACAGGTGTTGCTTTCTTAAAAGCAACAAGATTTTGAGTATGATACAATCACACCCACTGGAAATAAGATCGATGATGTCAAAACTGCAAGCCTGAAGAGTCTTGTGCTGTTATAAGTCTCAGACTTATCTGTCAGCTGGAGAAAAGTAAAACTCAATAACAGTTACACATTTATCAAGTGAATCCAGGCTTTTCATTTTAAAGAACCAAGGGTACAGAATATATGAACTTAGAAGGAAAGATTGGTCTATGAGCTGGTTATGTTGTTAAACTGTGAGAACTGCAAAGAAATTTCCAGGTGACTTTGATGTACATGGGGGTGTTTTGTATCAGAATAGCTGTTTTCAGCTTTTGGATTGACAGACCTCTGCAACTGAGAGTGACAGTAAATGTAATTCACAGAACCACAAACTATTTGCGGTTGGGAGGGACCTCTGCAGAACACCCAGTCCAATCGTCTGCTCAGGCATGGTCACCTGAAGCAAGTGACACGGGAACGTGTGCAGGTGGCTTTGGAATGTCTCCACACAGAGAAACTCCATGACAAAGCCAGCTCTCTCAGTTTGTGTTCATCTCAGAGATGCTCCAGGCCACAAATCATCTCTGTGGCTTGTGCTGGACCCTGACCAGTATCTCCTGGTCTTTCTTGCACTGTGGAGACCAGAACTGAACACAACACTCCAGTTGTGGCCCCAGCAGGGCTGAGCAGAGGGGCAGGATCCCCTCCCTGCCCTGCTGCCCACTCTCTGCCTGAGGCACCCCAGGATCCCCCTGCCTCCTGCCCCCAGGGCACTGCCAGCTCACGGCCACCATGTCACCCTCCAGGACCCCCAGGTCCTTCTCCACAGAACTGCTCTGCAGTGTGTCAGCTCCAGCCTGTGCTGGTACTGGGGTCTGTTCCTGCCCAGCTGCAGGACCTGCACTGCCCTGGTTGAACCTCACTGGGTTTCTCTCCACCCAACTCTCCAGCCTGTCCAGGTCCCTCTGAGAATGGCAGCACAGCCTTCAGGTGGATCAGCCATTCCCCCATTGCCGTATCACCAGCAAATAATGTATTTTTTTCTGACATTTTCTGTTCAGTTTTCTATTATTTTATATTTTCATCTTTTGCTACTGGCTAAGAGTCTGACAAGAGCTTGGCTTTTATATTTTACACTTCAAAATTTTAAATTAGGTGAGGCCTATTTGGTAATACTATTTTAGAGGTTTATTTAGGGTTCATATACGGCATTTTCCCATACCTCTTAGTCTATTTTAGGACCTAGCAATTACTATAAGAGATAAGAGAGTAGAAATAGCAAATAATAAGAAATGTCTTAATAAGAAAAAGGTAAGAAACTGATATCAAGATTTTGCATTCCAAAAATAAAGGAATAAACCATGACACATATATATAGTAGAACATGCCTGTAAGATTCCATGCTGCTTTCTTGGCAAAGACTAGAATATTGGTGAATATTGATTCATCACCATGATATTGGTGAAAATGGCTTTCTGTCTTCAGTAGAAGGATATAAAGTGAATATATTTTGACAAATTTTATTCACCATATAGAACACAAAGACCTACAAATCTAACTAAATGAAATTTAAACACAAAATCCATGCAGTTAAATAGCATCATATTTTCCAAAGCCACATGTGCCATATAATTAAACACTTCAGAATCATTTTATTGGGTATAAACATAACGTGGCTGTGAAGGAGGAGAGGATTAGATTGAAAATTCAAATACTTCTTTTAAATTAAGCTGAAATTAATCACTAAATTAAGACTTAGCCAACCCTTTTGCTTCTTGAAACAAACAGATCTAATATTAGGCTATGAAATAAAACTTCTTCTATGCAATCCTTTAAAAGAAAGTGCCCCACCTTGTGTGGGAGTGGTATATGTGTTCAAGATTTCTGCAGAGCATCTTGTAAAATCCAAGTGTGAGTGAGGGGAACCTCCTTCAAACTTCCAGAGAGCAGGTTAAATGGGATGATGGAGAGAAATTCTTTCCTGTGAGGGTGGGCAGGCCCTGGCACAGGTTGCCCAGAGAAGCTGTGGGTGCCTCATCCCAGACCAGGTTGGACAGGGCTTGGAGCAATCTGGGCTGGTGGGAGATGTCCCTGCCCAGGGCAGGGGGTGGAATGGTATGATCTTAAAGTCCCTTCCCACTCAAACCATCCTGTGATTCTGTGATTTCTAGATGTGAGTAAAGCACTTTTTTTCTCTGCTGAATACTGTGCACAAGTGTGTCCCAGCCTAATTTCCTTAGGGGGAGTCAAAGACTGTTGCAGAGCACATCGAAAACCGGATTTTTTCCATGCCTAATTTTGGACAATGTTGTGAGTGCCTACACCAAGTGCCTGGCATGTGTAAGCATTAGTTGTGCAAGACAGACATAGCAATTGTTTGACCAGATGCCACTATGAGGCACCCAGATCCAGTCTGATAACTCGTTACACAAGGAGTCAGCAACCCAAGATTTTTAAAATCCATGTTTGCAGCCATTTTCTGTATCATAGAACCTGGTTCCTAAGCTATTTCTTCCTTATGTAGTTGTATGCCTAATCTGCTAATTAAGTGTTATATTCGACCTCCTACACAATTTCCAAATAATTTATTACCCTATGGAGTATCTTCTCTCTCAGAAAGCTTTATGTCATGGCAAACCCCCCCATATTTGCTGCTTATTTTTAGACTTAATTCCCTGCAGTGTCTGAGGCTGTATTTACTTCTGCTTAAAGACCACCCAATCTGGGGTTAGTTTGACAAGATTAAAGCAGCATTAATTCAATATTCATGAGCAAGTATTCTCATACAGTCACATGATTCCAGATTGCCAAATTTTAGAGAAGTTATAGTAATTTTCATGAAAGATGCAGAAATAAAATGCTTTGACTTATCATGAAGTGCTTTCAAGAATTTCGATTCAGTTTTTGACAGCTGAATACACTTTTAAAAAGAAAAAAAAGTTTGATTAAGAACATACATTTCTTTATGACTTCCTTTCCTCACAGCAGAAGGAACCATCCAAACAGAGAGAAAAGACAATAGAAGTCTGGAGAGACAATGTGGTGCAGGATCATAATGCCTGACAATGTTCTAGCAATGAACAGGGAATAAAACCCACACCCTTCAGAGGACATACAAAGGGACATTTTCCATTTATGCAAATTAATATCATGTAAGGAATGATCAAACTAGTCTTCCTAGAGAGTGCCAATTTGTTAAATGGAACAGATTGAAAATAACAGGGCATTTCACACAGGCACAGGGCATGCAGGCTTATTCCAAGCTAAATGGGATCACCAGCAGTAATTTGAAAATAGCATGTCATACATTTTGTCACCCTGCCATAAACACCTATAACCAAGGTACTGGGAGTGTTAATCCTTTGTAAAAGCTTTCAATTTTCCTGCTTAATGCAGATGATTTTATATTCCTAGAGAAAAGAGGTCTTTGTTTCCAAGCACCAGGAAAGTTGTCACATAATTTGGAAAGCTCGCAGCACTTTGTAATGATGCCAATTTTGTAGAAAAAGGAATAAATTGCACCATGTGTTATTTACAAAAATAATTCCAACTACACCTGAGTTCTTTTCTGAACTAGGTTTAGCACCTCAGAAAAATAAATAAGGTAACATAAAATTGACTATTTAAAAATTTGTCAGAGAGGAATGTTCTTTATAATTGAAAAAAGTTCTGATCTTTCCTAGTCCAGAGACAAAACTAATGTCTATTCCCTATGTCCTTTGAGTTGTTTCATATGATGTATTTTGATTACCAGGGCAAATATTTGACACATCAAGGAGATGCTGATATTGATCTTTATTCAGTACCTTTTTTCTCTCCTGTTTTCTGTTTGCAGAAAAGCACTTTTTAAAATTACATTCACACCACTAAGCACAGCAACAAATCTCTCTGTGTCCACTTCCCAACTCTTTCATGAGCTTCTGTGTAATTCTCCTTCTCTCCCACTCCCAAGATAAGCCACCCAGTTGTCCTCAAGAAGTTTGTTTAGAGCTGGCAGAAAATTTCAGTCTCATCACATGTTTGGTACCTGAGAGGGTTACTACCATCTCAGAGGCTGCCTTTGCTCTCCCACACCAGCAATGCTCACAGAATGAGCTCTTGCTGTAAATCTATTCCCTAAAAAGTTGTTATTTAGGAAGCTAATAAAGCTTTACGTGGAGCCTTTGAATTCTGTGAACACTTTGATTCCTTTTTCTTCTGATTCTTAAAATTTGTTTATCCAGGCAATGGCCAAGAACACAAACAGAAGGAATTACAAGGGAAAAGGGACACTGGATGTAAACAACAGAAATTTGTGTTCCTTTACAGGGTGAGTGAAGCCCACATTCTTTAAGACACTCAGAGGAAGTTGTGGAGTAGAAAAATGAGTTTGCGAAAGTGAGAGAGATGCTTTTACTTGGAGCAGTGTCCTCGAGGAAAGATGTAGGGCATTTGGTGAAACTGTTCTCATCAAATCAAAGAATCACTGAATATTCTGAGTTGGAAGGGACGCACAAAGATTGATTCCAACTCCTAGCCCTGCACAAACACCCCAAAAATCCCACTAAGTCTCTGAGAGCATTGTCCAAATGCTCCTGGAGCTCTGGCAGCCTTGGGGCTGTGCCCACTGTCCTGGAGAACTTGGTCAGTGCCCAAAATCCTCTGGGGGACGAACCTTTTCCTGAGATCCATCCTAAACCTGCCACTACACAAATGCTGGACATTCCCCCCAGTCTAGTCATTGGTCACAGAAAGCAGTGATTGAATAATTTACAAATGAAAGAATCTAGTTTTTCAAATATGAGTTATTTGAGCTGAGGGTATTAGTGTCCACAAATTTGGCACTAGGATGGTTCCAAGGATTTGTCCTAAACTTTAAACTGAAGCAGTGCCTGAAAAATTAGCAAAGATTTACAAATGATCCTTTCAGATCAACAGACAGGCTGTGTGAGCTTTTGAATTAGTTCCCTTGGGACTATGAAGAACATGTTGAATTATCAAGGCACAGCCCCTGCAGTCCAGGGGTTTCAACACTTCTGTGATGACTAATAAGGTTGTGTCATTTACTGGGGAGTCCCAAGCTCTTCTTTGGAAGTAGCTGAGCTGCCTCCTCCTTTGGTGTCTCCATAGCAATCTACCAGCTGATATAGCTGAGACAGTTGGCTCAGGGTTCCCACCTTCATCGTATCAGGTTTTATAAAGCATTGCCATGACACACAAAAGAAGCACCACCACCAACCTGGAAAAACTGCTGATGTTGCTCTGAAGATATTCTTGTTCCTAAAATCTTCAGGCTCTCTCACAACAGTGATAGGTCAATAATGTTGTCTTTGTTTTGCCTTCAGGCAGCACTTCTGGATTGATTGGTTGATTGATTGATTTAATCTTCATGTAGGGATAGGTAATACCAGGGCCCAAGGATGAGGTTTAAAGAAGGAAAATTAAAAAAAAAAAAGTTATCAATAATCCTTTTAGCTTTCACTAAGAGACATAAGGATTTCTCAAAGCAGGGCAGCAATAGAGGCAGAATAACAAGGGAAGACAAGAACACTAAATGAAAGATGAAGGAGCAGGAGAAGGGTGCAAGAACAGCTTAGTTGCTCACAGTAATCAGCAGCTAGATAGATGTACAGAAAACACGACCCCTTACATTGCATAAGAACCACTTCAGGATGTCACAGGAGCTTTGGATGAGACCTTTCTGTGGGTGCATGATGTTGGGTATGAACTGGTAGGCAGAGCTGCCTTTCGACCAGCATGTCAAGCTGAAAGCAACATCTCCACTTAGCACTTCATGAGCTTCTGGAGCAAAGCTCTTCACTGAATACCTTCTAAAACAGAACACTGCTCATGTGCACTAAACACTAAGATCCAAAACACCATTAATACCATTGGTCTCACTGCTTCCAATGACATAACTTGTTTGGAGCTGCACTACTGCTCTGAAATAAAACCCTTTAGAAGAAAGAGACAAAGACTAATGTGATTTCAACTTACATCTTTTTTTTTTTTTGTGGCGATATACAAAGCTGACTTCCTCATTTCATTTGTCTGTTATTCACTACCCTACACCCTTGGGAACAATCTGTTCCTTAAGTTATGGGATGCATCTTGACCTTCTGTCTGTCTTGCATGACACCTCCTACAGAAATGTCCAGCCCTGTGTGAAATAAGTGTAATAAGGTAAAAAAAAAAAATCTAGGAGATGAAATTCCAGACCTTCTAAACTGAGAAGATTGGAGAGGTGGGGGAGTAAAACCCTCTTATCTGTACAGAACATGAGCATTTGTGGGTTTTGACTGAAGCAGTTTCCCTCATTCAAACTGGATTTTTGTGGGCATCTGATGTACAGAGGATTCCTGATGTGTTAAGTCTGTTTAGCCATCTGCAAATGAAGTGGGTGATGAACTGTCTTGGATTACTGTGAAAAGAGATAAAACTTTATTACCTTACATCTAAAGTTAGTTAGGAAAGTCTGTCATATCAAACAGAGAGGAAGACTGAAGTTAATGAGCTGGTTCAGCGTGACGGGTTTCTTAGAAGGAAACTGTGTTCTCACATAGTGAGGAAAAACTATCACAGGATCAATGAGAGGCCCCATAATTAATAAGGCACAAGAACACAGTGCTGCTTAATGTAACATAACAATTCTGAACTGTAGACAGTGTCAGCATGGGCCTTCATTTGCAAAGACTCATTTGCTGTCCATGGAAAATCAGGAATTAACAATCTCATCAGGACCTGAAATGGTGCACACGTGGAATTGTTTCATTACTATGCAGTTAGGAAAGGAATGCTCTGTTACTGTTTGTGGCTATGCTCTGCCCTTTCAATTACTTTAAGATTAATTACATTGATGCATCTGTTTGGTACTCCAAGTTGGAAGACGACACATATAACACTCAGCAAAAAATTGAGGCTTAAAGGCGTCACAAATGCTGAAATTGTTTGGAATTATAGTCAGTATACCCCAAGCAAGCAGGAGGGCAGACAAGTTTGGTTGAGGAACTGCCTTTAAACAGCCAGAGCTTTATTTGCTCTTTTATTTCATCCTATGTGCTGAAGTCTGCACCCAATGGCTTTAGCAAGCTGAGCAGTTACTCAGAGAATAACAGATTTCCTGAAGGAAAAAAGCAGCATATTAAAACCATTAATTAAACAGATGACTAGGAATAATGACCTTTTCATTGTATGTATGCAAAATCAAGTAATAAAAGCAGATCTCAAGCTTCAGTGCTTAAGGATGCAAACCCTGCTTGTCTCACCATTACTTTTTCTCTCCATTACACACTTGGTGTATTGCACAGCACAACACCAGTTTGAAGTCTGAAGAGGTAAATATATAAAGAGGTTACTCTCTAGCATCTAAAGAAGTAGCTCTAAAGAGAAAATTCTGAAGAAATAACTCATGGTTTAATATTGAATTAACTCTTTTTGGACTCATTCAAACAAGATTTTAAATCCAGATGCATCGGAAAGGTGGAAATTTGGGTCTATCAGGAAGTGGATTGAATAAAAAGTTAAATTAATATCTGAAATACTGGGATGCTTTTTGAAACACTTAGAAATATTCTGTGTAGGCATTAATAATATATTTCAGGTGTAAAGATGTTACCAAGATCCACCCATGGAGGCATTACTTGAATAAAAGGATGAGAAAAAGCGATTTTAAAAGCAGCCAAGCAGAAGATGTGTTTTAATGCTTTCATAAGGTATAGAAGAGTGTACGATAACAAGATTGTTCCCTTCCTAAGGCTGATCTTAAATTTCCCAAATGCTCTTCCCATTTCTGTAAGTAAATAGCTAACGAGAAAATGTATTACACAGAGACAAAAAGCAAAAGGCGTTGAGAAAAGTAGCAAGCTGGAACAGTGATAAAGCCAATTTGGCAGATTATCTATTTTATTCATAGCTTGTGATCTAACATTAGAAAATGTGAATTTAAGCTCAGAAAACTTAAACACGTTACAATGAAATGACATATTTAAATCCTTATCTCCAGCATTTTCTCTTCAGTTTAGAACTTGGTACAAAACCAGAACTTGCAACAACTTGTGGTTTTGACACAGCACTTCCCTTCTCGTGAAACATCTACTACTGGAATTATAAATACTAACTTTATGATATCGTGGAAGTCAGAAATTGCATTGTATGTATCACAGGGAATTGTTAACTGGTCAACTGAATTTTTGGAATTGTTGCTGGGAATTTTATTATCTTATTCTTATCTTGACCTGACTGAGAAGTAAAAAAAAAAAAAACCCAAACAAAAAAACCAAACAAAAAAAAAAAACAACAAAACAACGAAACAGAACAAAACAAAACAAAACAAAACAATGTACCTGAATCCATTCCTTTCTGGATGTCTTTACATACCATAAATTCTTGGCTTTGTAAAAAGAGTTTGCCATATATTGACATAAATTAAATAGAGGCTTGAATCCTGATACCTGAATAGGATATCTGTAATCAAAGGCAAAGTGCTTAGACCTTGTGTTCAAATAAACACAAAATTTCAACTACTGAATCCTGAAGACTAGTTCACTAATGCAATGAATAATTGCCTTTGCATAAATATAGAAATATGATCAGTTTGATGTTTACTGAGCTGAACTTTTAAATAGATGCTAAATACTTTTTCTTCCCCTGAATTGTTTCCTGAGGTTCTAAGTTTTTTCTATTGGTCACACATGTTAAACATTAATAGAATATAAGATTTAATAAAAAATCCTAAACTACTTTTATGAAAAGGAAGGGAAGCTTTACGTACATTGATGATCTGCTGGAAGAGTTTAATGTTAACAAACATTGAAGTTTTTATATTATGTGAAATTTCAAATAACCCAAAATTTATTGCATCAAGTACTTGGGAATAATAAAGGCAGTGTTATAATACTCCCTTTTTATTGGGGAGAGAGGGTGGGGGGGAGGGGAGGAGGGAGTAGCAGAAAAACTAAAACTGTCTACAACTTAAGAACATGCATGGGTAAAACCCTTAGTCCATACTTCCCAAGACCCTTTTTTCTCTTCATCACACACTAGAATGTCTTTTGTTCTGGTACCACAGTAAACATGAAACTCCTGCACTATATATTCTATGGTATTGTTTTAACACTTTAACCACTTAAATACATTTTATGTGAGGGGAGGAAAAAAAATAAAGAGAAAACTTGGAGAACTTTAAAACCAGTGCAAATACTTATTGGAATGAAAATAGAACAGTTACAAAGACCTCTCCTTCTTGTACAAAATATCAAAGTTGCACCTTGAGAGAATTTAAAAAGTTACTGATTCCAAATCTTTCTCATCAGCTCTGAGCTATGATTTCACAACAATTCCTACTTTTAATAATTGCATCTGACACAAATCAGTTTTCTTGTGAAACTGTAGCTTAAGTTAAAAATTCAGAATAAATGTTTTTAATTTAGTCACTTTCACTATTTTGCATTACAGCAATATAAAACTATTTTATGGTTATTGATGCAAGTAAGTATTATTCAGGAAATGCCAATTTTTTATTTACAAAGTGTAGACGTTAAGGCATGCAAAGTGGTTTCTGTAAAAATAGTTTCATATTCATTTTACACCAATTTTATAATTGTGGATAGAAATTCATTACAGCAATCTAAAATTCTGGAAAAGTAATTCTGTTGTGCATATGTAACACTGTGTTAAACTGCTACCAACTAGTTCCTTGAAGTTTATAAGGTTTGCACAGACTGCAGCGAGCTTTCCACAATGGAATTCTGTGGTATTTCTATTAATGTTTCCTCCTTTTTTCCCAGAAAGTTTTAAAAAATAATCCTCTTTTTTTTTTTTTGGTAGCATTTATTTTTCTGTTTTCACCCAAAAGATGTTGGGGTACAGCCAGAAGAAAGGAAAAAATCCTCCACCACAAAAAAAGAATCCCAAAATCTGAATGGAAGGAAGACATTATTTTATTCCAGGGTTGCAAGTTTTATTGGTCTTGTGTGGCTATTTCAAGATTTCAGAAATGTTGATCTGTTCTTTTATTCAATTATTTACATAGGATTTTAATTCTCACTCTGTCTACTGCTTCTTCATTGTAAGAGAAATAAAGTCAGTAAATTTTCTGGGATTAACTGACCCTTCTTTCAGCTAAGAATGATAAAGTGCACATAGAATTGCCTTCCAGAATGATAGATTTTTTTCTTATTGGTAATACTGAGAAGAGTGGTTTATTTATAAATTCACTTTTGTAGTGAGAATCTGAATTTAGATTTGGCTAAACAGCAACCTGATGTTTAGATTTCCTTTAAAAATCTCTACGTTGATCATTCACCTGCAACAAGAATGGGAAGAGAAAAACTTTATTCCACCTTGCTTTACCAAAGAAAATTTTACTTTATTGTCTGTTTCTTACTCAAGTTCTTTCCAACTGAGCCAGAAGCTCTGAAAATACTCTTAAACTTGGAGGAAACAGCTGAGTCAATGCACAGCTGTACACAGTCAACAGGGCTAACAGGTGGCAAAATTCTTGAGCAAAAAAATAATGGATACAAAAGGCTTGAGAATAGCACTGGATAAAATAACTTCAATGGCAATAAAATTACTTTTGGGGTATGAACCAGAACACTTACATAGAAGGGTAAAATTGCTCATAAATGATAAACATATATATATATATATATATATATATATCAGGGATTCTATAGTATGCTTATGACTATTTGATTTTAATCTGTAGGTTTTGGAGTAGTTCCATTAGACTTTTGGCAATAAATATTATCTCCACAGAGATCAATATGCTGTATCCATGTTGGCAAACAGAATTGTCACATTATATTATTAATATATTAATTAATTGATTTGTATATGTATCTGACCACTCCTCAGCTTATGGTAAGCAAGAATTTTGTTGGTGGTAATTCATAGAATTGCAGAATGGTTTTGATTGCAAGGGACCTTAAAGATCAACCCATTCCAATCCTCCTGCCATGGCAGGGACACCTCCCACCAGCCCACTTTGCTCCAAACCCTGTCCAACCTGGCCTTGGACACTCCCAGGGATGGGGCAGCCACAGCTTCTCTGGGCACCCTGTGCCAGGGCCTGCCAAGCCTCCCAGCCAAGAATTCCTTCCCAATATCCCATCTAAACCTCATCTCTGTCAATGGGAAGCAGCACTTTCTCTCCTTCCTTTTACAGATCTGGTGATGAGGAACAGACACATTTTGTTCTGTGTAGAACATAAAAAGAAATCAATCTTGGCTGGCAAGGTTTTAAGTGTAAGCAATTGGAGACTAAAATTCTAGTCAAATCCAAAGCAGCTCATTCACAAAATTAATGATGTCATCGTGACACATCATCTGGCTGCTTGTAATAAGATAAAAACAGAACTTAGTTTCTTCTAACCACAATTACTGAAGACTGTAGCTTTTAGATGCTTGGAAGTTTGAAGAGAGCACACCGAATGGAAAAGTTTAAAGGTTCAAATCAAAGCATTTTCTCATTATCTAGCTCAGGAAACCATTATAAGCTCCAGACACAATTCCATGCACTTGTGAAAAAAAGGAACATTGAGTTTGTCATTGTCAGTCACATATCCCTTCACATGTATGTAAATTAATTTGAGTCGTCATTCTACTCAATTCCCTTCATTCAGAGTTTAAGGACCCAATATTCTTTCTTACTGTGGTACTCTGGGTTAAGACTAGGATGGGAAAAAACAGAACTGCAAAGTTAGTATGAGCTGACTCTTCTTGTGCTTTCACGTTCTTAATCCTTAATTTGATTTAGAAATACATTAATTATTGCAGCTTTCTGAGAGGGATTGAATGCTGAGGAACCTCTCCTATCTTTCTTTTCACTATCACCATCATGGCATAAGTGGAGACAACAATTTCCACTAGAAAACTGTGCATTCACAGGTAAGACTGATATGTAAAATCCATTTTGTTCAATTTCTGTGGCAGGCAGAGGTACCAGAGACCTGTTTGTTTTTCTCTCCCCTTGACAAACCCTCATTGTCTTCAGTTTTCTCTGAGTAGAATCTGAAATCTTCAGATTATTACCCAAGATTTTCCCTGTGTTGCAAAGTTTAGCAATTACTGCAGGTAAATCGGACATAGGGGATCACCACTGCAATATGAAATATTGTCGTATGTGCTGTGTTGATATCACAAGCACCACTGGGGTATCATGTTCAGCTTGCCTATGATTTAGTCCCAATGCCTTGTACTGGCTTCCTGTTGAAGTTTTTGTGTGCAGTGCAACTGAGTTAGTGTGAATGTGGAGATCATCTGAGCTGTGCATGTGTGTCTGTCTGAAAGACACTCAGATGCTTAACAGAGGCAATTGAATTCACAAGACGGCACAAAGCCTAAGTGAGGTTTAAGGGATATAAAACTGGTTCAAGGTGCATTACATTCTACTTGTTAAATTACACACAAAATTATGTGTTTTCTTAACCCATAACAAAAAAAGACTCAAATTTCAAAGAAAAAAGATCCCTGTTTGACCAAGAATGGAGACAGAATTCAATATACTCAGCTGCAGTCTCAGGGATGATATTCAGTTTTCTGACTATTTCTGGGAAAATAGGAAATTATTTAAATCATGTGGGAGTCAAAGCATCTTTCTAGGACTTTATTACTTGTGCATAGTTCTAAATAAGACTTTGATACTGTTAAATGCTCTTTATTTACACTGGTCTTATTGAAGTACATTAAAATAAAAGCTTAATCCTAGGTTTGCCTTGGCAGATTGAAACCAGAGAGATTGGAAAAGACAATTTTGGTTTTTGGTGTTTTTCTTTTTTGTTTTGGTTTGTTGTTGTTGTTGTTGTTGTTGTTGTTTTAATTTCTAGATGTGTGTATGTATGGCCAAACTTCGCAAATGAAGATTTGGGAAGGGCTGTCCTCATGTGGGTGTGCCCTTCCAGCCTGCGCAGTGGATTTTAGGTGAGGCTCAGCGTGCGCAGAACTGGCCCCACCGTTTCAGTCCTGAGGTTCATCTGCCATGGCTGAGAGAGCTTGGATGGTGCCAGTGAAGTCCTCAGGACTAGAACCTACAGCACCCGGCATTTCCCAGGAGGTCTCCCATCCAAGTACTAATCCGGGGCTGACCCTGCTTAGCTTCCGAGATCTGACAGGATCGGATGTCAGGATCTAGATGATAAGTCCAGGAATTATTGTGTATGAGGAAGATGGTTTCTGAGCTCATCAAGTGCTTTTATAAAGGCATAGAATCAGAATAGCTTCAGTAAATGTTAAATCCTATGAAAATTTTTACAACGCAATTCATCACTACAGTTGTCATAACATCTGAGTGTACAACAGAGAAATAGAGCTGCAAGTGAAACTGAAAGAAAGGTGGCTAATAAGCTATGTCTTGAAGGATGTATCTGAAAATATACAAATACAAATATTCAGCTGCCTGAAATTGCAATGTATTAGGATTTGAGCCGGGGGAAATCTCAAGATAAAGAACATTTGGCAAGGTACAAGCAAATAAAGGCTTTATATTTGTAGAACATGGATGCTTAGTTACATCTTCTTACTGAAGTAAATAGAGAGCTATTAAAAAGTTACGGCATTTGAGTATTGTAGGAATAATATGAATATGGCCTGTGCAAGAGTGTTCAAGCAGTGTCAACTAAATGTATCAGAGACACCCTCAAAGCACCATCAAAGCCAATCTTTTATCTGGTCGTTCTGAGATCACAGAGGAAGCATGACAGTCACATAGTCATTTATTCTGTTTTATATGTTCAGAAAAGGAAAGAGAAATGGGAGAAATGTTCCAGAAATTATCACACCCTGTAGTGTTCATCAGACTATTCCCATAAAAACCTCCTCAGATCTGAAGTCACTCACAGCAAGACTGTGTTGTGAATTCCTTCTTTTTTGCAGAGTTACTGTTGTGAATTCAGCAGAAACTGAGAAAACTTATCTTCATCATCCCTCCTCTGAACTAAGGGTTTCAACTACTACAATGATTCATACCCTAGTACCATTCTACATTTCCTTCTTATCAGCTGTGCAGGAAAGAAGTCGAGGCTTTTCTCTAATAATAAATTTCTTATAAAGTAATTTTTATGAATGTTCCACTTAAGAAAACCCCCTCAACTTTGTAACACTGAATTGCCACAAGCACCAATGTAAAAATAAGCTGGCTGCTGAAGAAGTGACTTTTGGCTGTGCAGAAATCAAAGCTGAGCATCATCAAGATGTGCATAGAAATTGAAGTTGCAACAGAAATTAGGTGCTTTTTTCCTCCCGACTGATATTAATCCTTAAGGTGCAGATGCTTTTTTGAAGCTCTCTCTTCGCACTCATGTCAGGAAAATGCACAATTGAATCCTAAAACATAAAAAAGACAAGAAGGTTTATGAAGGTTTGGGACGGGAATAGAAGGAAGGGGGAGGGAAGGAAAGAGAGAATAGGAACAGTGATTTTTACTACTCTAGGAATATTGATGAAATATAAGAATTTAAACCCACAAAAACAATCGACAAAGATGCATAAATACTTGTTCCAGCTCTGTGTGTGTGTGTTGTTAACAAAGCCAAATTGTGTGTGTGTGTGTGTGTGTGTGTGTGTGTGTGTGTGTGTGTTTTCTTCCGTTTCTTTGGAAATGTTTTATCTATACCACCAGATCTACCTTAATCCTTCCAAAAGCAAGAAATAATTTTACAAAATGTCATTGCAAAAACATACATGTGGCTTTACAATGTGTTAACTACTACATTGTCACAATTTCAGTTTCTGAACTTACGACTGAGAAAGAATATTAATTTAAAGATTGTCATCATTTCAGTGAAGATCTCATTCTCCTTCTGTCCTGCCTTAGAGAGGGTCTTTGCTGGGTAAATTTAACAGAGTAAGCTCACCAGAAAGATCAATACAGTTTTCCATTTTCCCAGCTGTTTTTCTGAACAAGGACAAAATCTTCCTCATTACAGATATGGCTGCAGAGTTGTTCATCTATAGTTACACCACAGGGGTTAGCATAGTGGGTGTTCCCTAAATGGTATTTTGTCCAAGTCAAGGCTGAATAGAAATTGCAGTTTAATACCTGAAAAGGAATGACTGCCTGAAGGTTGGTTTAACCATCTTTGTGGATATATACACATCTTATCTATTAAAAGATAGCTACCAATGAATACATTGTCTCTAAAATTACAGTTAACAAAGGATGCAATTAACGATGTATCAGACAACATGATATTTACAAACTGTAATTCACAGCCAAATATGAGCATTTTACAGTATTATTGAGAAATATATGGAATAGCATTTCTGTAAATTTTCCTTTTAGAATCTCCAAAGTACAGTAGCATCATCTCCATTTGAATGTACAGACAATTGAGCAAGAATAATGGCATGTTTGCCTATATTTTCAATATGCATATTTTAAATAACTTACTAGCAAAGTGATTTATAAACTTTCATATGTGGGAGGTAAGATTAAAATTGAAGGCTAAAGGTAAGCAGGCAAAAATGACCATTGCATTTTAGTTCTTGTGCAGATGTTTACAGAGAATGTGTAAGTGTAAATTACCTGATTTCATCTCCTTGTTCTAGACAATTTGAGAAAGACCATTGCATGAAATGATTATTCTCAAATATTATTTTTTACTTTAAGTATATTTTTGTGGTTTTATTCAACTCACAATTCCAAACCTTTGTTTCCTGATAGGCTACACAGAACACACGATTTCCTGTGCAGCAGCATCAGTTCTACAAAGGAGCCCTCCTACATATACATCTGGAGGAACAATTTAAGTACTATTCCCTCCCCATTCCTGACTTAGAAACAAGTTAGAAATCATCTTGCATTGCAACTTTATTTTAAACTCACTGAAAATTATTTTTTTTTAGGCTATGGGGATGTTTGGCAATCCCTCCCTGTTGCCTTCTCCTGTTTTAGGGGGAAGAAGTTGTGCACATGATCATATACCTTTTTACCCCTTTCTCACACTGTCCCAACACAGCACACAAAGAGAAGA
The DNA here is from genome assembly GCF_047495875.1 of Pithys albifrons albifrons. Classification (NCBI taxonomy): domain Eukaryota; kingdom Metazoa; phylum Chordata; class Aves; order Passeriformes; family Thamnophilidae; genus Pithys; species Pithys albifrons. The sequence goes on from NC_092497.1 coordinate 53,043,292, forward strand.
ACAGCAATCAGGTGCTGCTAGAACAGTTCATCCTTCCACAAGAAAGTAGGAGGCTCTAGCAAGTTTTTTTTTACCCACATTGTCATTTTCCATGGGAAGGGTAGGAGTGAAACAAGAAAGCAGTAAAATGTTTTATGTTCTGAAACTGCACAGATTTTACTCCATGAGAGATAACTGGACAGAAAGGTTACCTTCCAAGGATTCAGAAAATGTGTGCAAACCTTTGTATTTTTCAGAAACAAACAAACAAACACCTCTTTAATTCCCACAATTGCTCATCTGTACTACAAGCCCTCAAATGCTCACTTCCTAAAACACATAACACTATCCAGATGCCTCCATATTCTTTTTCCATAATTTTTTCCTCAAATTTTCCTTCGAAATTTCCATCCTCTCTGGGAGACAAAGTAATTTGAGTGTGAGATGATTTTTCTTATTCAACAAAGCCTGTTAGCAAGACAATTCCCCCATCTCCACCACAGGAGGCATCCGTACAAACTTAAAATTACTCTGAACTGTCTCCCTAAAACAACCACTACACAGTTAGAACTGTCTTCTTTCAAAACATTGAGAATTTATGAGACTGTAGAATGGGGAATAGTACTTTGGTGTTAAGTAGGTAGAGGAATGTATGTGTTTTCTTAATTATCTCCTTTCTGATATGCACAGGACTTTCATTTTGGGAGATGGGGAAAATAATTTAAACAGAAGCAAAATGTGTTATCATATTATGGGATCTGCTTTCTCCTCTTTATAGAAGACATCAGGGTTCCATGTAAGAACAGGTTTTTTAGACAACTTTTATCTTGAAGTGAACAGGAGAGAGCATTAAGAAATCAGTGGAGTCATAAATAACAAAAGTGATATCAGAAGTTTCAACACACTGTGATCCTGTTTGCCATTTGATGCAAGGATTTTAATTTAAATCTTATTTGGAAACTTTATACCTTTACTGTTCTTTACTTTTGTAATAAAATTATGGTTATTGAATTGTGAAATGCTGCACTGCAGATATGGGAACTATTAATCTAATTTTATTGTTAGAATCCTACTATTTGTCTTTTCCATAACCCCATATTTTGTAGATTTCCATAGTTATGTAAACCTTTCACACAGCTCAAAATCTTATATTGATTTTGCAATAGCTTCTCTTTGGAGGAGAATCCATCAAGCAAATAAGTAAAGTAGTTCAGTTGTGAAAGTACAAAAACACTGAAGCAAGTAGGAAAAGAATTTTGCTCTGAAGTATAAAATTAGCAGTCACTCCTAAAACTTGTCCTTCCTTGTTCTTTGGCTCATGCATGAATAATTCTCTTTCCTGCCTCTTTTTCCTGGGTGCTATTGGTATCCACAATGAAATAGAATGGAATAAAGCCTTGCAAATAAGGCCAGTCTCTGATTGTGACCCAGAAAGTGTCTTTTCCCTTGCTGTATTTGCACTGCTTTTGGTGTGCTGGGTACATTTACCTGGCTCTGGGACTCATGACCAAGTCCAAACAGTGATTCTTGCTCCTGAATCTTAATCCTAAACAGGTTGGAAATAAACAATATCAGGGATCACAATGCCTCTGAGCAAGGCACTCCTAATGTTAGTTTGTATTTCACTCCTAAGCTAGTTGTTGTTTAAACACGCATTTTTATTTTTCACTCCTTGTATGTGGATCTTCTTATTTGTATTTTATAATTAAATGTCAGACTCTCAAGCTCTGTTTGCCTGTTTACACAGATGGAGTTCTGCAGGTTAACAGGAAACCTCTTCAGGTATTTCTGTGGTTCTTCTGTAAAGAAAGGGCAAAAAATTCATTAATCTCTGCTTATACATGACCCTGCATTTACTCTCCAGATTAATTAATGACAGTTTGAAACAAAATGGCATTTCTAGTGCTGCCCTGCTCCCAAATACATTGTGTGCTATGCTATCACATATTGCTGCATTTTCCCCATACATTTCTAACATTGCCATAATTTTCTAACCAAGCCTTATCATTCTGCTCTCCAATATTTGTACAATAAAAAATGTTTGTACAAAATACACATATGAAGCATTGGTGTTCTCAATATCAGAAGAAATGAAAACAGCATTTTTCTTTCCACAGAGATTAACACTTTTCATTTTAATGGAAAGGAGTACAAGTTGAATTCCTGGATGATAACTGAAATGAGGTCAAGCAAATTGATTTTGAGGTCAGTTTCAGAATTACTAAAGCCATGAGCCTCAAGTAGTCTCAGCATTTTTCCTGTTAAAAAGCATATTTTTGTCTATTTTATTTCTCTTTAAAAAATTATACTTTACGAATAAAATATAATTAAACTAAGTCTTTTAAATACCTTGATGCTCTAAGGTCTATTGCAAAACATACTCACTGCAAATGTACTTTCAAGTGAAAATAACAATAATTAGCTAATAAAAATCTGTCAGAATTATTATTTACAATTTGCATCAATATTATCACCTTATTGAACTTTTAGCTAAGCTTCAACTACTACAAGTTGCAGGACACTAAAACTCTGTAAGTCTGGAAATGGATAAGTGTTCACAGGCTAAAATTTTCCTATACCTGTCAAATTAGAGAGAATTCTATCTATTTGTAATGTCAAAATTATCAGATATTTTAAGACAACCAAAACCAAACCACAACCTATCTACATTTCCCCCATCCTGCAGTTAACCCAGAATTTTGCTCAGAGCTACAGACCAAAAATTTGGGATAACCTTTCACTGTGTGTTGGGATTTTTTGTACTTTTTCCTTGTATTTGAGAATTTTTATGTGTTTCATTGTGGGAGGTGTTGCTGAATTTCCATTATAAAGGCATTTGGAGAAGTTCTGGATACACATTTCAAATAGTCTGAAGTTTCAAAATTAATTTGATTTTTTCTTTCATATGTACACAAATTCCATCCCCTTCAATCTGTTGGAAAGACACTTGGTGAAGGGATTTAAGTGATTGAAGTAATTTAAGACAAATTTTCCTGTATTCAACCATCCTTGATCAAACTTTTTACTGTTGCTGTATACATAAAATATAATTCTAAACAGCAACTGTAGTGGTAGCCTTGTGCATTTTCTTTCCGAGTCAGTAAATTATGGGATTTTTATTAAAACTTTCTATTTTATTAGAAGTTTAATAGCGCAAGTCACAAATGAAGAGAAACCAAAGTAAAAGTTGTTTCTGTTCACCTCAGATTGGTTGTCCAATCTGAAAAACATAAAAGGCATCCAATATTGTAAAAAAAAAACTCTATTAAAACTCTATTAAAAAGCCCCTGCCTCCGCAAAAAAGCCCCAAATCCCCCTGCCTCCGCAAAAAAAATCCAAACCAAAACCAAAACCAAACCCCAATCAAACAAACCAAAAATCAAAAAAAACCCAACCAACTAGGGAGTCCTGAGCATTTACATACATCTGAGGTGCCATGCACAAGATTTTTTGACACCACATATAAATGAGCTATCACTTAGAGGATTTTAAGCCATGCAAGAGAAAACCTGAAATTCTGGCCCCCTTACACTAAATGTGAGTCTTACCATTGATTTTCAGCGTGTTCAAGTTCCCTGTTCACTATAATTTATGTATTTGTAAAAAGGTCAACCTAAAAGTTTGTGTTCAATCACCTTCTCCCCTCTGTGGAGTGGGTAAGAAGTGTCAGATTCTGGCACTGAAAAACCTGTGATTTGCCAAATTTCTGCTTAAAAGCACTCAATTTGGTATCAAGTGAAATGGTGCATGGACAGAGATAAAACTGACATGTGGAAAATAGCTCAGAAAGTCACTGCTGGGTGTCTTGTTTGCTCACATGTACACATTCATGCCTTGAACATGAACCCTTATTTCTTATAGGAAAATATTTATCTACAAGCAACATTGAACATATTAAATGTTACAACTTCAGATGAGCTGGAAGAGCTTGCCAGACAACAAGCCTGTGGGGTAAGATTTCTGAAATACCAACAATTAGCTCAGTTTCTCCATCTCCTTTGAAATCTTGGTCTTGGCTTGGAGTGGCTGATGTGAGTCAATACTTTGACAGTGAGATAGCATTTGTTCAGTTCAAATGACACCCATCACACTGATTTTTGTTCTAAAACTCTGAGAGGTTAATTGAAAGGATATGAAGGATAAGCCAGGCTAAAATTGCCTCTGCTCTACCTCAGAAGTACTAAGCCCCTGGACTTATTTAAGACTCCTCTCTTTTGTGCATTAGACTGAATCATGTAGGAAGTTTAAAGGAGGAAATGTCAATAAAGGACAATTTAATTTTAAAATTTGCATGTGGTAGGGAATTATAGTACAGAAGAGTTTAGCGATGTTTGTACCTATCAGTGAGACTCAGGTTTTTCCCAATTAATTAATTTATACTAACACTTGATAGGTTGGATTGTTGAGTGGAGAAAAAATTAAAGAAGTTCAAGGGCAAGTGCAGGTCCTGCAGCTGGGCAGGAACAGCCCCCAGTACCAGCACAGGCTGAGGCTGACCCACTGCAGAGCAGCTCTGTGGAGAAGGACCTGGGGGTCCTGGGGGGTGACATGGTGGCTTTGAGCTGGCAGTGCCGTGGGGGCAGGAGGGACAGGGGGATCCTGGGGTGCCTCAGGCAGAGAGTGGGCAGCAGGGCAGAGAGGGGTTCCTACCCCTCTGCTCAGCCCTGTTGGGGCCACAGCTGGAGTGTTGTGTTCAGTTCTGGTTTTCATAGCGCAAGAAAGACCAGGAGATACTGGTCAGGGTCCAGCACAAGCCACAGAGATGCTTTGGGGTCTGGAACATCTCTGTGATGAAGAAAGGCTGCAGGAGCTGGGCCTGGTTAGTCTGGAGAGGAGCAGACTGAGAGGGGACCCATCACTGCACACAAACATCTCCAGGGGTGACACAGGATGGTCCCACACTCTGCTCAGCGGGACAGGGACAGCACGAGGAGCAATGGCCATGAACTCCAGCACAACCAGTGCCCCCAGCATGAGGCAGAACTGCTTTGCATGGGGGTGGCAGAGCCTGGCCCAGCTGCCCAGGGAGGGTGTGCAGTGTCCCTGTTGGGGACATTGCAGCCTTCCCTGGGCACGGCCCTGTGTCACTGCTGGGGGTGCCCCTGCCTGGGCAGGGGGTGGCACTGGGGGGCTCCAGAGGGCCCTTCCAACCAGAACTATTGTGTCATTCTGTAATATATAAGACAAAATGTAATATGATCTAATTCCCTCTTTTTTCTTTTTTTTTTACTTTTTTTTCTTTCTTTTCCTTTTAATTTGCAGGTTAGCTTCTGACCCCAAAACTGAAATCACAGGCAATTTAATATCAATTGGATTGGATCTATAAGAGCCTTCATATTAATTTCAATAACAACATATTGTAGATTTTTTCCCCCCAGATATGAAGTAGTTAAAGATGTAGGCATTTTATTCTGAATTCAGTTATGAGATACTTTGAAACTCTTTTGTGAAGTATTGTGCTGAGTTTTGTAAAACAACAGGCTGTGTTAAAAAAAAAAGAGTATAGCTGAATCTATGAAGATTTTTTCCCCCTCTACCAAACAAAGTTAGTTTTCTCACTAAACTGTAGCTGACTTGTGTTAAAGACAGTATAAGAAGACAGAGTAAAGGACCTTGTAAAAAAAAAAAATTGTCTTAGTTGGGAAATTTTCTCAGATGATTTTGCAGGGAATATGGTTGCAATCTTACCCAAGATTACGTCATGTTTACTGTAGGAATCTTTCTGATTTATTATGTTTCATCAGTTTTAAGAAATTTTGTCTTACTCTTGTTTCTGAGATGACAGGGAGTATACCTTTCTGCAGTGGTTATTATAAGCTGCATAAGTATGAATCATTTTTTCCCCTATATTGACATCAAATTGACTGATCATGTGTTTCTTTCTCTCCATATTTATTTTTTTCCTGTGAATGTTAGCACCACCATCCACCTGTTTGTCCTGGCCTCAGTGTACAAGTAGGACAGATCAATCAAAGTGAAAATTATTACTAATCCTAGTATTCACTGAAGTATTCCACCAGCTTTGTCCCATTTCTAATGAACAGACATTTACAGCCTGAAATCACAACAAAACACCACCAACAAATGAAAGTCTTCTTGGGAAATTCAGTGACAACCAGGAAATATATTTCATATCTTTACAAATATATTACGGTTTTAACTGTAAATGCCATAGTCTTAAAGGAGAACTAGTATTCTTTAAATCTGCTTAGGAATATGAATATACAAAATACATGGGATTTACAGGCCAACATTTCTAAACCAGGTATTTACCTATTTTTACCAAGCAGTGCATTCAATTTGTATCCAGCTCCACTGCAATGAAATCAAAGTTTCTTATCTCTCAACTCCAGAATTTTATTTTCTGGATATAATTTCATTTTTAATTGATTCTGACATTACTTTATATCGTGTTTTAAAGTGTGTCTGAAGGATGTTTTTTTAAAAAGTGTCACTGTAACTTGTTTCAATTACTTGGATTTCTCATTTATTAGTAAAACAAGAGCAATAAAGTTTTAAACTTTTTTTCACAACATTAAGCTTTTGACATCTGGCATTCCTACAGAGGATAATTAAAATTTAGAGCTTAAAAAAACTAAATATTAAGGTTTTGGAAGTTTTTTTCTGTATCGTCAGGTTCAGCTTTGCCCTAAAATTCATCCACCTTGGGAATCATGCTTATAAATGTCAAGGTTTGTCTTAAAACCAGTAGCATTTCTATCTACTCTTGCTTTGCTGAGCTACTGAAATATTTTATTTAAAGCTAGAAACATCCTTTAAAATAAATTTGATACTACTTTGATGCTAACATTGAAAGACAGGAGAATAATATTTTTGTATAATAATTGAGAAATATTAATTGTTCTAGTATAGAATTGTGCCTCAAAATCTATATATTTTGAGCATTGATACACAGAGAAAGATGAAGTGAATTAGACCATTTCTGAGTACTTCAGTGCTTGAGGATAAAGTACTGATAGATAGCTTAAAAATAGAAAAGATTTAAAATCTTTCACCTTATAGTTATCTTACATACCTATTCAGACAACTTAGATACTAATCACACCTAAACAATACAGTCTGCTCTTAGGATTATTATCATGATATAAATCAAATGGTTTTTCTGGAGTGACCTCTGAGACAAGAGTACCAATAACAAGATGCATCAATTCACAGCACAGCCACAGTGTTGTGAATCCAGTAATATAAATACAAACAATAATAATAATAATAAAATAATACTTCATGTATAGATTCTCTGAGAGTATAATACATTCTTACAGTAGTTGCCTGGATAATTAGCTGAGGTAAACATTTACAGAATTAATCCCTACTCAAATGTGCAGAGTCAGACTTCATCATTAGACCTGCCAACATGTTTGCTAAAGCTTATAAAACTAAATACATCAAATAGAACCATGGAAGAAAAATATTTTTGTAAAATTTTGCATTTTCAAAATTTTTAATTTTCAGTTCTAACTTCTATCTATAATTCCTAAAAGCTACTTTATATGCCAAGACAAACACCTGATGGTCCCACATGCAGTTCTTGGAGAGTGGAGTTACATAGTAACCAAAATTAGGCAAAAATTCTCAAATTAGAGATTTCTTTTTCTTTTTCCTTTTTCCTTTTTCTTTTTCCTTTTTCTTTTTTATTTTTTAAAGCAGTAAAAGTGAATCCAAGCAAAAGTAGGTTCTCACACACAAATTTTCTATTTTTCAAAGTATAGGAAATTGTAAGCCTTCATCACAATAAACATTACCTTGAATTTTATTCCTTTAAGTCTTTCACCAATTTTGTATTAGGTAACAGCTATAAGGCTTTATTTTTTGAGCTTGATACCAAAAATTACTGAAAACAGAATAAATCAGATTTGTAAATGCAAAACAACAACAACATTTTCTCTTGCAAAATTATTACAGACTTCTGCTAAAGATAATGACAATGCACATATAATATTTTTATATTTGCTAGTAATATTGGTTCTTAAAATAATGATTGCAAGGAGAGCAATTGTTAAATCTAATTCTGTTTCTACTTAAATGTGAAATGGGAAATGTTATTATGTTATTTGCAGCCAAAAAACCCTGCAAAAAACCCCCCAAAACCCCCCAAAAAGTTGTATCTTATGATGTTAGAATAGTGCATTGCTGAAAGCAAACCAAAGAGAACTAAAAACTTTGATGCCATTTTAAAAATTATTTGAGGGATTGACAACATGATGAAGAATGAATATCAATGTTGCAGTTAGTTAACCTCATTGTTATAACTGGTGAAAGCATCTTAATAAGACCAGTATTTAAAATTTTTTAGAAATACCTGTCTTTTCAGGCTCTACTATTATTCTAAAATAATAGTTTGGATGAAAAAAAGAAAAAAAAAATATCTCTTCCCTCACTGCTAAGTCACCAAGAGATGTCCTTGTTTTATTCTTTTTCTGCAATGGCAGAAATTATAAAATTTAATGTTCTTCTTAATCAGAGCAAAATTCTCAAGTAAATCAACATATTTCACCTTGGTGAAAGTTTTTGCCACTCTACCACTGTTATGTTGATATTAAAACACATTCAATCTAACTTTTCAATGCCGTATTTGATCATTACTTTTGCTTCATGACCTTAGAAACCTGTCTTAATACTCTCCACATAAAATTGTTCAGGTGATGGGGTGAGAAAAACTAGTAGGGCACGTTTTACTTTTTTTTTTTTAAATCTATCAGGCCTTATAGAAACCAAATCAGGAGCAAGGCAGAGAGAAAAACTCTTTAGAATAATGATGTCTTTGATATTTCTAGATTTTCTAAGTAGTTCAATTTGTATTATGGAAAAAGTTGCTCCAGGAAACGAAAGAAGTAAATATTCTGCCCTAATCCCAAAAGATGCTGAACAAATTTTGGAAAAGAAATAAACATGAAATGGCAATTTCTATCTGATTCTGGTAAGAGAAGGGTACTGGGCAAGGATGAACAGCAATTTATAATATAAAGATTGTGAAATTGGCTGTTTTATTTTTTCCCAAAAGACAAATCTTACTTACTGCTGTTCATGATAGCATTTTCATATCTCACGTAAGACTTCTGTTTAATGTAAATGTCGCAGATTCTGTTTCTCAGTTTCTGATAAAAAAGTATTTCCACTGGGTAGATTAAAGAGTTCTGCTCTCATGTTTGAATATTACTTTCAGAGTCAAGGGACTGTGTTGGGCCTGTCTGTAACCTGTTCTTTATTTAAAGAGGAATCCTGGCTGTCTGAAAATCATGGTTTATATCACTGTAGCACTGCTGCAACATTGATTTGCACTTCTGGATGAGAAATGAAAGACAACATTATGCAGCATAATTATGCTGATGCCTTGGCTGGTATCAGTACGTGTCCTGTGGGGGTTTGAGTATCAGAAGTCTGAACAGATCTGGGGCTGAGAAATACCATGGCTGGTCCCTTTCATTATTAGCTCAATTCCTGATCCTTGTCTCCTCAAGACACTGAATCTAATTCTGTCTTTAGTTGGCTTCAATGGTAATTGCTTACAGAGGCTGAGGATCGTGGAGATGTAGGAGTGCAACCACGACAGGAGAGAAAATGTTAATCCTTGAAGTGTTTCCTGAGCATTTCTGTCAGCTAGTGGAGAGACCTGAAACATAGAAAAGGTCACTGCACCCTGTTGAAGCCACAGGGGTCTCTTGAGTCCTATAGGAAAGTTTAAAAAAAGAAAACAAACCAAAATTAAGATAATTCCAGAAAAATGTGAAGACTGATTTTCTTTGTGATTTCTCTTCAGCTGTATAAATGTGGCTAAATATTAAGAATAGTTATTCTTTCCTTTTCTTTTTCTTTTTTTTTTTTTTTAATCCACTGCAGGAGTTAAAGAGATTCTGCTGCATAGAACTTTAAAAATTCATTAAATATTGTGGTGGGCCTGAATTCCCTCACCATAATCAAAAGACCACGCTGTATCAATATGCTCCTTCTAATAGTCAGTTGCACAAAATTTATATTCTCTCTGAGACCATTCATGAAATACCATTACCCCTTCATGCAATTGAGAGCATACATTGGCAAGATCAAGGTAAAAAGATAGAGGAAAAATTGTGCATTTATTATTTAAACTATTTCCAGATATAGCTGTTAAAAGATACTTGAAAAAACTCACATTACTTCTTTTCTGAACGAACTTGTCAGAACCAGAAGTGACAAATGCAGTCTTATTCTGCTCTGAAGTATATAGAAACTTACCCTTGACTCAAAAGACTTTGAAAAATGCTTTCAATTTCTTTGTCTTTTGAAGTAGGATTCAGTAAGTTCCTGGAAGCTCCCACTAGGCATGTTCTTGGTGTGAAAGCCACTCAATTTTTTATCAAGTTCCAGTCTGCTATTTAAAAAAAATATTGCATAATTTAATGGGAGATTGTGAGGACTACCAGTGCTTCCAGCTCTGTCAATACTTGGACAATGACTGAACAGAAATCAAGTTGAAAATCTTCTAATTTCCCGTTTTTCACACCGGTTTGTTTACAATGACCAAAACAACATTTCATGTTCAGCCCACAGTACTGCTTGAATTCCCGGAAATAGTGATAATGTTTCTTTTAATCAATTGCTCAGTTAGATCCTTTTCTTTTTTTACTTTGACTGACACACAGAACCATAAAAATCAGAGTAATTATAATTGTAGTTGAAATATCCATTTTGCAAGAAGTGTTGAAAAAAAAATGAGGGTAACTTAAAGACAATTTGAATAAAACATTCTACTGAAGGAAAAGTTTCAAACAATCAGAAAATTCAAAGAGAAATTCTTAGCTTCAGACCTTCTGGCTGTGACAGAGAATATGGAGCTCACAGTCTTTCTGAGCTGGACTTGGGAAAGTACAAGTTAAAGTTTCTAGTATTTCCACACCATCAGGATTGTGATAAAGGACAGCCTAAATATTAAAAGCTTATTTATTTTATGTGATGCTATCAGAACTGATCATTTTTCTTTACTCTGATAGGATACATGAAATGAAAGCCAAATAATTAAATGAAAATTGAAGTCATGCAAGGAAAAATGTCCTCATTGATGTAATGATTTGTCCTCTTGGTCTGCCCCAAATAGAAGGGTAATATAACTATCATAAAATTTATTTCATCATAATATATTAAAACAATATTTTCAACCCCTCTGAGATGCTGATCTTTCTGTTTCTCTACTCCAAAGACCAGATTAATTGGAAAGACTTTGTTTATACAATTGCTCTTATATTGAAAACTCTGTCTTTAAAGTATTGAAGAAAAATTCTCACACTTTTCCATTTTTTCCTGATGAATTAGGGTTTGGGGAACAGGATTTACTTTATTGACTTTATATTTCTGAAAGATCTATAAACATTTATTCACTTTAATAGGTTAAGTGTCATCTTGTGTTTGAATACTTTATATTAAGGGGGGGGAGGAGCACACCTTTTAAGGTCTGCCAACAGTAGAGTGGAATATATTATTCCTCAGGTCAAATCAGGACAGAAGAATGATTAGGACAGGAAAATCAGTTCAAAATTGTGGCTGCATTTCATGAACTGCTGCAAACAATCCTTTGACAACAATAAGGACCAGAACATTATCTCTGAACCCCGTATTCACATGGAAAACAGGAAAATCAGGAAGTTCTCAAAAAAGTTTAAGGGTGGTTACTCGGGATGAGAACACAACTCTGAAATTCTCAGAGGACCCAGAAGTTGAAATCACAAGGCTGTGATCTAGCATCTGGTGAGCAACTACCAAAGTAATTCTGTGCCAAAAAAGAAAAATATGTCATTGTTAACAAGTAGTTTTGGCATCCTTAGGTTTCAGTGTTAGCATATTTCTTTGAAAATTCAGCTGAAAATCATGTTCCAGGTCAGGAATCTCTCAACAGGAGCACTGAACATGAAGAGACAGAGTGGAAAATGGTTTGATTGTCCTTATCAAGCATGTCTGTTACAAGAAAGGTCCAAACCTTAAACAAGAAAACATCCTCGTTGCAGTCCTGTGTTCACACAGATCATAGTCTTGCCCGAAGCACCTGACAAAACAGATTTGACAGAACAACATGTACATGGTGACAATTCTTTTTGTCAGTTGGAGTTCCCACTTGCTCTTTCCCTGCAGTCATGAAGCACCATATTACTAGTTAACACTGTGGGATCCTCTGCCCAAATCTATAGCACTCTTGCAAAGGTCATAGTACCAACCCCTCCCTGCCCTTACTAGTGAGCAATCTGCTTTTAGAAAGTGGAATTTTCATTCTGGTTTGAGGACCTGGTGTAATAGAGGAAAGCAAAACGTGTGAGGTGAGGGAAGATGTGACTCCTGATCATGAAAACTCACCAGCTCTCATTGGTGAGGCCACACCTTGAGTGTTGTGTTCAGTTCTGGGCCTCTCAGTTGTCCTAGTTCAGCTGGAGGGACCAGCTAACCCTGTGTGGTGGTGATCAAACCTGTGTATTCCACCCCCTCTATTCATTCCCCAAGGACAATGGGCCATTAGCAGCAGCTGCCCAGGGAGCCATTATCACCTTCACACCCAGCCTGAGGGGGGCGGAGCTGCTAATTGGCCATCAACAGCTCAACACCCCCTGGCTCCCAGAGTTAATCACCCATTGTGTGAGTCCCCGCCCAGGGGGAGGGACTGAGTGCTCCCTGAGGGTACATAAGTGGTGGGTAAGAAGACCTCGGGAACCTTCTCGTCGGATCCAGAGCAGCAGCAGGACCTCGACAGCAGGAGATCACCGCTCTCGCCCAGACCACAGCCCTCGCCTGCACCAACAGGTTTTTCTTTTCCTTTTGCTCTGGACTTGGGGGAACCACAGGGGTCTCAGCACAAGGGCAAACAAACCCCCTTGGGTTTGTGCCCCAGGACACTGGGTTATACTGCTGGGGTATTGTGAGTTGAAAGCAATTTCCCTTGTGTGTCAGTGTTGTTATTGTAATATTATTATTAAATTTTAGCTCTGACTTATAATCTCTCTCGTGGTGAGTTCATTTCCCCTGCTGGTTCACCTTTAAACCAGCACACAGTTCAGCAAAGAGATTGAGGGGCTGGAGCGGGGCCAGAGAAGAGCAACAAGGCTGGAGAAGGGACTGGAGCACAAGTGCTGTGGGGAGAGGCTGAGGGAGCTGGGGGTGTTCAGCCTGGAGAAGAGGAGACTCAGAGGTGACCTCAGCACTGTCTGGAACTGCCTGAAGGGAAGTTCTGGCCAGGTGGGGGTTGGTCTCTTCTCCCAGGCACTCAGCAATAGGACAAGGGGGCACGATGGGCTCAAGCTCTGCCAGGGGAAATTGAAGTTGGAGAGCAGAAAAAACTTCTTTCCAGAGAGAGTGCTCAGGCATTGGAATGGGCTGCCCAGAGAGGGGGTGGATTCCCCATCCCTGGAGGTTTTTCAGCTGAGCTTGGCCGTGGCACTGAGTGCCATGATCTGGTAAAGGGACTGGAGTTGGACCAAGGGTTGGACTTGATGATCTCGGAGGGTTTTTCCAACCCAATCCATTCTATGATTCTATGAAAACAGGCTCTGGGGTTGGAATGTGCAGTGTCATTACAGACAGAGCTGTATTTTCATGTCTCTGTTGAGGATAAACTATAAGGGACTACTATTGGCAAACATTATTCTTGATAAGACAGAAACTGGCAAACTGAAAGCCAGAAAAATGTCAGTCTCACACCGATGTGTGTGAGGAAGGGTGTGGATTTATAACACAGCACCTGCTTCCCTCACAACAAAGGGTGAATTCCTGAGTCTTCCGTAGCTACCAGGAGAGCTTTTGTAACCTCTATTATGTCCATTATGCCTCAAGGCAGCATCAATGGGACACCAGTAACTGAAAGAAGAAGAATGTGCTGCTCATTATATTGGCTGTGATATTGAAGCGATGAGCAGTATGTTTAATCACAGCTCCACAGCACCTTACACATGAGATGACAAGCTCTGTTCATTGCATTGTATCCCTTAAGTTGTCTTACATCAATAATGATTTAAATTTTTCTCAATATGAGTGGTTTTGAACTCAAATTATCACTAAGAAGCATGGCAAACCCCTGGTTACTTTATTTAATTATTTGCACACCCACATATACATTTCAATCATAGAATAAATAACTCCTTCATAGTAATTTAGTGGCTTTTTATTTCTATGTAATAGTTTCAGGGATTTAATCATTCTTTATAGCTCTAAAACAGGATGGCCACATCTCATGGCAAGGAGATCTAGGTTTATGACATGCTAAAGGTCACTGAACAATTATTGGGGTTACTAATTGACTTTAATTTTTTATAGTTCTGTCAAAAAGTTGTATTGCATATGTGGTATTCATGCTTTATAAAAGTGATTTAGCTATTGGATCACTTTCAAAGGCCTTAAAAGAAAACACTGTCTAGACAAAGAGAGGACTATAAAAGCTTCCTGCAAGATTATGGTTAACTTTAAGGTTTAATGACACACTTTCTACACAGTATTGCAACCTAAAGGAAGGCAAATTAATGGCATAGGTTGCTGTCACCTGTAGTGGGAGAAGGGCTTATTACATTTTACACTTAATTGACTCTTTTATTTGTGTAGTATCTCTTAAAATACATCAGAACTGAGCCAAGTACATTTGACATTGTAACACCAGTGTGCTACTAGTAATGGTAAATAGATAAAATACAAAATAGAAAAGGAAAAAAAATGTATTCTTTTAATCTCAGGACTGCTTTTATAATTGCTTGTTTATTTTTCAGTCATGGTTTTGTTTCAGCTTCTATTACAGCAGATAATAGGATGAAATAAAAATGGTCCAGATTACAATGCTGTTGCTCAAGTAGAATAATACTTTATTTAAAAAGTTTTTCAGCCTCCTCCAGGGGGATTAGTTGTATAACACAGTGTTTATTGGATGGAATTGCTGACAGTTTCCTCTGTTTAGGTTCATGTCCTCAGTTATAAACAGATATAACTCCTGATTTTGGTGGGATTCACAGGATTTAGATATCATTACAGTGGTAATGGTACCTAAATACCCTTGAGAATCTTTCTCTTGGTTAAATGAGTCTTAAACTCTCAGAACCCATAAATTGTATTAGTTTCACGCAAATTCCTCTCAACTCAGCTAAACGTTCTTGAATTTTTTGTGATAGAATAATGTCAACTAAACCCAAAATCACCAGCCATTATGCTCAGACTAATGTTACTACCTTAATGCAACAGTATTTGTCTTGATTTGAAAACTTAACAGTCATCAGAAATGCGTATTTGATCTTTGACACATACACCTGCCATATCTCACTAAATTTGTATCATTTTAAGTCAAGTAAAATTATCCAGTTTTAGCCTCAAACATTAAAGTATTTAATGTTCATTGATACAAACTGAGAATTTCTGTTCTGAATACCCCATAAGGTCTTCTTTTATTTTTTAGGTTAAAAAGTATTGTGAAAATTTGTTTGTTTGGTTTGTTTTTGTCTTTGAACAGAACCCAGTCCGAGTAATGAACTGATAAATGCTGTTCAATTCAAATAAAATGTAGGATATGAAGATGCAGCTTATAAATCTTCTCCACATATGCAGTGTGCTTGCATATATCAATATGTGTGAAATGTGGCTTCCACCTTTATCATGCATTTTCTGTTTGTTTATCCAGATCTGAAAGTCCAAGAGTCCAATAGCAGCTACAAATATCTGAAATTCAACTCCCTGCACTCAAGGCTGATTTTATTCTTTCTTTTTATTGTTTTGTTTTGTTTTGTTTGTTTGTTTGTTTTAATAGAACTACAAACTATTAATAAATTCAACTTTAAAGTCTTACATTTTGGTGAAGCAATTTCCTTCTGCCTTTTATTCTGCTTAGCTTTGCATACCAGTAGATTTGATGTTTCATCAATACTCTCACAAAACACTGTCATATTATAAAATGCTCTACTTTGAAGAGAAACAGGTGAAAATGAAACTTGAAAGCATTTGAAGTACTTTGCTTTCTTCTACATTTGCAGATTACAGAATTTTGGATTTTCTGATTTTCTCTATTTTCTTTTAAAGCAAACACACAAATAAAGAAAAACATACACCAAAAGCCAAAACCAACCAACCAAAAAACCATTCTAAGATAAAAATTGAGAGAAATGAAAAATTATACACTTTAGTAAATTTTATTTAGTCTGTTTTAATATCTCCTTCCACTTTCTCTTCATATGTTCCAAAAGGTGGAACATATGGAAAAGGTGGAAGTAGAGATCTGAATTTTGAAGCTTTTAAAAGAGTAATTTCTGAATTATTACAAGTCTTTATTTGTAAACAGACAGATGATACTTTATTTCTCACAAGATTGCTGTTAATTTTAATATTTATGTCTGCCTTCAAAATATTCTACAATTAACATGGGCAGCCCAAGCAACATTGTTCAGATCATCAACCAAAGTTTATGTCTACAGTGTCTGTTGGAATATTGAAACATTTTGGAGGGTATAAATGCACATTTAAGGATAGTGAGTCCAATTTCTTTACACTGTATTAACCATCCTGTAATGGGAGTTTATAGGAAGAAATAAATTCTTCTCTGGTTCTGTTGTGTCTGGATGTGTCTAAAGTGTTTTTCCACAGACTCATTTCAAGCTCTCAAATGTGACTCTGTATGAACTCTACATCAGAAGGAAAAATGCATCAAATCTTGCATTCTATAGCCTGCAAACATGAAAACATGATTTGGAAAGCAAATATGGCAGAGTCAGCCCCGGGTCACACGGGGGAAACAGATGCAGGATGCCCATCTCAGTCTGTACCAACCCAACACACTGTCACATGAGTTAAATGCTAAATTTGAAACTGAACAACCTAGATTTGCTGGAAAAAAAAAGGCCTTTTTCTTACCCTGAGGTGGTAGAAAATGCTAAGAAGTTGACTTTTGGCTGCTGTAGAACTGAGTAGTTGTTTTGTGCAAAGATTTCTGGGGTTTGTAGTTAATAACTTGAGAAGAGGCTCATCTGCATTACATAACTGAGTATTCCAGGAAAACAGAGCCAGCCAGGAATTGAAAACAGGTGGGGTTGAAAGCTGAAAACTTGAACTTTCAAATAGTTTCAGGTTGATCTGCCAAAAAACCCTCCAAACCAAGCCAAAAAAATCCCTGCATAAAGGTCACACTACTAAATTCATACATAAGTATAAATAATGATATCACCCCAAAAAGTGTTTCACAGTGTAAGAAACATGAAGCAAAACTTTTCCCTACAGAGAATTTCAATTTTGCAGAGACTATATTTTTTAGCAGTTCTAACTTTAATAGAAAACTCCACCCAGCTCCACCCTGCAAGTGAAAGTTTAACTCAGAGGACACAGGAGATGATCAAAAAACAAAGTAAGCTTTGAAAACAGATGAGTCAAGCCAAGACTCTTGATGAAATTGAAGAAATCATTGAAGAAATGAAACATTCTTCACTTTAAATTATGCTTCCTGATGAATTCAGTCCTTCCGATAAGACAACACTGCTCCGGACTGTGGCTGTTACTGGAAGTCTTGGCCATGAAATGCCACGTGCTGTGTTTGGAACACTGTGTGTGTCAGGAGGTGTGAGGGCCAAGTGGCAGCAGCTGGTGAGTGATGCTGCCTCTGAGGAAGCAGTTTGTGAAGTAGAAAGGGAAGAAAACTGATGGATCCCTAGACTGTGACAAATTGTGGCACTTGGCAGACAAAACATGTGATTTTCAGGAAAAGGATATAAATATCTAGACATAAGTAACTTTTGATGGACATGGAGCAATCAGGAATAAGAACTGGCATCCCTAACATGGTATGAATGGCTTACTATTAAGCCCAGTCCATTAGCAGTAGTGCAGAAGCTTTAAAAAGCAAATCCATATTAATCATAGAGCATATCACAGTTTGATGTAATGTGTTTGATGTGCTGTTCAATTTTTATGTTCAATTTAGATTTTCAATCCATTTTCTGAGGGACACTTCATTTAAAAGTGATCACAGACTTGTTCTGAAGTGGAAGTTGACACTTCTGAAATAGAAAGAGAGTTTTTGTGGGTCCTCATTTCAAAATTTCCTCTAGACATTTTTTTCAATTGTAAAAACAGAGTTATTGAAAATTATCGGAGTGAAATTCTAAAGCATGAGTGAATCAAAAATACATGTACCAATGTAATACATGAATAATGAATATTGAATGGTAGTTCTTTGAGTATTGGTTTCTTGATATGGGTTTACTTTAAAGGATATGCTGCCATTTTCAGTTCTCAAAATTTGCTGATTAATATTTCTTGTTTCATTGAGCCAATACCCAAAAATGTAAGCTAATGGGATCAAAAGCTTTTAGATTTATTATCAATCATGATTAACAGAAGTTATATGTATGCATAAGAGAATCAATTTTTGAACTCTTAATGTATCATATCCATTTAATCCCAACTATGTTTCTCTCCTTCAAGGAGAAAATATATTAAAGCTACTTATGGTCAATTCTGAAGGTGCAAGTGCATTTTAAAAGTATGGAAAATATCTTTATTTCAGAAGGATTTCAGATGTGTTGTTGTGGAGCCAAATTAAGCACAGGAGTGTGTCCAGGTCTGGACCTTCACACAGAGAGACATTGAGGGGCTGGAGCATGTGCAGGGCAGCGAGCGGGGCTGGGAAGGGGCTGGTACAGCAGCTGAGGGAGCTGGGGAGGCTCAGCTGGAGAAAAGGAGACTCAGGGGGCACCTTCTGGCTCTGCAATCCCTGCCAGGACGGAGGAGGGGGGGGGGGGGGTGTTGGGCTCTGCTCCAGGGCACAGGGACAGGAGGAGAGGTCATGGTCTCAGGCTGGCCTAGGGCAGGGACAGAGGGCACAGCAGCAGGAATTTCTGCCTGGAAAGGGTGGGCAGGCACTGTCAGTGGCTGCCCAGGGAGGTTTGGAGTGCCCAGCCCTGGAGGTGCCCAAGGCAGGACTGGCCATGGCACTCAGTACTCAAGGTGGGGATCCAGAACAGGTTGGACCCAATGGTTTTTCCAACCTCAGTGATCCTGTCATTCTGTGATTGTGTTTTTCCTTTGTTCACAGAATCATAGAAACATTTAAACTGGAAAAGTGTTTTTCTTACCCTTTCTCTACAAAGCATCCTCTACTCACCTGTTCCAGGGACACTGTGAAAGATACACCTTTACTTTGACTCTCTGTAGCTCATTTTCTGTCTATAGATTTTCTATTAATTTAAAGTTAAAATTTAATAAATCTCAAAATATCTAGTTCGGTTAGACTGGCAGCAAGAAAGAATAAACATA
The DNA here is from genome assembly GCF_047495875.1 of Pithys albifrons albifrons. Classification (NCBI taxonomy): domain Eukaryota; kingdom Metazoa; phylum Chordata; class Aves; order Passeriformes; family Thamnophilidae; genus Pithys; species Pithys albifrons. Next base: position 53,062,516 of record NC_092497.1, read on the forward strand.
TGAGGAACAATATCACAATCTCTTTAAGTTTGTTAACTTTTATTTGATTCACCATTTGTTCTTGCAGTCTGACATCAGACATTGAAAAAGTCTGGAACTGGGTCTGAGAAAGGAAAAAAAAATCAATATGAGGTTTCCTGGGTTTTGCCCATAGAATTCAGCTGTTCAATTTAAAACAATAATGAGAGAATTTCTGGATGACTACGGGAAAAGAGATGATTTGTGTTTTTATTTATCCTCTTCAAATGCATTTCAGACTTGAGAATATCAACCCTTAGTTAAACATGTAGCTAATAATGAAGATAAAATTATGGATAGTGGGCTAACATCTTAGTGAAAAGTGGGGAGTTTACTAGCACTACCACTAGATAGTAGTAGTTTGACAGTCTGTTTATTAAAACTTATTAAATCACTGTGTAAAACTTCTTTGCAGAAAAATAGAGGTCAAGTAAAGATGCTACTGGGGCAGCTCAAAACAATTTTCTTACTCCTTGATCCTCTTAACCAACTTTAATAGCTATAAGCAAAGCAGTCAGTCTTACTGGTGATACAAAATTCGAGGTTTACATACCTTAAAGACATACCTCAGCTTTAAAAATAGCACCGTATTTCTTAATTGCTCTTATAGTGTCTGATAACTGCTGCAAAATAGTTAACATTTTTGCTTAATAATTGAAAAGAAAATAATCTGCTCTGGCTAGATTTTAAATCAGGAATTATTTTTCTAAAAAGAAATTAATAAAGAACCCACTATATAAATATTTACATACTGGAGTAAACTATGAACTGTGAGGTGGTATTTTAAAGATAATTAGTTGTTTAACATGAAATTTTGCGATGTAAAAGCAGACAATTGAAAGTCACAAAAATTGTCTTTGCAAGTACAAGGCAGTTTCTTATAGTAATACTTCAGACAAAAATATTTTGAAACTTCCAGAAAAAAAAGTAATTGTACCTGTTAGTACTCTTTTAAGTTTACAGAGACTTTTTTCTCTTAAATTTTTCTGATCTTTTATTTGAAGGGCAAATTAATTAGATATGTACACAAGAAATGTATACAAAGAGAGGCTGCTGCAATATGTACTATTTGGTTTCATATCACACCAGTAGCATACTATGTTTTCCCTGTTTTATTCTTTTCTGTCATATTAATAGAAGAATGTTCTTCAGATCCTGGAACAAAGGGTTAAACTCTATCTTCAGTTACCAAGGCCGCAATAATGTAAGTAGAGATAATTATCTTACAAAAAATTGTCATCAAATGTAAAGACATTTTGCTAATAACTGGATTTACAAATCTGACTTCCTGTCAATGAAATGTCATACTGTTTCAGCTCAATATGAAATAGAGATACTTATCTTCAGCTCCATATTTTTAATTCTGTTACTTAGTCAAGTGCAGCTACAATGCCAAGGATATTTCACATGTTCAGATGCACAAATTTTGCAGACTGATTTGGAAAAAAAAAATCTCAAGTTATGTCATGTTTATAGGGTTTTTTTCATTGTAATTTAACAAGTATTTATTATTTTCTGACATTAATATCTGCTTTTGTTTTTTTTATTCTACTTTAATAGTTTTCCAGTCAAATAGAGAAGAGAGAAGTCATTGGTTTGTTTCCAATTACTTTTTAAAGTTAAATGAGATATTTTTCAGGGAATTGGTTTTGACAAAGAGAAGAGCAAGAAAACGAAATAAAAATTAAAAAAAAAAATAAAAAAACCACCCAAAATCAAAAATAAGCAAAAAAAAAAAAAACAAATCCAAAACTATAAATCAATATTATATTGTATTATTATCAACTGTAAATAAGGAAACTGAGCTGGAAATTTCAAAGTCTAATGACAGTAGCAAAAAATCTCAGGATTTTGTAGCTAGTTAGTTCATAAGGCTTTTATTTTTGAGAGTGAAATTGTCTGAGGAACATTACACTCTCTCCTGCTCATTAATTGGTCTTAAATTTGACATATGTGGTATGTACTTACAGTGTAGTTTCTCCCTATTTATAATTTGCTCATGTGACTGCAACTGAACCTCTGAATTGAGCCCAGATCCACTGGAAATGAGTCTATTTATAAAAAGAGTAAGTTTAGTCTTCGAGGTCTGTGCTGTAGGATGTGACTGAAAAATTACTTTCATAAAGTCATTTGCACTTACATTTTCAATAATCTACTGTGATTCAATATTTATTTCACCATTGATACACTAAATAAAGCAATGTAAACACATCAATAAGAACTAACTGTAAAATAACCTTTGGATTTCATGACATGACTAAGAGTTGATACCTCACTTGCAAACAAAATTTTAGCTCCTAACTCTGTGTAGAAGCAAAAATAATTTAAATAATATGCCAGCAAATTTTTCAGGAAGAACATCTTTAATGTTTTTTGGTTTCATTTTTTTGCAATGGGAGCACCCAGAACTCTATTAATACTTTAAAATTTGTTGTGTGTTGTGATCCAACTCACATACCTATTATGAAGGGAATTATGTGTTATTTTTACAATGTAGCAGGTAGTTTAGTGAAGTACAATGTTGAATAGAATCCATGAAGGAAACACAAAGAAGTATTACCAAAAATATATTGTTTTCTGAATTTTGACCTCGTCTATTAATTTTGTATCTGGTAAAGGCAAAATCTGCATCGTTATCTTTCAGACTGAAGGTTCAGTGATATCAGGAATGATTTCCTGGACATTTGCTTTGGAATTTGTCCTACCCAAGAGTAGTCAGACTTCATTTTTAATAAGTCACTAATAGATACATGTACTCCGAGTGTATTTTTGTCTGTATGATATCTATATCAATTTAACTACAGTGTTGCTGAATTTGCAGCCAGACTATAATCAACCTGGCATCTGATTTATGAATTCTTTAGTTAATCTCACATTCCTTGAAAATCCAATAGAGACAGATCAGCCAGACACCTCTGTGGCTAACACAGTGACCTGTGCAAAAACACCAGGACAGTCATTGATAATTCTGGAGGCAGTTGTGAGCAATCCTGTTTTGTCTGATTTGGCTTATAAACTTGAAGCTTCACCTTCTACAACCTGGTTGTTCATCTGCAGCCCACTTGAAACTCCCAAACATTATTACAAGTTTCAGGTAGGGAAGAGGGATGACCCTAGCAACTACAAAGCTGTCAGTCTCACTTCATTGCCTGGTAAAATTACAAGGGAAGATTATTTTAGGAGTTAATAAAAAAAATCCGAATAACGATGCTGCCATTGGTCACAGACAGCAAGAAGTCATGAGGGGAAAGTCCTTCATATCCAACCTGATTTCCTTCTGGGACAAAGTAACCAACCTGGCTGATGAAGGGAAGCCAATTGTTGTGATACTTTTGGATTTCAGTAAAACTTTGAATCCTTTCTCTCCCAGGATCCTTCTGGACAAGCTGTCCAGGCCACATCTGGATAACCACATGATGTCGTGGGTGATAACTGGCTCACGTGTCAGGCACAGAGGGTGACAGTGGCTGGGTTGACATCAGACTGGCCACCTGCCCCTAGTGGGGTTCCACAGGGAACCTGTGCTCATCAACATCTTCATCAGTAACTCGGATGCAGCATTATAAGGACCCTGAGCAAGTTTGCAGATGATAGAAAACTGGGAGGAGCTATTGAGTCCCTCAAAGTCGGGGAGGCCCTGCAGAGAGACCTGGACAGATCAGAGGAACCATAGGAAGTTCAACAAGGGGAAGTGCCAGATTCTGCACCTGGGATGAGGCAACCCTGGCTATGTGTAAAGACTGGGGAAGGAGAGGCAGGAGAACAGCTTTGAGAAGGGACCCGCTGGACCTGGTTGATGGCAAGTTGGATGTGAGCCAACATTGGGCACCATGCAAATAAAGCAGTTATAGAGTGTCCAAAAGGGAGTTATGAAGATGGTGAAGGGCCTAGAGGGGAAGTCATTTAGGGAGAGGCTGGGGGCACTCATTTTGTTCAGCCTGGAGAAGAGACTGAGCTCAGACCTCAGCAGGGTTTGTAGCTCCTCCCAAGGGGCAGAGGAGGGGCAGCTCCATCTCTGCTCAGTGTGAGCAGGGACAGGACCCAAGGGAACAGCTGGAGCTGTGTCAGGGCAGGGTCAGGTTGGATCTCAGGAAAAGGTCCTACCCCCACAGGGTGTTTGGGCACTGAAGAGGCTCCCCAGGGCAGTGGGCACGGCCCTAAAGCTGTCAGAGCTCCAGGAGTGTTGGGGCAACAGGGACAGGGACAGGGTGGGATTGTTGGGGTGTCTGTGCAGGTCCAGGGGCTGGACTTGATCATCCATGTGGGTCCCTTCCAACTCAGGATATTCTGTGATTATATAATCGCTTTCTGGGCTTCCACTGTTCTTTTCTGGTGTGTAGGAAGAATAAGAAAACTAACACAGATGCAACTCAGAATAGAAATTATCACTGTCAGAAAATTTATCTGAAATGGGGTATGAATTTTGAGTGCTTTCTGAAGAAAAAGGATTTGGATTAGGATCTCATACTCAAAATATAATATTCTTCTATTTGGATAAAAAAAAATCTTTCTGTGTTTTTCATTAAAAAAAAGAGATTCCGGGTGTATAGTTATAGGAAACTTTTCATTTCACTGATAGACATGAAACTATTTAATTGTTGTCTTTAGAAGATAAGCCTAATCCGATTTGCCTAATTTACACTAAATTCTTCACTAGTTCCAAAAGTCACTTATTGTTGCAGGGAATACCAGTGTGTCCTCACTTTATACAGCTTCCTTATTAAATTATATAACTATATTTTTTTTAAGTATCACCAAAAAGTTGCTGTAGGCCAGTACTGGCCATCAGTTTGCTAATGAGTACCAAATATATCTTGTTTTGGAGAAGAAAGTGTTGACTGTCAGGGCTGTGAATGCATCCACGTATCTTAACTGTCCTTGACCTTTGGGTTCTCATAGCAGTAATTTTTATTTTTTTTCTCTCTTTGCATTGTTAAGCTAATGAGTGTCATTTTGAAGATCAAGACACTTTAGCTTTTCTGAAAAATGCTAGATGTGAGAAAAAATAATTCTTCACTAAGATTTTTTGCTTGTCATTTTTTTTTTTGACATTTAACACATAACTATTAACCTCTTAAAAGTTTATATTAACTCTTTAAGGCCATAGCTGGTATCTGAAGCATGTTAAGAAGACAATGACATATTTAATTTTATTTTTTTTGAGTCATCTGATATGAGACAGATCCAACAGTTCATTCAATTCTAACATCCAGAATAGGTAGAGAATCTATGTTGCATATATTTATTTTATTACATCCACCAACATTATGGACTCAGTCATATTGTACTAGAAATAGATAAACTGAAGGGAATTTACAACCAGAGCAGCTAGGCAAAATAAATATTAGTATGTCTGAAGGCAGAAGCAGAATATTTAATGCCATCTAACATTGCATTTTTAAATGTGATTGTGGCAATTGCATACAGTGGCAGAATTAGATATCAGCTATGAAACTGCTCACTCTTCTGTCATGTAAAGAAAGATTGTTTCAGGCCACAATGAGAGACCAATTTTCCAGGGGAAAAAAAAAACAAAACAAGAAATTTCAGCCTTCTTAAGGTAATACAAACAACTACATGAAAGTCATTCTGTAAACAAAATTATCTAGAGGACTTTAATTTTGGACAAAAAATTAAAGCTTTTACATTCCAACTTAATTGCTCTGCTGTACTAGAAAATCTCTCTGTGCAGCTTAATTCACAGAAATAGTGTCTTGGTTTGAGATAAGCAACGGCCAACCCCCACCAAGTACAGAGAGAAAAGCCTCCCTTCTAACACCAGGGAAAGGGAGGAAAAGAGAGGGGTGTTGCCGTGAATGACCCTTCCCCCCCAAAAAAGGACTTCGAGCCGCGTTATTGTAGGGTAAGATAAAAAGTAAAGGTCCTTTAATAACACAGGGCCTACAACCCACAGGAATACAGGATGACATGCATGTACCCCAGTTCTTGTTTCCATGGCTTTTATAATAAGATCCCTCCAATCATTGCTTTACACATTTCTCAGTCCAGCCCCAGTCCCACACCTGGTCCAACCCCCCAGAATTGGGTCTGGGGGGTCGTCAAGACCCTCTGTCTTCATCAGCTCCTCTTCCTCAGGCACACAAAGGTCCCTTGGAGTTCATCCAGTTCTGGCTTTTGGGTCACTGTGACCTGTGTTTATGTTTCATTCTGTAGGCCTTCTGATATCCTTCAGCTCTACCTTGGAAAGGAGTCTAAACAAGATTAATTAACTAAAGGAATTTGAGCTCCCTGTTCTGGGACGGGGTAGTGATAGAAAGGCATTAAACTTAAACTGTTAGAAATATTAACCCTCTAAAAATCTACAACTACTGTGTTCCTAAAATCTACAAAATGTGAAAATCAGAACAAAAACCCTTTTGGCATCAGGGGAAAGAAAAAAACCACTTCAAACCGCATTTATACTAAAACTACATATATTTTTCACAGAAAGGAAGAGACAATTAGAAGAGAGTACAAATATACACTCACACAAGTCTGCAATAACAAATTCCCCACTTCTTAACGAACACACAAATTCTACTGTCCTAACTACACATTACTTAAGAAAAACCTTATTCCCCAGGGAGACAAACCCAAGCAGAAAGGAGAGACCCAGAACAACACATTTTACTTTCCTGAGATACCCTGTGAGCCAGTGGTGGGCCTGGTCCTCTCCATCCCCCCTGGGACAGCATCGTGCGTCCTCCCAAGAGGAGGGCTGAGAAGCGACTGCCTTAACCACTCCCACACTGGTTCCTACTTCCCTGGAGATGATGTCATAATGTGGTATGGAATACAAAATTACTGGCTAGAAGAGGTCAGCTGTTAGCTCAGCCCAGCTCAAGTCAGCTGACAGCTTCGGCCTAGGCCAGACTTCAGAGCCCAAATTTAGGCCCACCTAGATTGTAGTAAAAGATTGAACTTTTTTTTTTTAATCATAGAATATTGTTTTCGCATAGAAAAGAAAAAAAAGTCTCTGCTGTTTGAAAACACAGAAGGACTGCCCCTTCCTGAAGTGGAAAAGTCATGATGGCTGGACACGGTAATTATTGCACATTAGCACAGGCTTATGAACAGACATTGCTCAAACACAGTGACTCCACGAGATGGAGAAGTTTTCAGTTTTAAATCTCTTTCTCAAGATGTTTCTGTAAAAAGCAGAACTCAGAATTGGGGAAAACCAGATTTAGCTATTTGAATTCAGAGATAACTAGAACTGTTGCCTAGGGTTCAGTAAATCATTGGAGAAAGGGTCATGAAAAATTTGGTTTGAGAATAATTCCCAGTAGAAGGGGGATTTTTTCTGAAATTTTCCCAGAAGGATAATCCTTATGACTCTATGAACAATTGCATTAAACAAACAAACAAATAAGGAAAAACCTCAAACAAATCCTTTTTGTTCAATTGATCTTGTTTTACCTGTACAAATATTGTAAACTTGTATCCAAGATCTGCAGGCTTTCAGACAAGACCTGAAAATGATTATTGATTTTGAGTATGATCATAGAGTTATGATAATTTCTCATCAGCTGAATTTTTAAGCCTGTTACAGAAGCTTGAATACAGTATGAGTGGTGTACAGGTCTTAAGACAGATTTTCCATGTGGAAGTAAATTTTACTTACAGCTTAAAAAATAATTAATGTCACGGTATTGATGGATAATCTTAATACCTTTTATGACCTTTGAAAGTATGCTTTCCAAGCAGCAGTTAGATACAGACATGAGTAATGGCACAAAGGAGATGAAGCGCTAGGCTGCTGTATGTGATGGTTGTACAAGTTACAAAAATGTGTGAAATATGTGAAGAAAATACTTTTATGCACTAAACCCACTAATGACTGTTCTTAACTCAGGAATTAAGAGAAAAATTGTCTAAAAGAATAGGAAGGAATATACTCATTCATATTTGCATACAGATAATGTGGAAAAAATAGTGGGAAAGAAAGTTCATTGAGCTGCAGTGTGTATTTGTAAGTCAGTGAAAGATTGCTGAGCTGCAATAAATATGTTTATCTTTATTTAACAGTTATCACAAACAGCTGGGGATAAGGTTTTTGTCGGTAAGGTACAGATAATTGCAAAGACTGTTAGTTTAGCCAATAATCTATTTAGATTATCAAATTTACAGGTACCTATTGTGCTTCCTAAATGGAAGACTTGTTGGTCTTTTTGTGGAGTAGAATATCCCGATTTATTTTAGGATTTTGTTTAAAATCATTAAATATTATTAAATTCATATTTAAAAATAAAATAATGTCACCTTGAACACCAATTTTAATATCAAAAGTGTTAGACAGCATGACAAACAATTTTGACATTTCAAATCCTTTCACTCAAGAAATATATATTAAAAAATTTATTTCTATACCATAGCTTTTAATTATGGTGCAGCAAAACAATACATTAGATAGATAGATAGATAGATAGATAGATAGATAGATAGATAGATAGATAGATAAGCTTCAGCTACCTCTTTCTGACCAATTATAACCAATAGAAAATTACTTGCTGCAATTTCCAAGGTGCAAGGAAAACTCAGGAAGTGAGGTGTATTTTTATTTACTTGTTCAGTGGTGGCAGCACAGATGCAGTGGTAGGGTTTCAGTGTTGCTGGTTACCTCAATTAACCTCAGGTCTTCCTTGCCAACCAGAAGACAAGGATTGTGCCCCAATTCTTCCCTGTGACTGGTACTGCAGTTATAGGAGCATGTAAACATTTTTAAAAAATCAGAGAATGGTTTGTGTGGGAAGGGACCTTAAAGCCCATCCAGTGCCATCCCCTGCCATGGGCAGGGACACCTCCCACTGTCCCAGGTTGCTCCAAGCCCTGTCCAGCCTGGCTTTGGACACTTCCAGGGATGGGACAGCCACAGCTTCTCTGGGCACCTGTGCCAGGGCCTGCCCACCCTCACAGAGATTTTCCTTCATATCTCATCTAACCCTACTCTCTGTCAATTTTAACCCAGTCCTTTTTTTCCTGTCCTTCTATCCCTTGTAAATGATGTCTCTCCATGTTTCGTGTAGCCCCTTGAGGTTCTGGAAGGTCACAATGAGGTCACCCCAAACCTTCCCTTCTCCAGGCTGCACAATCCCATCTCTCCCAGCCTTTCCTCCCAGCAGAACTGCTCCAACCCTGTGACCATCCTGGTGCCTCCTCTGGACACTACAGTAGCTCCATATCCTTCCTGTGCTGGCCCCAGGGCTGAACCCCTTCATCCTTTGAGCTACACTGAATTAGGGAAGAGTTTTGCTTCTTCTGTAGCCTTGGGTGGGTGTCAGAACCAGTACTTGCCACTCCACTTTCTTCACAATGACTACTTCTGCAAGAAAAAATCCCCAATCCATTAACACCAGGTAAAAGTATGTACAAAAAAAGCCTAAGAAGGTCGGGCCACTCAATCATCTAAACATATGCAAAAGTCAGACTTTTGTTGGCTGAAAGGAACAGTTCAGCCTGGTTTCCAAGATTCAGAAAGCTGCCTGACAACTTTAATTGTGCTGCCTGAGGTGAGAGCAATAAAGAGTAAGTGCTAAAGTCAAAGTTTTCAGCACTATTTCTAGAGTGAAAGTTTATAATAATATTTTTTTTTCCCTTGGAAAAGTGCTTCAGTTTAACAAGAGAATATTATCTGGAGAGTGCAAAGTGTTTTCCTGCTGTTAAAATATTCAAGTGTTTTTCAAATTCAGCATAGGAGTTTCTGTGTGTTTTTCTGTGATTACAATTGTGAAATAATCTACATACAGGCTCTGTACTGAATTTCTTTAAGTAAATTACTTTAAACATTAAAACATGTTTTTTTACATTCATGTCCATTTTTTTTCAGCCATACTGCCAAATTAAAATACAAATTCAAGTCTTGAAACTTAATCAAATAAACTTGATAGAGAAATTAATTTGAAGATAATATGTTAATTAATTGAGAACAGTAAATGTAATAAATTAACCATTTCATCAAGGGTAGTTGGAACAGGTTAATTGATAGTAAGGCCATTTACTCTGACTGCATGGTCTCTGCTACGAGTCACTTAAAAAATCCAACAACCAGCTTGACTTCCAGTAGTAGGAAATGTCCTTTCCATCTTTGGTTCTGCTCTTTGTAAACAACAACTTCTCTATTTTTTCTAATGTCTCATCTTCAATATCAACAGATTCTCTAATATGATTAATTTCAAACTTCAGACAGCTTGGCTTGCTTCTTCCTCTGCTTCTGTATCTAAAAAAAAGGCAAGTTGTAATGTTAAGAAGGGTGTTTTTGTCCCATTAATATCCTCAGCCACCTTACATCTTGCTTTTTTGAGCTCTTATTGCATTTCTCTTATCTTTCAATGCCAATGTAGCAGTTGTCATTCATGCTTTTTAAAATCATTTTGCTTAAACTAATGATTTTCTGAGTCATTTTATTGGTGATTTGAATGAAGTCTGACCCATAAACAGGACAGAAATAGAATAGCTTTATGGTCTTTGTCTCTAAGATAGGTCTGTTTTGATATGACACACTGTTGCTGTAGCTCCATGACATTATTTGTTATTCCTGAGTAATTAAAAAGAGCATCCACACAAGTTTGATGGCCCCTGAAGTAGTCCTGTTGTGTATTTTACTGCTGTGGATCATCCTGGACATCCATCAGTGTTTAATGGGGCAGATTGCTGAAACTCTTACTCACAGTTATCTCAGAAATAGATTTTTTAAGCTCTCATGAGGAGGTTGTTTTCCTCATTAATACTGCTAATATAATACTATTTCCTCACTAATACTGTTCTTCTGCTCTGATCACCATGTGTCTGCATGTTTAAGGAAGAACTAGTTACTCTATTTTGGCCAATCTTCATCAGAATGGTTAGAAGGGCCCTCTGGAGCCCCCCCAGTGCCACCCCCTGCCCAGGCAGGGGCACCCCCAGCAGTGACACAGGGCCGTGCCCAGGGGGGCTGCAATGTCCCCAACAGGGACACTGCACACCCTCCCTGGGCAGCTGGGCCAGGCTCTGCCACCCCCATGCAAAGCAGTTCTGCCTCATGCTGGGGGCACTGGTTGTGCTGGAGTTCATGGCCATTGCTCCTCGTGCTGTCCCTGCCCCGCTGAGCAGAGTGTGGGACCATCCTGTGTCACCCCTGGAGATGTTTGTGTGCAGTGATGGGTCCCCTCTCAGTCTGCTCCTCTCCAGACTGACCAGGCCCAGCTCCCGCAGGCCCTGCCCAGCAGGGAGATGTTGCAGACCCCAAATCCAGACCCTCTTCAGCAGCTCCTGGTCTTTCTTGAACTTTGAGGGCCAGAATTGGACAGAAATACAACAGGATCATAAGCAAGATATAATCTTAGTTTATCTTAAGTTTCAATTTAATTTTCTAACCCCAAATCCTTCTAAAATCCCCAGGAAACCTTTTTGCTGCCTACTTTCGTCAATAGCCATGTCTTGATTGTTCCCACCTTATAAAACACAGATCCTCTTGTATAAGTAAAGACATTTCTACAATTACTCTACCATTTTCTTAAAACATCTTTCCATCACATTGTAACCTTCAAAATCTATACTCATCAAACACTAGAAAATCCAGGAAGAAGAAAAAAATATTTCTTTCAAAGACTTAAAAAGAAAGGTGCTTTGACATATTTTTGTGCTTTTAGTTTTAAACAAATATTTCCTTTTATCAGTAGTCTGCAGTGTTTTACTTTTGTTTGCCTTCACCTCATCACTCTTAAATTCTATGTCTGGTGTCCAAAGTATTTGTTAGATATTTTGGATAAGTATCTTTTCTGTACATGAGAATTTTTCCCTTGGAAAAATCCATGGAAATAAATGGATTTTCAATGACAACAGTTCAATCAATTCAGTCGCAGTTGTCATATCCTTTATCCACAGAGAATGTATAAGAGATTTGATTGTGCAAGCCAGGACATAAACACCATTCAGAGGTATTAAAGTTCTGCTTCAATCATTAATTTTTTCCCAACAATATTGAAATTATTCCTCTTAATACTCCAGAAGAAAAACTTTAAATTTTCACTTTAAAAGTTTAGTACTTTATGAAGTCATAAACTCGTTATGGAATTCTGCCATAGCTCCAATTAGGCATTGATTGTAGTGAGCACTCCGCAAATTGCAGAGTGTGCTATTTTTGGTAGGGTGAAGCCATTCCATCTTACCTTTAAAAAGCCTTTTGTCTTTTCCACTGTGAACCCCAACAGCAAAATTATGCACTGATGATATAATGACAATTTTCGAACTTTTTAAAACCTGAGATGACTTTTTCTCAGTGGTCAAGACAGATATGCTTATGCTGCTCTTGTTGCGCCTCAGTCACAGGTTCATACATCGCAGACATAAAGATATATGTAAGGAGCATCACAGAGAGATAGTGTAACCCAGAAGCACCCTGTAGCAGGACATCTCTGCTCCCTCCTTAAATCCAGCCTCAGAAACACAGGGATAATATGTTTTCATACTGTTATGAAGGGAGGTCCCTCTTGGTCTTGTATTTAATGTGATAATTTGTGTCAGTGAAAATTTAAACTAGTTCAATTGTTTGGTTTTTTTTACTCATGTAATTTAATAAGTGTAAAAAAAAGGACAACTCTTAAAAATATTTGCTGATGAGACAGTTGAAATAAGAATAACATTTCTTCTGTGCCTTTATCTTGTCCTCTTTAAGATTCTATCTTGTCCTCTTTGTGATTGTATTTTGGTGCCCTGATTCCCAGTAGTCTCCTGAGCTGTAAAACTGCGGTATATTGAGACTACATTTCTTTCAGTTATTTCTTAAACTGGACTGTGGAGCTATGTCTTGCTGCTAGATCAGCTTGGCTTCTCTTAGTATTATATACATGAAGTTTTAACACAAAGAATTTGCACTGTGGGCCATTATGGGTATTCCTCTGTAAGGAGGAGAGATGCATCTTTTTATAAATATAATCTGCCTGATTATTTAGTGTGATTGGTTTGAAATACCTTGATGCAATTGGAAAAAAATCTCTGTCTAAGGACAGATTATTCATGTCATGACCATTGTCTCTGAGTAGCATAGATATCAAAAGGGAAGATTACACTGGTTTCACTTTGCTTTCCTTTATGAAATTTGTTTTAGTCAGAAAATTCAGTGGCTCTGCTGAAGTGTAAAGGTTTCATGTTTTATAATTTTAGGACTTCAGGTGTCCCCCAGATATTAATTTATCTCTGACTTCCAAGCCTCTCAGTCTTCTTGTACTGCTTATTAAATAAGAACCACTTCACCTCGATGAACTTTTTTCTTGTAGTCTTTATCATATTTCTCATTTGTTCCATATTCACATAAACAGGGCTCTTATGAATCCATCTTAAATGATTTTCAAGAAGATTTATACTGCTCATTTATATTTCCATATCACTGCTGGCACAAGGTAATTTGCCAGAGGTAAACAAAAAGTGTATATAATAGATTGTTCCTAATTATTACAGAGAAAGAGAGTGTGCAAAAAGAACTCATGGTAAATGAAAATGATGAAAGAGAACCTGCAGAATTCATTTAAACTTACTTATGTTTTTGTGTTTTGTTTTTTTTTTTCTCAATGATAATACTAATCTTCCATTAGGAAAGGTGCAGATGTGGGTAGATGTCTATCAATAATTTTCCTATTATATTTTTCATTATTTCAGCAGAAAGTTGTTCCACTGCAATATGATGAACATTTTTATCTCTGTCTCCTCCTCACATTTTAATGATAACAGGTAGGCTAAAAAGTAAAAAACTTAGGAGCTTTGTAATATTCTACACCATCCTAAACCATTTAGAATTACTCTCAAATCAAGTAGTACTGCAAAATTAGATATTCCAGACTCATGACTAATTTTCTGATTGTGTGTGACATGCTATGAGACTTTGGATCTGGTTTGCATAATCATAGAGGTACAAAATGCATTTATTTGAATATATTTTATGATTAGAGTTGCTTGGAGAAACAGGCATACTCTTCTGATGAAGCAAAGATAGCAACCAAAAAGTACTACCAGAACTCTGTCAGTGCCTACAAAAAAAGATGCTAATTCAGAAACCTCATGATCCACAGTGAGATAAAAATGTTTAATGAAGAGGACAAAAATTTCATGCCATCAATCAAATCAATGAGCTCCTGTTCAGGATCTCATTCAGATGTCTGATATACTGTACAGCTCCAGGAAAGAGAGATTAAAAAAAAGAAGTTTCAGCTACTCTGAGTAGGAGCTCTTCAAATGTACACATAATAACGAATGTAAAAAGAAAAGAAGAAAAAAAAAAGGTGTTTCTGTAGAGAATCCTCCAGTGATTCAATTACTGGCACCATTGGTGGGGAGGAGATAGAGAATTTGGAAGTGAAGTTGAATCTGGGAAGAAGGAAAGAGGAGGGGAAGGTGTTTTCAGATTTATTTTCTTGTTTCTTATTGCCCAACTTGTATTTGAGTGATAATGGATTAATTTCCCCAAGTAAAGTCTGTTTTACCTGTCAGAATAACTACACAGGGAATGATCTCTTCTTGCCCTCATCTGAGCCCATAAGACTTTTCTTGTATTTTCTCTTGCTCATCCTAGTTGAAGAAGGATAGAGCCAGGGTCAACGCACCACAGTGTGGAATAATCTTGGAACATGCTTAGGTTATGCTTATTCCTAATTATGTATTTTATTAATGTTATTAAAATAAATACATGATGATTCATATTCTTTTTGGTCAGTTATGTTTGTGAAACATAACCAAAAACAGGAAGAGTACAGAAGTTGCATATTTTCACATTATTTTAAAATAAATCTTGAATTTTTTGTATTGACATACCAGTCTGGCTACGTACGGGATCTAATGTCTTATTTGATATACACTGGCATTTTCTCCTTTTAGATTAAGAAGGCCACTAGGTCCCTGAAGAACCAGGTATTATCAGCCTAACACAGCAGTACAGTTAGAAGAGAGTTGGTATTCAAGTCTGAAAGTTAAAAGGTTATTATTTCTGATGGCACAAACCTTGACCTTGCTTGCTTTGAAAGTTTCTTGTTTATTAAACCAGAGGTGGAGGAGACCAATAGCTTGTTACAACTTTCATGCATTGAAATGTATCTGTAGCAGGACAGAAAACTTCAAATTTTAGAGTGGAAGTCTTAATAACTTTTTCAAGGTCATGAGAAGGGTTGCCAAAGGATAAATGTTTGCTTTTAGACCATACAGAACAAACTTGATGTGTCCAGTCCTGTGTATATGCCTCTCTTTTATATATATATATATATGTGTATATGTATACATATATATATATATATATATAAAATACATATCAATAAATACATGTATATATATATGTGTGTGTGTGTGTGTATATGTATATATGTACACACGCACACACACACACACACACACACACACACACACACACACACACACACACAGAGGTGCGACACCTCAAACATTCTATTCTGTTGGGGAACCCTGGGGAGGAGAATGAGTCTGTGCAAGCAGTTGAAGAGCAGAAATTTTAATCCTGAATAAGAACAGCATAGCTCAAAATGGCTGGTCTGTGAGAATCTCTTTGTGGGTTAAAGTATGTTAATTTCCCTAGAGGACTTCAAGAGAGAATGTCAGTTACATATCTAAAATCCAATAGAAGTGAAGCCAGTATGTCTAATCATCATAAGAATGCCTCATTAATAATATAGCTAAATATACTGTAGGCAGATTTCTTAGTATCTACCTCAGTTTTCCTTGTGTGGTGCTTTCTTCAAGGATTCCTTGTGTTCCATAGCTTTGGCCTTCCTCAGGAAGAGTGATTGTGGAGAAGTCATGGTGACTTGCCACAGTCTTTCACCAGCAAAGGCAGGCACAGAGTTCAAGCCAAACCAAGTTAGGTGATGAAGCAAGTTCTTGTAATTGAGTGACATCCCAGTCTAAAGTAGCTCAGGCCAAGGCAGGTCTTCTCTAATGTTCTAAAATCTAAATGCAGGCTGAATAACATATTTGATTGACAATCTCCAATGCTCCCGCTGATAAGTGATGGAAAAGTATTGATGTTTTAAAAGATACAAGTTTATCAGATTTGCTGCAGTTTAAAACCTGTGTATTTATGATAATGTGGTGTTCTATGTGAATAACCAAAAATTTATTCAAAGGTTTTCAGAATGACAATGGGACGGAGATGAGTGCTTTCCTGGAATGTTCCTTTTCTTTCTGCTCATCATTGGAAATGGAATACAGCACTGCTTGAGTTTTTATTATGTGTTAACTTCATGCACTTCTCTTCTTTGCTAAGTAATTAGAATGACTGAATAATGAAGGTTAATTCTGATTTGCAGGTCCATAGTTCTGCTTACCTTAACTGAATTTCTCACACATTTTCCACCTCACTCTGAATGCTATTGACTTAATGAAATTCAGTGTTGTTATTTGGAAGGAATATGCATTTAGTAACAAATGTGTTGATTGCTGTCTTTTTTCCCCCCCTGTTCTCACACTTTGGAAGATTCTTTCCTTCAAGTCAATGAAATCCATGGTGCTGCATGTGTGAAGCTATATCTGTGCTACAGACAAATGCTGAAGTACCAGAAGAAATCTGCTCTAAAGATGGACAATATGCCTATAACATGTCAAAAGTTTCAAAGAATCTGATCTAAATCAGTACTGTTTGTATATTGAATGACACATTTCCAGTCTGGGTCACCTGTCTGGGATGCCCACTGTGTTTCTATCATGATCCGGCTTGGCAAGACACAGAAAGTGCTCTTGGTGTGACATTGTTACACTGAAAGGGCTACTGGGTGACTGTGCTTCAACTTTCCAGCAGAAACTACACAAGAAAAAATTTACTTGGAGTGTCCCTGGAGGCCTATGGAATGGGAGAGAAGGTTGTGCTGGAGTGCATGCTGTGTGCTGGAGGAGTCAAGGGATGTCAGTCTGTGTTGTAGGTCAGAGCTTTGCTGTGGAAAGTCCTGGAATCTGACACAGTGAGCAACCTGTTCTTCAAAAGGCAAATGGCAACATGATACTTTTATTTATATAATAATTTTGCAAGTGATGACTCAAGATTTAATATTTTTGTGACTGAGCTCCCATCCTCTGGAGCTTCAAATGGTGAAAGTGGTACCTTGGATCTCTCATAACTTTTGTTTTCATGGTCCAAATGTGGCCAAAGCAGAGCATGGGCTCTGCTGCTGTGTAAGAATTTGGGCGAGGTTCTTGCACCTCAGATTAATGAGACATGGTAAGATTGGCTTCAAGTCTGAACCTCTGTGAAGTACTACATGGGATACTTTGAGTTCCTGATGATAAAGATCGCAAGAAACACACTTTGAGGTTTCTTTGCACTCTTGCATTGGGCAAAGGCTAAGTAATGTCAGATTTGGGTAAAACAGTTGATGGGTGTCTTAATACTAATTTCTCTTCCTCCTACTGTTAAAAAGAGGAACTTTATGAAAAGGAGTAGATATTCACCTTGCAACCAGTCCAGGCTTTCCATATGAGAATGTTAACTGGGGTTCTTTATGTATTTCAGAGCTAAAGAACACATTGTCAGAGGATCTGGTTGTGAATAGTTGCAGGTAATGCTCAGGATGCTGGTGCAAAACAGCTCCAGAAAAGTAAAGCATAGTTATAGCATTTTCCCCCCCATTCTACCCACTCTCTTCAAGTACTTAAGGTCTGTGTATCTCTGGAGTATTCCAATCTTCACTGCACAATTTAGTAAAGAAATTGAATTTCTACAGTAGAGAAGGACACTGCAGTGTATTTCACCCAGACTGATCTGGCAGACCACTTTAAAAGGATTCTCAACTGCCTTATTATAGTGTTCATGAAATGGGCAACAATCCTCGGACAGGGCAACTGCAAAATCTGATGAAATTCATAAAGGTTTTTATCACGATATTTCTCAAGTGTTTTTAACACTATTTCTGACTAGTTATAAGTCAAAAACTTGAAGGACGAATAAAATTCAAGCTGACGTATGCTTGAAGCAGTGTTATGTAACTTGAGCTTGAACCAAAGGAGTGCAGTTTTCCTAATAAACACTTGCAGTATTTAACTAAAATTTATCTGGTCACAGTAGTATACATCTTGGCAGGAGACATCTCACTGCTGTGTTAAGCCTTCTAGCAGTAGCCTTGACACATTTAATAACATCCTTCCATAAACTGGGAACAAAGCTGTTGTTCTGGAGATGATTCCAAAGCAGCCCTGCCAGGCTGTAATGCTGCAGGATTAAGGAGACTGATACTTGACACAAAGTAAACTGAATAAAAGAAATGTTAAGCTAGAGAAAGTTTATTATATTGATGCAGCATGAGAGAACCATAAAGGCAAATCTTAATTCCTTCCTTATTGATCTTCTTAGAAACTTACAGAATGCATCGCTTTTCCTGGTATTTATTTGCCTCACTAGTCATAAGTTTCTGAGAGGGTGTGTTGATTTTCTGTGGAGCTCCTTGGTAACTTGTCATGTGTTCTATGCTTAAGGAAGCAAAAGTGTAGGGAAGAATTCTGACCACTTGTAAAAGTAGCTGGGATTCATCAAATGCAGATCAGTTTGAAAAGTTCGTACTTTAATACTGCACTAATAATAATAATAGTTTAAAAACCCAAACCAAAGCAAGCAACCAACCAAAATTAAAAGAAACAAAAAAACCCTCAAAAGCAAATACAAATCAAAATTTCCCCCAAAGCAGAAAACAACTAAAACCCCATAGAATTCCGTGGTGAATTTGCCCTTTCCTGAAACATCAGCCTTCACCCACTTCCAAAGGGAATGTGCAACTCCTGCATGTTTTTCTGCTTGAAAGAAATGCAGAGTCAAAAGAAGAGCAGAACGTGTTGTAATGGGTAATATATGTGCCCACTGTACAGGAAAAAGACATTTTCACAGTAAGACATAAAATCTGCAGAATCTTGTCAATTAGTTTTGGCTTTGCACTTTATCGGAACTGATTTAAGTAGCTCATCTCTCTCCTTAAGGTCTTACTTAATTTGCTGCTGGAACTTTGCCAGTAAATTCTTTCAGCCTGTTTTGGTTTTGCTTTTTCTAACTGTCATTGTACAATGAGATGGGTGGGAGTTCCTTTTCCAGCCTTTACAGAAGTGAAAAGCCTGTCAGGTATGTTGCACCCCTGCTCCAAGCACCAAAAGGTTTTTGAAGTGTCCTAAATTGGTGGAATCCCTTCTGAGCTGATATTTCTCTGACATACATGTTACACAACTCATTTGGGAGGGTGCTTTCCATCCTATTGGCTATTGAATCTGAAATTTATTTTCCCAAACATCTCATTAATACATGAAGGAGGCAGATCTCCAGAGCCACTGGTCTTTAATCTATATCTTGTAACTTCATAAATAATGCAATTATTGAGCTCTGTGCTCTGATATAACGGCCATAGAAGTTGCTTCCAAACATTAACACAAAGACTAAAGACACATCTTGAACATGAAAACAGAAATAAGGTTTCTTGCACAATATTGGTTTAGGCTATTAAACAAGGATAAATCCTGTAAATATTTGAATATCCTTAAGATATTTAATTAAAGGAAACAAAGCAAATAATGCTTCTAGACACTGTCTAGAGATTTCCTTGCCCACACAACAGAATGAAAATACTGATACTCCAAAGCCATGGTACTATGGTAAAGATCAGATTCTGAACATTCTGACCCCTTTATTTTGATGTACCCCATTTCTTTGTAACTATTGTGTCCTGCATTATAAAAATAGACTCCACTGATTTTTAATACTCAGTAGAAGGATGCTATTAATGTTTGAGGGGACAGGGTCACTTTGTAAATCAGCACCCTAGGTTTTCAATATTCTAAACTGGTTTTAATTATTTTTTTTTTGTCTTTGCTGGAAGGGAAGTCCAGTGTTTGTTGCCTTGGAATTCATATTTTGGCTGTAAAAGTTTTTAGGATGGTTTATACTGTGTTCTTAATTGTGCTTGGAGTTCATTCTGAGGCCAAAGGAGAGTGAAAATATTAATTTATGTAGATGCACACATCCCAGGTGTCACTGATGCTGAAATACTGCTTCAAAATTTGGACAAGGGGGTCTGTAAACCTCCAGCCTGGCATTTTTTGCATGTGGTCTTGGCTGTAAAGCGGTGATATGAAAGAGCCTTGCCCCTGATGGTATGTATGGTTACATCAATGTAGACAGTCCCTGCTGTCTGCTTTGTTATGATTTACAGCTGGTGTGCTCCCTTTGCCAAGAGGCAACAACTACAGTAAGTTGGGAGAGTTAAAGTCTGACACTGAATCTACAATTTATTATCTATGTCATTCTTAAATAGAGTCAAACCCTTCTACCTGACTTTTTTCACCAGTACTTTCCATAAGGGTTTTTTTGATTTGTTTGTTTTTGGTTTATTGTGTGTTTTCTTGTTTTTGTTTTGCTTTGTTTTCTGCAAAATCTAGAAATCACTTAGACTGTCATGTTTCAGTCAGCTACCGGCAAGAAAATCTGACACGCAGACTCAAGAAATAAGCACACCTCTGGGTTCCTTAGCTGCTTCTGCTGTATTGCTCAGGGAAACTGAACCCCTTTTGAACATTGTCTTGGGTTTGGCTTGAGCATCAAAGGCCAGTTCAACACTGACCATTAGGCCAAGATATGTGCAAATAACAGCTATAGATACTCTTTCAGAGCTTTACCTCTCACAAATTAAAATGTTTTCCACATATTTTATTCCATAAAAACTTGTAAAAATTCTGGTTTTCAAGATCTGTTCACACTTGTACTGGCTGTATGAATGCATTGACATAGAAGCTGGCAGTGCTGATAATTAAGTAAGCAACAACTGATGCTGGTGATGCAATTAACTTGAAATCAATCAATTTTAACTTAAACTCAACTCTTTGAGTACAAGTCATCTGGGCCTAATTGTCCAAACAGCTTCTCCTCCAGTTCCAGGTCATGCTGCCTCGTGCAGATGGAAAAGGAAAATTCATCTGGAAATGTGGGATAAAGGTCTTCTGTTCCCGTTTCATTTAAGTCTTTTAAGGGGTTTATTAAGTACAGGTTTCAACTCTTTTCTATGGTAGTTTAGGAAACCAGGTCCCACCATTAACAAAATTATCAATTACTGTTTCTGAAAGTAAGTTTACATACAGGAAAGCTGAGTCTCAAAGGTTAACTATGAGTTTGAGAAATATTAGCACATTGGCTCTAATACACTATGAAATATGTGTTCCATTATTTTTAGGTTATTTTGGTGCTTGCCATACTTATTTTAAGTTACCTCTGGTTAGGTAAAAACAATTTTCTGGGAAAAAACCCCAGGCCAATAGGATTAAAAAGTGACAAATGTGACTGGATATAGTGTTATGAGTATCATGATCCCATTGACTGATGGGAGCTCAGTACTTTCACATTTTTCTGCAATGATTACCTAAGAAACTCAACAGATTAGAAACTTTTCCTAATCCTTCTTTTCAGTGATATTTGTATAATTACTAACTTTAAAAATCAATATTTTTCTAACTTCTTTTTTTTTTCCTTTCTTGAACTTCTGCCTTTGGCATTCATCTGGTGTACTATGTAAATATGAGGTTTACTTTATTTGCTGTAACTTTGAAATTTAGGAGGTGCAAATAAAAAGTATTGCATAATTGTGCTGTCAATAACCTGTTGCTGTGAAGATTTTGACACCTACTTGTTACGAAGTTCCAAAGAAGGGCAAGATGTTTTCCTACAAGCAAGGTTTAGTGCTTTGCATTACAACTACTGAACAGAAGTTCAACATCTGATGAGGAATGACAGCCTTCCAAACAGGTATGAAAGTTAGTCAGTTTGTAGAGAGTAAAACAGGTGCATGTTTTCTCATCCCTGAGCCTCTGACTTGCATATGGAACCCAATCCAGTCCCATTTATCTCATTTTTTATGATAATAATGTAAACTCTTCTACCCAGTTTCTGTGACTGGCAAACCTTTTGTGACATCCATTATTATAGTTTCCCTCCTTTCCAAACTTTCAGATTTTTTTTAATTTGCATTTCACATTCCTTCTTCAAAGGTTAGTTACCTTATGTTAGTAGGGAAATACAGGAACAAGAGATTAGATCCAACAGAGGTCTTAAATTTATAACGTAAGACATGGGTAAGTTTTAAATGTTTCACTTGAAAATCAAAATCACAAAATTTTCTGTTTATCTGCCAACTCTTTTTCAGTTTTCTAACTAGACCATGAGCAATGAGCATTTCTAACCTTGGGTCTGCAAGTCTTGACCCAGCTTCTCAGCCTTTGGAGTGCAAGGTGGTTAAGGAAAAAAGAAGTTTTTAAAACCCTCTCTCCTAGCCCTAGGCAAAAACGGGGCTGATGAAATAAATATTCTCTCCTCTGACAGAACTGAACTGCTGTCTATAAAGATGTAACTCTTTCTTTCTTTTTTTTTTTCGTTCCATACTCTATGAACATTTTATGTGGCTCCAGCCAAGTATTTAAGGCCTGGCAGGTAAAAAAAAGAATCAGAAGAGTCTTTTATTCCTGTGACTGTGTGTGCTTCCTCTTGTGGTTTGTGAATAAAAAAGAAAACTGATAACATGGGGAGCAGAGAGCCTGACCCAAACCCATATCTTCCGACATGAGTATTTTAACCAATTAGTTATTTTCCTCTTGTCTGCATAGCAGTGCAGGTCCATGAGGAACTCAGTGACTGGAGTTCAGTGAGAACACTGCTCTGAAAGAGCAGCAGGTAGTTCTTAATGCCCACAAGTTCACAGAGGATCTCTGCTGGGTCTCTGGCTCCCTGCAAGACAGCTCTGGCAAAAAGGCTTTAACAAAAGCAACAACAAAATCACCATTTTTTTCCTATTTATAAAATTGCCTGAATGCTGCTGTGCAAGGTCAGGCATCTCATTGCCTGGCCTGGGAGCTGCACTTGCTTCCAGACTCACAGAACTGAAGTTTAAAGAAAACTGAGTGGGGTTTATTTTTGTTTTGTTTTGTTTTGTTTTATTTTCAGGCTGGGGCAAGTAGATCCATGCATTGGACCTTAGTCTAGAAATGGATAAGCCAGATTTATGAAAAAATCCACCTTCTCCCTAAATTCTTTTATAGGGACTGTTTCAGTGCTTTTGTCTTTGTGCAGCCTGTTTTTGCTTGTATTTTTTTTTAGTATATTGATATTTATATTACCTATGGATTAATTGTTTCCCTATATTGATATCTATTGATATCTAAAAATATATTTTGTAATATATTGATATATATTGATATCAATATCTAGATAATGAGATTTTTAAAATATATTGATATATCTATTGAGAGCATATATAAATCTATTTATATACCTTATTTACATATAATTTATCTTTTTATAGTTTGGATGGTGTTGCATCTGTTATAGGTCATGGAATACACTTATTTTTCTTTCCTCTTCAGTAGTAGCCAAGGTCATTCAAACACTGGACTTCCAAAGCTCATATTATTAATAAACACTTTCAGACTACCACACCTGTTTTCCAGAAGGTTTGTCTTCCCTATGGAAGCTTCACAAGACTAATTTGGAGTTCAGTTAAAGACACGCCCCTTGACCTATTAAAAGTTGAGCTATTGAACATTTTCTCCATCTGCAGGCTGGAGGCCTGGTTTCTGTGAAGCTTGGACTTCTCTAGACTTCCACAAAGCTAACTGCACAAGAGAGAGATGAAGCATTAAAAATGAGGCTTAAAACTCTCTGCGGAACCAAATTGGGATGAACATAGTGTAGCATTCATGGCTCTGTTTTAATATTCCTATGGACACACGTTACTATCAGTACAGATGATACATCTCACATCATTAATCCCATTCTGAAACTCCATTAAAGTCCATATGAGATAGTTGCATACTGGCTCAACCAATTCCAGAAGTGACAAATCATTAAACATTTTATTATTTCTAGGCAGATTGAGGACAGTGTTGTGATTAAGATTTCCTTAGTGATAAAATTCTTTGTAAGGGTTGGAATTAAAGCCCTTCTCTTGCAAGTGAAACATTAAAAATAGAGAGTTATAGTGCAAGGTTCCAAGAAATAAGTGAAGCATGGAAAGGTAAAAATGGGGAACAGCGCTATATGAATGTCTCTGTCTTTTCTTTGATGGGGCGCTGGCTTTACTGAGGTCTTAAAGTACATATCTGAACTGGAGTTATTTTCATAACACTGTTGAGTTTATCTGTGTTGGCAAATACATTTTTGCACATTACAGTAACTCTGGGAGTACTAAAAGACTGTCCAGGCTTTTGCAGCATCAGTGGCTTTCTACTTGCGTAATGCAGGCTATAAAAATAATAGGAATTCAGTGTGTGGTTGATATTTTAATGTACCCCAACATCTGTGGTCTTAAATAATGTAACTTATGTTTCTACATGTAGGAATACTTGAATTGAGATTGCCCACTTTACTGTTGTTAGATACACAGACTACTTTTTTTATCTTAATTCCAGAATTATTTAGGTTGGAAAATACTTCCAAGACCCTTGAGTTCAACCTGTGATCGATCTCCACAGTCCCATTTATGGTTTATAAGGGAAAGAAAGCTACAAATTTCACTGCAATTTAAAGATGCAGTTTATGGTAAGGATTTTGAGAGCTTTCGTCCCCAAAGGTTTGAGGGTTGCAATGGAAGAGTTTTATGGCAGCAATGATACTGTGTCAAAGACAGGAGTACTGCTGTATTTTGAAAAGTAAATATAAAATATTGCTCCACTAGTAGTAGAGAACCCTTTCAGTATGTTAACTTTAATGGTGTCAGCTTTGCTGTGCTGGACTACTAAAAGAAACTATAATCTGATGACTTATCTATCAACTTTCATTAGTTAATGGCTGATATTTCCAAGCTGTATCCCTGAAAAAAAGGGAATAGCTTGCTGTTTTTAAAAGAGTTCATGAGCTTATGAAACCACTTTTGTGAAATGTACTCCATAGCTGATCAAATTAATTACCAAGGCCACAGTAAATTACCATGAATTGTATCAATAACACTCATGAGTGACACCTGTGGGTAATTCCATCATGGTTTCAAGTAGTAGCAGACCTCATGAAGATCAATATTCTGTTTATATCTCTGATTTTTCTGCTGCTGAGTACACATGATTAATTAACCTTTGTATCATATAATTTAATTTAATGAATTTAAAAGAGGACAACTTTGGGTCATGGGTAATAGACAGTAGTTTCACAGTTCAGAGAATGTCATTAATGGAATTCAATTAATACATTAAAATTGGTAAGTAATAGCAAAGAGTCTGCCCTGGATGACCAGCTTGCCCACTCTTAACATTTGATTGATCAGACTTTTAGAAGTACTAATCAATAACTCAGAAAACCCCTAAAACTTCATCAGTGAACAACAAAGCTTGTGACATACCAGAAAAGCCTGAGAGATCTTGCCCCTCACTTCAAGCAGTGGAAAATGCTACAAGTAACCATGCTAGCTTTTATTTAAATTCACTTCTCTGCATTAAAAAAAATTTGCTGGGTCATTCAAACAGGCTTATAGTCTTAATAAACATTTTCTGCTATATGTGCAAGTTCTAGTATATGTTGTGGGTTTTTTGTTGTTTTTTGGTTGGTTTTGGTTTTGTTTTGTTGGGGTTTTTTCATGCTTTAATGTTGAAGAAATTAATTTGCTTCCACCTTTAGGTGCTATGAATGCAACTAGCTGTGGCTTACAGTAAGATTAGTGTTGTGAATATTTAGCTGGATAACACTGCAGGGTTAATTAATGCCTGGGGCTGCAGAAGCACCCATAAAGTTTCAGGTGAATGCACTTCAAGAAATCTCTGTCAGCTATGAGTGATAAACTGAGTCAAAGTAGATTTGGTGGCTTAAAATTCTTCTTGGAAAAGAGGAGATTCCAGTTTTACAAAAGAAAGATCTGGCTAGAAGAATAGTTTTATATTCAGGAAGACATTGCATGATGTAAAGACAAAATTTGCACAAGGATGAAGGTATAACAATAACATTTTTCTTCATGGAAAGTACAATTCACTTCTTCTTTTTTACTTCTATGAAACTCTCACAGTTCCAGTGGATATTTAGATATACTATATTATCTCTATATAGATTTTTATAGAGTAATTTTTCCAAAATCTTTCCACATAATTCAGTGTAAACTTCTTCAAGAGCTGCTGCTCAGTCGGAAGGTTGGCATCACTTGCTGTTCTGTACAAAATACTCATCAGGGAACAGTATGAAAATTGTTTTCTTATTTTTTTCCTCATCAAGTTGAGGTTGAACAACAAATAGCATATTGTTCAGAAATTTAATGCAAAGAACAAGATTTTTTTGTGTACTCAAACCTGCTGACAGTATTTAAGTATACCAAAATTTGTTCTGAGTGTACTCCAAAAGTATACTCAGGTGCAAGCATATTCAAATCTGACAAGAATACTGCTGGGGACTACACAGTTTAGAACATTTTAAAATTTATTTTTCAGTATGAAATTGGTTGAGCTGCCATGCCCTTATCATTCTCCATTTTTAGGATAAAAGAAGAAAATTGTTCTCAAAGTTGCATATTAACACTTGTGACTTGCAACTTTTTAGAAGCCATTTGTGAATATTTATGTTATTCTGCTTGTCACATATGAAAATTGTAGTGGCTGAACAGTGTGCTGCAGGATAAAACCAAGCAAAAATCTTTCTATATTCTAGTACTATTTCCAAATTTTTTTTTAATTTTTTTTTAAGAATTCTGAACTTTTGTGTAGTTTTTTTAAATAATAGTTCCATTGTGAACTGATTCTTAGCACGTTAATATTCTGGAAAGCTGTGAGAAGTTTTCCTGTCTCTTTCTATGGGAGTAATTCACACTTTGCTCAACTCCAGATGTGCAGAAACACCATTCATAGCACTGGAATGGTACTGAGGCAATCTGAGATGTGACCAGAATGAGTATTGGTGTCAATGAACTCTTTTCCTATAACCAAAGGTGAACTCAATGCTTGATTATGCAGCTCAGAGTGGGGCCCACAAATTACTGTGGATCAAGATTGGATTTTTCTCTCTTAAACATCATTTATAAAAGTACAGCATTATCACGGACTTATTAGTTTTTTAAGAATATATTTCACAAGCATAGTGATGGTGGTGATTCTGGGTTGGGCTTTTTTTAATGCAAGAGATGCCTTTTTAGGACCTTCCAAAGGTGATAAATATGCTGTGTTTTGCTTTACTTTATAATTTTACAGTGAAATTTAATTCAAATGTGAGATTTTACAAAGAAAAATTATTGAGGGGAAAAATTAAAAAAACCAAAACCCACTGTTTACAGAATTTCTAAATAGAAAGAAAAGAAATAGTAGATTTATTCAATATCAGTTAAAGGCATGTAATCCTTGGCTAGTATTCATGGTTGTGCCTGTAGTAGAAACAAGTTTATATTCCTCTAATTTATATATTTGACAGCTTAATAAAGTATCTTCAAAAGATGTTTAGATTATGGGCTTGACTGGAAAGCTGAAAAACTTGAGACTAATGACAGAAAATTGAAAATCCAAAAGGAAAAACTGATTAGATTATTAAAAACTCAGAAAAACACATTTAGGGCACCATGAAGATCTCTTGAGAACTCTGAATGAATGTAGTAAGGGCTGTTACAAACCAACAAAGTGTTTAAAAAGAATTAACTAATTCAACTCATGGAATCATCATAATTTCAAAAACAGCAAGGGAAGGAGGTGGGAAGGAAGCGGCAAAACTGTTGCTTCAAAGTTCTGTTCTGACTTAATAAAAGTGCTGTGAGGACAAACTCAGTACCAACTTTTTTAAGAGGCTTTCACATGATGAAATTCCCCACTCCAAGAAATCCTGGAGACTGTAGTGTAGCAGATGGCATGGCTCTGTCCCTCATCCATTGGAATCCCTTCAGCTATGCCATGTGGGGGGCTTTGACTACTTGGAGCTGCCACTAAAGGATGTCTGTGATAACAAACATCCCTATCTTGGCTCAACTGAGAGAATATGAGTCCAAAGAAACTACTTTAACTGCTTTTTAAAACAACTTGCAATTCTGCCACTGATGGGTGTATTCCTGGCCAAATATGACAATGATTAAAAAATGAAACCCACTGCAAACATCAATGGAAAATTCCCTGTCCATAGGGCTTGACTCAAATGCTCAACTCAAGATCAGCTGTCATTTGAAGGTGATGTGAAAAAATATGGAAAAGGAAATAAAACAGCAACTCATCTCTTTTCATAGATGTGTTGTACATCCTGTGTGGAGTGATGATGGGTTCAGCCTCTTGTCCAGTCCTGGTCTGTCCTGTCATCCAGAGAACCTACTCTCTGTCTCAATAGGTGACTATTTAGTGAAATCACAAGAAAAAGAAAACATCGGTAAGAAATATGGCTGTGTGGTTACAGACAACAGTAGCAGGCAAGAGGTCTGTGGTCTGCTGATTCCACTTCTACACTTTTCTTGTCCTCTATGGCATTTTAAGGAAGCCAAGGCATGTAGGCTAAAAAGAGAAAGATTAAATATTAGTTGGCTCAGGTTGGCGACAAAGTGAATTTAATCTGGGGAGTGCAGTGGGACATTCATTTATCTCTATATAAATTGAAAAATATAGATTTAATACAGTTACTAAAGAGGCATCCTCCATTGTCTTCCTGTGCTTGCTTTTCAACTTTGTAGGAGAATTTAAGCTAAATGCTTATATTATAAAATTTAAAAGGTTAAAAGCTGTTTAACCTTATGCTGTTCTTCTGAAATTGTAATGCTCAAGCTTAAATTGCTGCTGATGACACAAACCTCTCTGTAAGAGAAACTCAACACGGCGACTATGAAGCAAATATTCTCCCTCATTTACAAGTAGGAAGTTGAAAATTGAGGCATGGCAGAGAATTGAATTTAATCAGGTGATGGAGATGTTAAATTAATTTCAAATTTATCTGCCAAATTCTGCCACCTCTCTGTGACTAGTTTTAAATAAATCATATCAACTTTTTAGCTATTACAGCTACTCAGATAATTAGAGGACAATATAGTACAGTACAAGTAAAATAGTTCAACATGGTTGCAGAATAGCTTTAAAATTATTTAGTTTGATCCTGAATTAGATCTATGGAACATTATAATTAATAGCTCTATTTAACCCTGAAGGAAGATGAGAGATTCACCATCCTCCCAACAGTTTAATTAAAAAGAGTAGGATATGGAATGAGATGGTCTTTAAGGTCCCTTCCAATCCAGGTCATTCTGTGATTGTGCAATATTTTAAAGACATTGTTGTAAAATGCCAGGTATGTTTTTCAGTGTTCTTTACTAGTATTTATCCAAACCCTTTACAGGCTGAGCCTACACAGCAGAGCAGTCTGCTCTGGCAGAGCACAGTGTGACTTGCAGCTGCCCAGAATTATTAATGATCACCAACTAACACTTAATCTCTTTTAAGCTTCAAGGACATCTCATTTTTTTTCAATACTTGCACAATCTTCCTTAAAAGAAAGCATTATGAAGTGGAAGGTGGATAAAAGTTTTTGGGAAAGAGCATTGAACTATCAGTAAACAGAGGTTGGTTCAGAATGAAATGAGCTCTACATGGGGCACAGAGTGCTGGAAGTGTAAACACACTTCCAGTGGTGTTACAGATCAGCAGTTACACAAATTATTAGTTCTGGTTTTGTTTTTTTTTTGGTAACTAAAACCGGATTTTTTTTTCTACCTGTAAAGAAAATAGCTATTTATAGTCTGTCTGGGGTTATATAATTTAAACATAGGTGTATCCACTGCACTGAGAATTGCATGTAGAAATGGCAATTTGCGAGATGTGGTTATTTTTTTCTATATTACTAAATTAGCTTGGTGTAGGCTATAGAATAATTCCATATTCTAAAGGGTTTAATGATTTTTTAATGTGACATATGAATAGACTTCCAGGTACTCAATGGGCACTTTTCCTTTCTTTTTTTTTTTTTTTTCTTTTTTAATGAGTATATTGTTCCATGTCCACCCAGTAAGTATGACAAAAGTGAAGGGACAAAAATTTTAAGAATACCAACTTTTGGTCACCACATCTCCAAGATTTAATTGCTTTTCTGGTTTTCTTTTTCTTTTTTTTTTTTTTTTTTTTGTTTTTTTGTTTTTTATTTCAGCTTCTAGGAAAAAAATTAAAAGTTAACAGTTATTACAATTTTTAAATAATTGACTTGTGCAAGGTCCTCCTCCTCAGCCTTTTCACTATCTATTATGAATAGATTCTGTTTATACATGCCCAGTGTCTTAGAGTAGGTTTTATCCTACAGTGTCTGACAGTACCTGACACAGCAGGACCTCTAACTGTAAAATTTTGGGGACTCTAACTTTCATTGGGGTGGAAAATTATGTAATGTTTTTCTAAATATTCTATTTTATTAAAATTTAGGTGAATGGGGAGAAGGCAAAACTGAGGCACTGCCACATTTTCACTGTAATTTTGTCACAACGAGACAAAACTAAGAACAATTACAGAGATTCATGTGACAATAAAACAACCAGTTATTTTTATTGGAACCTGGAAATATGATCTTCCCATAATTCTGTAAAAAAATACTTTTACTACTGTTATACTGTTGCTCAGCAATTAATTATGAAAAAATTGCCCAAACAGGTGTTATCACAGTTTATACAGCTGTATCTAAATAAATATGTTTGTGTACAACTTATCTTTTAAATGAGGGAGAAAGTATATTTTGATCTTGCGTTTGCCACTCAGAAAGGTGAAAAACTTTTGATAAATAATTTGTCTGGAAAACAAAGCAAACCAAACCAAACCTAAACAAAACAAAACAAAACAAAACAAAATCACAACAAAGTTGTTTTACCTCTTTTCTTCCATTTCTTACCATTTTGATCAAATAAGGGTAAATATGAAGATTTTTTCATGATCCTCTAGAGATTTGAATTGTATAAATGTTATTTTTCTGAATGAAATATGTTTTTAATAATTAATTTTAATGATTTTAGAAGGACTAATTTTAATCTCTTCTAAGGATCTGTGCTGAACAAATGCAGTGCCACATCTGTTAGAAAGAAACTGAACAGTTCTGCTTTGAAATCCTTTATTTAGATCTTTTGACGTTGCTGCACAGTAGGACGTCCACACAGTAAATTTTAGCATCTAACTTAATTTGTCTTAGAAAATTTAAGGCTGATGCCAATGACATGAGAATGGCCAAGTATCTCAGTTTGTATATTCAAAGAGAGAGAACACATAACCACAAGTGAAGGAAGTGACATAATGTTGAGAGCAACAAATCACAAGAAAATGAGTGGAAGACTTTCAACAGTTATTGCATGTAATCAGTCTTTCATCAGGTAGAATATTACAGATTAAGTTAACAATAAATACTGTGGGGAAAACTTTATAAAGAGAAGATAATATTAGGAGAAGGATGAAAATACATACTGTAATTGCAGGCAACAGATTAAATCAATATTTCTAGTCTTCTGTATCAATATTTCTCACTGTTCTCAGAGTGTGATGAAACTATCCCATTTTTGCAGCAGACCAGAGGCATGGATGGGAGCAGAAGTCATCATTCAAATGAATGCATTAAAAAGTACAAACTGTATTAGAGGCCATCATTACACCAAAGTTCATGTGAATCAGCTAAATTAATAAAGTGCAGTGAATCAGTAATGTAATGCTGTGTCAATTAAGAAAAATTATATGGGACTTTATGAGGAGGAAGACACAGAATTAACTAATTACTTGTGCTGATGTTGCACTAATTTTGACTCATGCATTTTTGAGCTGGAAATAGACTAGCATCTGGCAGAATAATAAAATAGAGTAGCCATTCTTAGTTTATATTCTATAATATTTCGCTTTTCTTCTGAAGAACTGTAAACTTCTTTCAGATCTATAGTTATAGGTCAATGTTAAGGAGTTAGGGGGGTATAGCCTACAGTAGGACACTGATGCTACCACAATTGCTGTGAATGATAAATTCATATATTTTATGAGTCCTGCCAATAAATTCAGGGTCAAAATTGTGTCTGTCATCTGAATTGTCTATTAATGGAATCACTGGGAGGTCCTGGTGACTGAGAGGGATGCATGAGGAGGTCTCCAAGATTATTCTGAAATGAATGACTCTTATACTATACTGAAATGGAGGGACCAGCTTAGTGTCACATTTCCAGGAAAAGAACAGAGACTTCTCTTTGAACCTGGATTAACCTTTTCTTTTTTACTCTCCTAAGAAAATTATATTTTATATTTTAAACCATTTTATACTCAAAGGTGAATTTAAAGGGAAAATTTGTATCTGAATAATTAGGAAAATTATTATCTTATAACCATTCTTAAATACTTTCATGATAATAACTGAGATATCTTTATGGTATAATTAGATCAATAATGTTACGAATCAAATGTAGAAAGCAAACAGTCCTAAGAGAATCCTTTCCAATTTTACAGAACCATTTTATGATTGCAAAGCTGTGAAGATTTTCTTTCCTTGTTGCTTTCCTGAAAATTTGCAACTTTAATAATTTTTACTTCAGTTTATTAACACTATTCTCCTCCAAGGTAGAGTAAAGTATTGATGGAATCAGATGAATTGAAATATACACCTGTGCCTCTGATTTAAGTTGAAAGAAAATACATGAACACATAGCATTTGACAATTTGGGGAAAATAAAAATGCAACAAAACCTTGGTTTCTATCAACTTAACATGGGAGAGTTTTTCCCATGGTTATTTCCTACCCTTTCCAAACATGTGGAAGAGATTTTCTGCATCCGTACAGATGAGGACTATGTATAAAATAAGTGTAATATTACTGGTGGGCTAGGAGGAAATTCTCTTAATAATGTATCAGAAAAAAATTTTTTACAGAGAGAGTGCTCAGGCATCGGAATGGGCTGCCCAGAGAGGGGGTGGATTCACCATCCCTGGAGGTTTTTAAACTGAGCTTGGCCGTGGCACTGAGTGCCATGATCTGGTAAAGGGGCTGGAGTTGGACCAAGGGTTGGACTCGATGATCTTGGAGGTCTTTTCCAACCCAATTGATTCTATGATTCTATGATCTTAAGATTAATTTCTTATTTGATTTAATTTTTAAGAGGATATCTCAAATATGAAGTGCATTTTCTTTATCCTGTAGAAACAGTTAATTTTAATTTCATTAAACACACACCCACACCCGCACCCCTCCCCCCCCCTCCCTCCCGGTCAAGTACTTTCCATTAGGAAGGTTTGCAAAATTTACACTAGTTAATGAGGTAATTCCAGTTATCCCTCAAGTTACATCATAATTGAAGGGATGGATTTTGGATCGTAAGTAGATCTTGCCTGGCATGACTTGGCAGTGCTACTGACATATTTCATGCAATTGTGTCTGACTGAATGCTCCTCTGTCACGTGATGCCAGGGGAGGTTCATGAGGCTTCTTTCATTCCCTGATTGCCTCTAACAATGAAGTCTTCAAAGGACTACTCAGAAGGCCTTTTTGTGCTCCTAACAAAGCATCCTCCTCTTCTTTTAGCAAAGCAGTCAATAGCAACTCCAGGAAAGAGAACATTTCTTGTGCCCTGTCTGACGCTAAACTCTCATGAAAAGTTCAGAAGTGAACATCATGGAACTGGAGGGACACTGCAACTTTCCTCTCCCCACTATCCACAGATAAACACCTGCAAGTCAGTTCCCTAACATTAAATGAAAGGGGGTAGCATAGAAAAAGATTCAGGTTTTGGAAGTAATGCCAAATATCTGTGCTTAGAAGACTGAGGTAAGGTCCACTTTCATAACCTTTGAATGCATTTGGGATATCACCCAGTCTTTAAATTAAAATACTGAATCTGTTTAGAAATGTTGTTACTTTTCAATGAATACGTTTTGGCATAAATACTTATTTTCCTGAGAAGACTTTTATTTTTCTTTTCTCCTGAAGTAGTCCTTAAAATAATTCTTTCTTAGTTTTACTTTGGGAAAAATCTAGTTGCAGTGATTGGAAGTGGAAACTTTTGAGGATAGCATGAGACAAAAGTAGTCAGACCAAATTCTTGACAGATTTGCATAAAAAGGTTATTGATAAAGTCGTAAAGAACCTGAAATTCCAGTCCTTTTGTGGGGGAACTGAATGTATATGCAGATGCTAAGGTGTGAGTGGATTGCCATAGTTCCGAAAGTAGTTTTGGGGGTTGTTAATTCAAACATTTACTCTTTAATTTTTCAGGATTAAATGATGCTAAAATGGATGTTGCATGCCCACACTTGACTATTAGTCATTTAATAAGGTTATGGTTATTAGGGAAAAAAAAGAGATAATAGTTAATTACTTTTCTCCCATCCTCTTTGCAGTCTTCATGAAAGTAAATTAGGTCTTTAAAGACCATGTTATCAACAAGCTCTGTGGCTCTCTGATTACAAGTAGGCATATAAAGTTCTAATTAAAAAAGCCAAACAGTGAAAGTTGTAACAGGTTAAAAATCTTAAAGCCTTTTCTTAGTTTAAACTTTTCCTCAAGTTTCATTAGGGTTGGAGTTCTCCATTGTTCTCTCTTTAAGTGCTCTAATTTATTTAAATGATGTTTCTATGTAGCAATACTTATGAATGTGTGGTACTGGGCTATTTTAGATAATTTTTATTTAACTGTGTTATTGTGCTGACTGGTTTTACATATTTATGTTGATCGACTGTTGTAATAAAAATGTCTTTTCACCATGAGGACAGTGAAGAATTGGAACAGATTGTCCAGATGTTGCATCACCTCTGTGTTTGGAGGTTTCCAGGACCCAACAGGACAACATCCTGAGCAACCTTGTCTGACCTCAGATTGGCTCCTGGCCAGTGGGAAAACTCTGTGGGTTATAAAGTTTGACAGTATCTACATATTGTAATTAATATCTGACAGTGCTTTGAAGAATTATTTCTTCTCTATTGAGACAGAAAACTGTTATCCGCATTGGAAGTCCCTACCTGAATAAGACAAAAAAGGTAATAAAATCTATTTCAGAGGTAATTACTGCAACTAATTTGTGTTCTTTCTATTAATATTATGGTAAGCAGCCTTTTCTACTGGCAATATTTGCCAAGGCAATACATAGTACTTTTCTGCAGGAGAATTATTATATTAAAAGTAAAATATGCAGCACGCAGGGAGAAAAATGATGAAAAAGAAAGAAAGGAATAATTTTGTGGCAAAAAAGTATTTAATGATACAACTACTATCTCAAAAATTGCTGTATTTCAATTTTGTAAAGGTGTTAGCCATTATTATTTTAAAATCTTGTGTTAGAAATCAGTAAAGGGATATTACATTCCATGAATTAAATAGAATTTTTAGCCTAAATAAAGCTTTGTTAACAGAGCAGGGGGTACTGCCCTGCTGTGTGTTGATACAGCTCAGTTTAGGGTCGAAGAAAGTTTTGGATGAGATTAGGACATTATTTATATTTTTTAAATATCAATAAATTATTGAATAGGTAGTGATGAGTTTAATAAGGAGCAACACTGATTCTAATACACTTTAATTAACTCCAAATATAAACAAAACCATTTATAATAAATTCTTATTCAGAGAATACATCTTTATGGAAGTATTTTAAAGACTAGTACTTGAGAATCACATTCTAAATATGGTTTTTTTTAGAGATGATTACTCATACACATAACTGGATGTTAGTAGAAATGTTATAAAATCACAAAACCTGATTTTTGAGGCAGAATGAAGTAAGAATGTAAAGTATGATGTCAACTGTCAGTTGAATTGAGTCTGTATAAGAAATGTTCACAACCTTATTTCACCTGCTTTTTAAATGTGTCAATCTTAGATAATAAAAAAGGGAGCAGGATTAAATCTGAATGATGTTGCTTTAAGGCTGAATTGAATATTTTCAGTAAAAATTAATTCCAGATGCATTTAGTGAGGGATTTAGTCCTGCCAGTTGGATTCAATGTGTTCCTGGACTACCAAGATTAATTACTATGATGCAAGGAAAGAGCAATATTTAAATTGGGGGTTCTTAGTTTTGTAGATGGGAAAACACAATGCCCTTTAGCAGAGTTTTAGATATTTGGGGAGCTTCAGCACACACAAAAACACCTTCTGTGTTTCAAGCAAGTGAAGGCTGCACAGACTTCACTTAAGAACTTGAGGGAAAGTGAGGTGACCTAAGTTGGACCATTCCTTTTAAAGTTTAATAATTCAAAGGTGTGTGGTGTGGAGAGCAAAGCCTGTCAAATATTAGGCAAGAGAAATTGCATAACTGGTATAGAGAAAGAAGTTCATGAAAGTGATTGTTCATTTTTCTTGACTTTACGTTTCTATTTCTAATACTTCTTTATTGTTTTATCTTCATTATTCTACATATCGATGTGAGAATTTGCACTTCCTAAATCTTACACATAGAATTTTAAAGGCTATATTTATTCAGTAAGAATCATCTTAATGTTATATTCAGGACTGGAATATTTATTTTGTTGCTGTACATCTAATATTAATTGAGAGAAGATATCAGGGCTACAGGACAATAGTTCAAGTGTTGCAATTCTGTTAAATGGTTTTTAAACAACTGAGGAAATAGATTTATTTAGAACATACATAGGACTAATTTCCCTCTTTCCTGTTGATTGTAGAACAGAGATTACCAAAGTAGCAGACAGAGGGAGATAGTAACATAAAATAACTCTTTACTTTCTATTTAGTTTAAGAACCCCATTTGATGTTCTTGTCACAAAATCTGAACAGTGTCCAGGCCATGCAATTGCCTTATTCCTTAAGGGTATTGAGTTTTGGTTTGTGCCTTTTCTTTAAGAAACAAAACAGAACTAAACAAAACATACAAAATATACAACCAAACACACCCCCCAACAAAACAAAAACAAACAAAAGAACACCCTCTGAATAACAAAGGTTGTCCTTTTGAAAAATGATAGTTGTTTGTCATCATTATTTTATCCTGAAGTGAACATGATTTAAATACACATGACACTCATTTGACAAAGTGCACCCAAAAATCATGTAGTTCTGAGCTGCAATAGATTATCTTTATTAATTGTTAAGAGGTAATAAGAATTGATATATGTAGAAATAGGCTCATACACTCTCTAGCTGCTGTAATGAAAGAATTGTGTCTATTTCTTAAGCACGATTGAATAGGAGTAAAATAAATTAAATACTTAATCAGCCTGATATTCAATTCAGCTCTGTCTGTTTCATACCTCAAAAACCTTAAAAATTTCAAAATTAATTTATTGGGCATTTGACAGAAGCCTTTCTGGGAGCAAGAACTCTTCCTCAGCATGTGATTTTAGACTGCTTTGATTACAGTGATTTGCAGTTGAATAGAACTGGATTGCCTATAATGCT
Source organism: Pithys albifrons albifrons (assembly GCF_047495875.1). Lineage (NCBI taxonomy): Eukaryota > Metazoa > Chordata > Aves > Passeriformes > Thamnophilidae > Pithys > Pithys albifrons. The sequence goes on from NC_092497.1 coordinate 53,099,783, forward strand.
GATAATTTATTTTCATGTAGTAATAAAGTGACTTCTGCATGCCCCCTACTTCTGTATATGTGATATTCTGTACCTATTTCTGTTAGACTGACCTTAGTAAAAGTTAATTTATTTATCACAAATTGTAAATGAGAATTTGGGGCTAGAAATAAAACTCTGGCAATTATATGTGAAATTAAGTTGTAGATTGCCATGTTGTTAACTGGTGTAAAAACAAAGAAACAAACAAACAAACAAACAAAAAAAAAACAACAAAAAAAACCCTATGTGCTTGTTGATTTTTTCTATATTTTTATTATATGCCTATAATCCACAAGCTTGATACTTTTGAGTTAATTATGAAATATATTCAAGTATGTGTGCATGCTAAATATGGTGTTCCACTTCTTTTCTGGCCTTTGGAAAAGATTTCATCATGAAAGCCCTCATGACATGACAAAAGCTTTGGAAAAAATACTACATACGAGTCCATCCCACAGAACTGGCTTAGAAAAGCAAACAAACATAACCGAACAAATAGAAAAACTTGTTTTTTAAATAGAAAGATGCAAGTCAAGAATAGAGAAGGTGTAAAAATTCTCTTTCAGAAAAACAGAAAAATATGATGGCTGGGGGTCAGGGTGGATGTTTGAGAATATTCTCGCTTCTCTGTTCTGCCTTGTTAGGTTGACCTTCTTTATCCTGCTTGTGATATATTATTTTTTTTGGTTGTATCTCAGTCTGTAACACCTCAGAAATCTCCAGGTTTCTTCCAATCTGGTACAAAGTGTGGATTCAGAGCAGTCCTCTTTAGCAGTCTTTGCTACACTCAGTCTAAAAGTTGCTGCTTTGAAATGAAAGGAGGTGGGGGTGGGGGAGAAGAAGATATTAAAACAATAAAAAAGTGCTCCACAGGAAACTACAACTAAACAGAGGTCATCTGTACAGTGAAGTTTTTATTCCTTCTTTCCTCTGCTGAGTATTGAAATCAAGTTTGTCCCTGTCCTGAGGAGCTGCTTTTCCACTGAGTGGTGTCCTGCTGCAAGATGCTCAATTCACTCCTTTCAAAAGTCTCCTACTATTATCTACAGGAGCAGAGTTAACCCAGAGTCTTACCAGAACAGAAATAGATCAGACTAAAGGGACCACTCTGCTAATCCTGGTGACTGATATTTTGAGTGCAGTAGAACAGCTTCAATTTAATGATTTCAAAGTACTGCTATAACTTCTTCAAGGAATTCAAGACCTTGGCTTGAGCCTCTTTCCTGAAATGGACAAAGAAAATTTAAACAATTATTTCCTTAGTGAGTCTTTTAGACTCTGAGCTATGACTGCAAGCTGGTGATATTTACAATGTTATTTTGCGCACATACTTTTCTTATTTTTGTCTGGTTGGTGTCAAGTTTTGGTTCGTTGGTTTAATGTCCTAGAAACAACTTAGATGGGACACATTTTTTACATAGAGAAAACCTCTTTATTTTGGCAAGGACAAGGAGAAATCATTATTTCAATGCAGTCCTTTACATATATACATTTCTATGTCATGTAATTGTAATGTTTGCATTTTAGCAATATTTATCACTTTCCTCAAGCAGTCACTTGTGCAATCTGGAAGTTGTGGAGTTTGAACAGGACAAAACCTAACAAAATAATGTAACTAAACCTGAGATTATGTTCTGAAATTTTAGGGAAACATCTACTTGGGAAAGGAAAGCATTGGATTATCGGTAGACCTGTTTGTGGAGAACACTCCGGAACCCTGAAATCCTTCAGGAAGATGAGGTTGCCCTTGTTGCATTCTACTCTTATACAGAAGGGAGCAGTCAGGATTTGTATGTGGCCGTGAATGAAAAACAAGAAAAGCCAATAACGGTTAAAAAAAAGGCTTAAAAAGTTTATTAGTAAACCACACTTGACAGGGAAATTGGCATATCTTCTGACTCTATCTTGAAGAAGAAAAAAAAAGAAAGAAGATAGGCAAAAGAAGAAAGAATAAGAAAGAAAAAGAAAGGTAAAAAAAAGAAAAAAGAAAATAGGATGAAAAGGAGAAAAAGAAAAAAAGAAAAGAAAAAGAAAAGAAAAGAAGAAAAGAAGAAAATGAGAAGATCAAAAGAAGGAAAAGAAAAGAAGAAAAGAAGAAAATGAGAAGATCAAAAGAAGAAAAAGAAGAAAAGAAGAAGAAGAAGAAGAAGAAGAAGAAGAAGAAGAAGAAGAAGAAGAAAGAGCCCATAGATGGACCTTCTTATAGATGGGTTTCCCCTTTCCTGGAATTAGGTTTCTTGCCCTTCATATAGAATTAACTTGCACAGTCAGGTCTTCTGGAACTTTCTAGAAATGGGTCAAGGGAGGTTGACTGTGACATACACTCAATCTGGCACAGGAATGTCTCAATTCCTCCCCAGGGAGGGAATTCCTTGTGTCTGTTGCAACACTTTGGGTCATACAGAGTCTTCCAATAGAGAGCTCCCAAGAAGAGTTGTGTGGCATTTTGGGGTCCTTGGGCAATATATATCATCTATATATTTATATATCTATATAGATATAAATCTATAGATAAAGATGTATGTATGTATGTAGGTTTATATGTATGCATGTATGTATGTCTTTTTAGATCTACTTCTTAACTTTCTGGAAATGCTTTTCAAAAAGGGTATTTAAAAAGATCACAAAAATGCATTTCCTCATTATCAGTACAAATTTCTTTTCCTAGAATTTTATGGGTGTGTTCTAAACACTTTGGAAAGAACTTTAACTTCCAAGGCAAAATTAGAAGATAAATTTCCAAAATTTAGCACTTGGTTCTTCTGCATTGTAAGAAAAGAGTTATGGAACAAAGGCACTGCATGTTTTGTTAGTTTCAAATTAATGCGATACAAGCCAGGCAACCAGTTGATCTTGGTCTGCTTTCAAACAAGGATAACTCACCAGAAAAAAAACCAAAAACCACAAAACCAAAACAAAACAAAAAAATCAAACAAAAAACCAAAGCCAGTATGTTACACAGCTCTTCATAAACTGGGCTCCTGGTTCTTTGCACTGTAAAAAAGGAAGTTTCCAAATTAATCCACCAGTCTCACGACCTCCCTTCTTGCAAACAACAGAACAGTTCATGATAGCTACAACTGCAAAAAGGGAGTTATTAATTGAATAGCTTAAGAACAACTGCAATTATAAAATACATTAAAATTGCAAAATCAGAACATATTCAACTGAACAGAGATGGCATTTGGGGAAAAAAATCACCAAAACTCTACTAAGCAAACAACAAACAAACAAAAAATCTTTAAAGGAAAAGGAAAAAGAGTACTTAAGAATATTATGGGGTTTGTGGGTTTGGGGTTTTTTTTGTGTTTGTACTTCCGTTCTTATTTTGATTTTTTTGTTTGGATCGGTTTGGTTTGCATTTTGTGGTTTAATTTTGTTTTGCTTTATTTTTATTCTTTGTTTAAGTTTGCTTTGGATTTTTTATTATTTTAATAATAACAAAAAAGAGTCTGATGAACATATTTGTCAGACCAAATCTGCGAAAGGAAATCACAAGTGTATGTTTTTAGCTTTTTTTTTTCTAATTCGGAGGTTGATCCACATAAATATTTGAAATGTGGCAACTAAACACGCTGTACTGAAGTGCCCACAGTTCTACAACAAGAGCTGCTGTATTTATTTGAACCACAGAACCACAGAATCATTAAGATTCTTGTTAAAAAACCCCTCAGGAAACACATGATCCTTTTCCAAGTACCAAAAGAACAGACTAGAACTGCTCTTTACAATTCAAACTAGGTTTCTTGTTTCTGAATGAGGCATTTTATTGTGTCACCATGAAAACAACAAAACCTGAATATGCATTTAAATTTGGAAACAGAGCTGTTTCATCACTTACAGGAAGAATATCTTCTGAGACAGCACAGAAGACCCCATGTAATGAAAAAGCTTCAGATGTTTGGAAGGGAATAAATTAGCTGAAAATATAGGAAAAGCTGAATTTAATCAGAAAAAGGTTCATATACTGCCATTAGCTAAGCTGGTAAAAGCAAAATTACAGTGCTTTGCTGGCTGCCATGTTTTAATGTTAGTTTTTCACTACGTATAACCCAGCACTTGGATTGCTTTTGCCTCTTAAACTGACTCCAAAACTGTGATAAATCTTCCAGGAGTATTTTTACTCTTCCCTGACACTGAATTTCTTCCCATGGAAATCATACTTCACTTTGTTTAGCCGACTTCTTACAAAACTGTGACTGAGCGACTGAGAGACCATAAGAAATCATCTCTACTTGTTCTTAATTATTTCACTTCTGTTTTGCTTTTGTTAGTTGCCTCTCCCTGTGTTTGCAAATAATAGATAAGGAGCCTAATAGGTAAGTGCATTTATTAAATGTTATCCTCTTGCGACTATTCACTCCTCCTTCTAGAAGAAAACAGAGTGTGTATTTGAATTACTTCACTTTAGTGTTTTAGACAGAGCAGTTCATGGTAACAACTCCAAATCTGTAACTAATTAAATATGTCCATATTTAACTTATAATTCTTTTAATTAAAAGGCTATAATTGAATCTACTTGTTTGTGCTTTCAGAAAATTTATGCTGACTTATATTTACAAAATTTTAAGTGAAAATAGGTGAGCATCAGGGGGAGGGAGGATTCCGCCCCTCTGTCCCCCAGGTGAGACCCCACTTGCAGAGGTGCCCCAGCCCTGGGGGCAGCACAGGAAGGACATGAAGCTGCTGGAAAGAGGACAGAGGAGGTACCAGGATGGACAAAGAACGGAGCAGCTCTTCTGGGAGGAAAGGCTGGGATAGCTGGGATTGTTCAGCCTGGAGAAGAGAAGCTTTGGGGTGACCTCATTGTGGGCTCCCAGGACCTGAAGAGGCTGCAAGAAAGGTGGAGAGAGATCACTTACAAGGGATGGAATTACTGGAAAAGAGGGAATAGCTGCACATTGACAGAGAGTAGGGACAGACGGGATATTGGGAAGGATTTGTTGGCTGTGAAGGTGTTGAGGGCCTGGCACAGGCTGCCCAGAGAAGCTGTGGCTGCCCCATCGCTGGGAGTGTCCCAGGCCAGGCTGGACAGGGCTTGGAGCAACCTGAGCTGGTGGGAGGTGTTCCTGCCCATGGCAGGGGGTGGAACAAGGTGATCTTCTATGTCTCTGCCAACCTGGGCTTTTGGGTGATTCAGTGATGCCCTGAGCAGTATTTGACCAGGGAAGAATTGTTTATTGCCTTGTTGACTGGCATCAGTCCATGCCTATGACTTAGGCATGACATTCACCACTTCATTACTTACAGACACACATTGAGCTACACTATACAGCTGTGGGTAGTTGAAGAATAACTAAAACAATTTAAAGATAAAATAACATTTGATAAATAATAATTAAAGTAGATCTCTAGGCAGCTGAGATCTGTCCAGCCATCCTCCTGTGCCCATTCACCACTTCTTTACTTACAGACACAAGTTGAGGTACACTATACAGCAGTAGATAGTTGAACAAAAACTAAAACAATTTAAAGATAAAATAACATTGGATAGGTAATAAAGCAGATCTCTAGGCAGGTAAGATCTCTCCAGCTAAAGCCTAACACACCTGGAGGTATATGTCAATCTCAGCATATGGCCTGCTATAAGCACTGTTAAGACAATTTTTGCAGGACCATGAGGCTTTGAATAGACACATTTGGGGTTTTTTTGTCTTAAATTGTTGTTCATAGAAGGCTAAATTTAATCAAATATTTAGGAAGTCAGTCACGAAACACCAAACGCATCTCAAACAGTGGGTGTTAAACAGTGGGTGTTCAGCTAGTTTAGAAATATTTTTTCAATGGTATATTATGCTTATCTGAACAAAATATGCATGTGGATTTATGAGATTACCAACCAGAAATGCAGATTTGATGAAAGAATAGTTCTATATTCATATAGTATCTTAATCTCCAGATTGCAAAGGCATGAGAATATTTGCAAGTTTTATGCCTAGAGTTTCTGTAGAGAAATGATGATGGAAAGTCAGAAGTTCATGCAGATTTCTCAAATAATTAATCTTGATGATAACACACAGGGTCTGGGCAGGTGTCATGGTCAATGTGTGTTACTGTGTTATTTAGCAATAGCATGAAGTTTGTGAGAATCCAAAGTATTATTGAGGTGAAGATCTTCTACTACAAAAGTATTTGGATGTATAATATTTCCTGCTTTTTTTTTTCACTGCCAGACTAATAGATCAATTTATACAGTATAAGTAAATGTCTGCATTACTGATAAAAGATGCCAGAGAAATTGTTTAAATCATGATCCTTTCAGTAATTCTGCAGCTGCTTTAGTTTGAAATGACATGTGCAATCAACAAAGCATATATTTATCTATGAGCTCAAGTTTCATCTAATTATCTACCATCCCATTTTTGAATAGTAAAAAAGGAAGCTATTTCTATGCCTGAAAAGAATTGATTTATGGTTTCAATTAAAAATAATTCTTTCAAAACAGCTATGATTCTGCAGGCTGTGTGTGTGTGTGTGTGTGTGTGACCAAGTGGGTGTGTATGTGCCCAGCACAAATGAACAGATTTTTAAATGTTGCATCTTGGCTGTTTGAAATGTTATTCTTTTCCCAACCACAGGAACAATCTATTTTATAAATAAAATAACACTGAAGTTTACAGTGTGCAGAGTTTTCTTTCATAAATCTCAATAGCACATAAAAAAGCCATATTAAGACATAACAGAATTTTAACTAAAATTAAATAGTAGCTGCAAATGTCTGTGGCTCCAGTGCCTTAAAAGATAAAGCAGCTCTAAAATTACAGAAAATATTAAAAATTTAGCCCACATTAGAAATATTTACTTCTTACTTCTTTAAATTCCTTATATTCCTTGAGTTCTGGTTTAGTTGTTAAGGATTTTATAGCTTCATTTTTAATTTTTTAACTTCTGGGGTTTAATTTTTTTTTTATTTTTCCTTTTGGCTCTTTTGTGCTTCTACAGCACAAAAGAGGGGGGTATGTGTGTATGTGTGTGTGTGTGATTTAATTTTACAAAGATTAGGGCTGTTGGAAATAGTTTAAACTGGCTTGCAGCATATCAAGACACTTGACTAAAACTGAAGTTTTTAGCTTCTTTCCAGAAAGATCAAATGAAAGAGGCAAAAATAGCATACTTCCCATTCCTCATTATACTAAATGCAAGGATAGGAGTGCAATTACTTCTCAAGGAGATTTATTTTAAATGACACAAATTACTCTGTACTTGTACCTCACATATTTAGAAAACTCCTGTTAGACTCTGTGAAATGCTTCTCTTTGTCCTGATCTTGCTCCACAACTCTGTGGTTATGATTCCTCAGAGGATGCAGTTCTATGTTATCTGTACTCCTACACTGCAGGTACCAAAGAAAGAAAAAAAAATCAGACTATCTTTTTACAGTGTTTGACCTGTCAGAATTTAAGTAAATAGCTAAACAGTATTCCATTTCATTATAATGCCTATTATAATACACAACACTAGCTGTATGCATCAACATTCATATTCATAAAACTGTAAAACCACAGGATGATTTGGGTTGGAAGGGACCTTAAAGCTCAACCCATCCAACCCCCTGCCATGGACAGGGACAACTTCCACTATCCCAGGTTGCTCTAAGCCTGGTCCAATGTGGCCTTGGACACTCCCAGTGATGGGGCAGCCACAGCTTCTCTGGGCACCTGTGCCAGGGCCTGCCCAGCCTCACAGGGAAGAATTTTTTTTCCCAATATCCCATGAAACCCTGCTCTCTGTTAGTGAGAAACCATTCCCTGTGTCCTGTCACTCCAGCCCCTTATAAAAAGCATTGTTTAGGCCTTCATAATTGAATAACATAATTCAATAGAAATAGCAGGAGTTTATTAACAATCTGACCTAATGATGACAAACAAATCCAATCTATAATGCTCTTCAAGTTTAAATTTTAAAATGTGACACTGTTTAATGAAAGGTCTTATAGGGAAATCTGCAATAAAATGAGTCCTGTAACCCCAAAAGAGCAGTGCAGTATGTTTCTACAGCATAGCAAACTAAAACATGTTAGTGCCCTTTTGTGGTGTTGATGTTCTAAATTTATCATATAAACACTACAAAACCAAATGTTTTAATCACAAAACCACCGAATCTTGGAATGGTTAAGGTTGGGAGGGACCACGATGGCTCATCTGGTCCAACTTTTCTGCTCCAGGGATTGCGTCCAGATGGTTCTGGAGTATCCCCAGTGAGAAGACTCAACACCCTGATCTGGGCAGCCTGTTCAGTGCTCAGTCTCTGCACAACAAAGTTCTTCCTTCTGTCCACAAGACCTTCCTGGGCATCCATTCCTGCCCATCCCTCTGGTGCCATTGCTGGGCCCCCCAAGCAGAGCCTGGTCCATGCTCTGCCCCCTCCCTGCAGGCACTGCCAGGCATGGGGGAGAAATAAGTGTTTAGAGGAGATGAAGTACCACCATCCAGATTCTGTTCTGATTTAAGGCTTTTCACAAAACCATATGCCAATGGTTAAACAGAAACACAGTTTTCTCTAGATTTGCAACAATAAATCAGAAGTGTCTGAATTTTTCCTGTTCATAGTGAATTCTGCAGAGGAATGAAGTTAGCCTCTTCATGATATACAAAGCATGTTTGATGGACCAATTCACTCTCAATTCAGTTTTGTTTCTTTATTATTGTATTCGGAGACTTTAAGTAGAAGATATAGATATTAGATAGCAGTAGAAGATGTATATTTATATTTATAGCATTTATAGTGGAAGGTGTCCCTGCCCACAGCAGGGGTGGAATGAAATGATCTGTAAGGTCCTTTCCAACCCAAACCATTCTCTGATTCCGTGATTCTGTGATTCTGTGATTCTGTGATGTTGGGTGGTGCCAAAATGAACTGGAATGTTTCATTTTTTCCCTGAGTCTGCCTTCAACAATTTTGCACCAGTTTTTGTGGATCACTTTCATTTTCTGTTTAAGTGCAGGGAACCTTTTTGAGTGACAGCACTGAGATTATACTACTTCATATTTGTGTTTGTCATCTGCTTTCCCTTTCTTTTCCCATGTCAAATGAAAGGAAAAGAGCAGTCTACTCATTAGCAGAAAAACCTGACAATGAGATTGCACATATGTGTAGTGAATATGGACAATACCAGTGTCACCCTTCTTTGAAAGACAAAGGGAAAAACACCCTTCATTTGTAGGAAACTGAAATATATGATACATGTCTACCCCCAGCTTGGTTTACAGAAGAGGCTTTATTTTTCGTACAAGAAATACTGAAGCACGTAACATATCTCTATCAGCAAGCTGGCAGCATTACAGAGAGAAATGGAGCAGGATCTGCTCATGTATCTGGGCTGATAGAGCAGTTTAGCAGACAGAGCACCTAATTCAATAGCTGGGGGAAATGGTTTAAGCAGAGTTAAACCTCTTTCACTGCTATGCTGCTGGAAAAGATATTGCTGCTTCTGTGTGGTCTCATGCTTTGAAGAGAGGGATCAGAAGGTGAACTAGGGAATCCTGTACCTGACACTTTGATCCTTGTCTTCCTTCAAGCATTATTAGAGTGAAATGAACAGAAAGAACACCAGAAACTGTTCTACAGTGTTCTTTTATGTTTTTTGTGACCTGAAAGACTGAGACAGTCACCTTTCTTTTTTTTACTAGTTGTAATGTTTTATCAGTGTCATCTTAAGATACTTTTCTACAATCACTTAAAAAAACCTTAATTGTGATAGAAAATAAAAAATCAAAAAAATGCAGTTGCTGGTACACATCAGTGCAAACTACCTTAGAAATGAGAAGTGCCCTTCCTCTATTGAGCTTTAGGCAAAAAGACAAAAACAAAATTTTGGTAGTTGTTGTGAGCTAGAAAATTTTCTTTAGAAATACTACCTAATATAGTTTTATACTAATACAGTATATACTATTTATTTAAACAAATATGATAATGATGGAAAGTCTACAGACTCTTTATAAGATCTGTCTCCATTAAAAGCTAATGGTTTTCATGTAGTACAGCTCTGAATAGGTTCTATTTGCAAACAAAACCTAAAACTAAAACAAATGTTTCAATTCTATTCTTACCTTGTGACTGTTAGAACTCCAACATGTGGAATGTGACTGACCAGTAAATCCCTAAAATGAAAGAAGATTCAGGTTGGATGGTCAGGGACAACGTACATGTGAAGCCCAGGGAATGATGTAGGATAATAATGAGCACACCTTTTGCAGCAAACCTGACTTTATCTCAATACAAAGAGGACTGGGAAGTGACCAGATCAGCATGGAAGAAGTGAAGACCTGGCTCAGTTTAAAACAGAATATAAAGGTAAGACAAATACCAAAAGGAATCTTATTTAGCATCAGTTGCCTTGAGGTAAGTACTTCTAATATTAAATGTTACACCTTTCAAGCACAGAATTTAAATAAGCTGGCCAGAATACTGGACCTGGACAGGCATTTCTTCCTGGCATGTTTTTCGTTTCCTCTATAGATATGCGAAGATTAAGGATTACCTTTGCTTAAATATGTCCTGACCAAGTTCAACACGTGGAGCACCCTGACCATTTTCCTCAATACATAATTGTGGCACTAAGGTACCTTCGTCTTCATACTCATTCATTGGATTATTTAGTGCTTGTTAATGGGGTGAAGGACTATGTTTGTTTTGTTACTATGTCAGCAGGTGAAGAGCAGTTTGCAATGTAGCCATCTCTTCATTCACTTAAACATTGTACTTGATCGTTCATACTTTAAAAATATTCATATTTAAAGAAAGAAAAAAAATTTACACAACAAGCATCTAATTAGGTAGAAAATGCTATTTATGAACTTTAACTTCTCTCACTTGGAGCCTTTTAACAGACTTTAGAACACCTTCTGTTTGTGGGCTATTTGAAAATACTGCCTCCTTTGTGTTGTTAAGCAGCAGTGTTATTGACAAGCTTTCTCTCCTTTTAAAGTAAGCTTTTAAAGTGTATTAATATTGACACTTGACATGCCTTCTGCCAGTTTTAAAATCAGATTTCTACTGCAGTTGTCATTCTTATGGCATATTCATATGTTCATTCTGATTTTTTTTTTCTGGAGACAAACAATACTATTTGGGAAACAATAGCTTCTTCACATTGAAATATTAACTGTTTGAATTAATTCTGATTTCATGACTAATCAGAAAATATTAATATTTTCCACAAGTTCGTTCTGGGTGGGTCTTTTTTTTTGTAGGTTTGTTGTGGTTTTGTGTTTGTTTTTTTTTTTTAAGTAGATTATCTAGATCTCTTTGATCTTCTAAGAGACCAGGAGATATGAACATAATCCACTGCAAAATAACGTGCAATGTTAATTGATTCCGTGAGGCAATCAAAATATTTACTACCTCAATGCAATCACATTTTCATAATTTTTCATTTTAATGACTCTGTTTGTAAATAGTAGTTCTTCCTATCATTGTATTATTTCAAGTTAAAGGAAATGTATGAAAGGACACCATTTTACATTCTTATCAATCTCTGAACCCAACATTCCTTAGGTAGATATTTGGCTCTTTTTCCATTTCGAAGGATACAGTGGAAAAAAGGCTGTTTGACTTTCCTTTAGTGAATGAATGAAAGTTTTGGGGAATTCCCAACATGAACAACACGAAACAGTCTGTGAGCAATTTGCTTTTGAACCAAAATTCAGTTTCCCTGTGGTATAAATGTAAATGTGCACTGTTGATTCCTGGACAGAAAAAAAGTTATTTCGATTTGATTAAAAAAAAATAAAAGAGCCTTGTTCTGCTTCCAAAATTTGTGAAATATTGAAGTTTTCTTAAAATCTGTTGCTATACTTAGACGTATGTTTGTGTTTTCCTCTTCTCATACCACTTTAATATTTGCTAGTGCAATATTAAAGGCTCATTACGTATTAAGCTGGTAATTAATTGTGACCTTCAAAGACAAAATTAATGGAGCTGACAGGTGTGTTGTCTATAAAGATGAAGATACAGAATGTCTCTGCTACCCCTAGGGAGAGAGAGACGAGCTTAGTTTTGAGTCTGAATGAGGAAATTGGGCACTTTTTTGTTTTTCTAAGTAAACTGAGTTAAAAAAAAGACTGTTAAGGGTGAAGGAGGAAGGGTTGTAGGACGTTCATCTTAAGGGTGTTTGTGTGAATTGGTAAAGGAGTTGTAGAATCCTGAGCCAAAGGAACAGCCTCAAGGGCTTTAAATGAAATAGCCTTGTGATCCTTTCTATAAGCTGAAACAGCTAGAAGACATATAAATCTTAGATTTCTATGAATTTTAATAGCCTTTCGAAAATGCTACCGCAGGGTGTTTGTGTAAGTAATCTCACATTCAAGATTACTCTCAAATAATATAAATACCTGCCCAGGAAAATGTTGTTCCTGACAAGGACTAATAATTATTTCCTTTTTTGATGGGTGACTCTCAGAACTTTCTCAAAATTCAGGTGCTGATTTAGCTGTGAGTCATTATCTGTGTGAAAGATTAACACTGCACTCTTGTTTTTATAGGAAGCCTTGGCTCAGCAGAAATCAAATTGGAACCTCAGTGCCCCGAATTCTTCAGTCAATGTGATAAATGCTTCAAATTTATTGACTGTGAATGTATAAATGCTAAGGTTGGAATTTAGGGAAGGCACTAATAGGACTCCAAAACCAGCACAGATACAGGCAGCAGAAATGGTGTTTTTCACACAGTGCTCACATATATCTGATAATCTGAACAAACCAGGGCACTCTTGCAAGATCAAGGATGTAGTAGTCCCTAGAAGTATCAATTTCTCTTTACTATAGTATTTTTCACTTCTCTAAGTAGAAGACACCTTAGTAGAAATGCTGAGCAAAGAACACTAGAAAGGAAAGCACGAGCAAGTTACATTGAGATAGTCCAATCTGCGCCATGGGTGGCAACTGATTAAATTATATTATCAAAGAACAAATGTAATTTTGTTAAACAGCACTGGTTCTCATACATACAAGAAAATTATTTTAAAATTGTTAATGTTTTTTTAAAAACTCAGCATGGAAAATGCTGTAAATATCCTTACATGTCTTCAAGGAAATGATACGGGATCTGGATTGTAGGGTGGTTGAGTGAATATTGCCCTTATCATTGTTTTTGACTTGATGGATAGCATTTTTTAAAACCTATTACTCATGTTGTCTCAGTTGGTCATCTGTCTATTAAGATTAAAAAAAGCAGAAGAGAATTTCAACTGCAGTATTTTTTTTCTGTAAAATTCTTGAAAACATAGAAATTCAAAGCCCTCAACAACCCAAAGGATGTCTGACTGACTTGAATTTGCTCTTCTCTTTTAATAAAAAGTGTGAATTATAAACTGAGATTGTTTTTCAGGATAAACCATCATGTCTAACAATAAAATTATTTTATATAAATTTCTATTTTAGTTACACTTGTGCAATGGGTTGGTCATTAGGACATTACACTACCTTTTTATTTTTTTTATGTGTTAGATGATTTGTGTCAGAGTTCACAACAGATGGAAATTTATCAAAAATATTCTTTGTCTTTTATGACATTCAAAAAAAAAAGGTATAGTTAATTCAATTTTAGCTGTGTGGGTTCTACACTAACTCTAGGCGAAGAAAGCTGTTTCACCAAGCTCAGTGTATGAAACTAAAGGTGTATCTAGAGCACTTCCAAGAAGAAAGAAAGTTTTGCTCCTACTTCTGGAAAGTACCACTTCCAAAAGGCGATGCTTTTTGCAATTATTGACTTTCTGTGCTCAGAAACTACCACTGCTAAGAGGTTTTATGGCAGTATTGTATCAGAAGATGCAGGCTATGGATTGCCTGTGCATTACCAATGGTAGTGCTTTAAATTGTCCCCATGTGTTTTGGGAAAGCAAATTTTATCTCTAATAATATCTGAAATAATATAAACTACCTGTCAACAGTCTCATTTACACAGTTGCAAATAAATAATTATCTAAAAGGGACATTGCTAAATAAACATATTGAGCTCTGTGCTTTGTATCTGAAATTGCTACGGGGATATGATCAGGTAGAAAACCAAGTATTTTACTCTCGGGGTGCTCTACACCCTAAATTATCTGCCTCATTAGTGTTCCTAATGTGAGTTATGACCTGTAAACTCTGACACAGCCCAGCTCTGGGGGTGATGGGTGTTCCTGAGTTCTGGAACCAGCTCCACCTCTTGATTTGAAATACAGAGATATGCATTTCTGGGGTAAACAAATGTCTCCAACAGGCTGAGGGGACCTTCTAATAGAACCTTCATTCTGTAGTTCCTGGAGAATCACAGAGAGACATTCCGTGAAAATCCTATACTGGCTTTTACTCCTTTTGAAAATTTTGTAGGTCCTGTACAATTTTTTTCTCCTCCTGGAAACTTTTGGATATATGAGTAATACTGGAATGAGGACACAAAAAATTAAGTGTTTTAACCATCTTTCTTTGCTTAAATGTTCCAAAACAATGCATTACTTTCCCCACTAACCATGTTGTCATATTTTTTAAGCACACGCCACTATGGAGAAATCTTCACACTCAGATCTCTATTTTGTTGTAGGCTGGACTAAAAATCTGAGGAACTTCTTTCTAATTCCAATAGTTTTTTAAATATTTGTTCAAATATTTCATGTCTATATTTTTCTTCTTTAGTATTTAGAATGGGTGTTAAGGAGTCAATGAATCAACAGCAAAATGTAAATACTAAGAAGTAATTCAGTAGAAAAATAATATCATCTGTATTACATTATCTATCTTAATTCTGTAAGTACTAGTAACAACAATATGTCTAGTTGCAGAAGTAAGATAAACTTTGATTTCAGTATATGCTGTACTAGAAAATAAGCTAGAATATACTCCACAAAGTGAAATAAATGCAGCTGTAAATCATAGCAGATATTCAGCATTTTAAGGAATATACAGACTGCAAGGAGATGTCTACAGAGAAGTTCTATGAGCCTTTGAAGTTCTAGGGAAAGCTGAAATTGAAAGGAGTTTATAATTTCAATTCTAAAAATATATTTTGCCATGGTAACATTCGTTACAAAGAGCTGAGACATCAAAATGTATTATAAATGCAATTTTCTTGCAGAAACACCACAGTACTGGTTTATATTTCATATTTGTTACTATCTCATCTCTAATTTCCATCTTGCATCTCAAAACTCCCAACTTTCACAAATGACTTTGGGTTTAAATTTCACTTTTCCTTGAAGACTGAGACACACTGAATTCAGATTGTTTTTTGTATATAACTTGCTTTGGAGGTCCCAGTTCGTATCTGTCTTCATTGTTGAGAGACTATTGAAAAAAACTTCAAACTCCTTGGAAGTGCCGCCTCTAACAGTAAATGTATTATGTGAAGTAGTTGTTCAAAATCTATATTTTCCCTCATTCTGCACTGAACTCTTTGAAGCAGCAAAGATTCCAAGGTATGTGTTTAAGAATTATTTTTCAGTTTTGTTTGTGGGTTTTGGGGTCTTATTTGTTTTTATATAAACCTTAATGCTTAAATAAATAGAATAATATCAACTTTTACCCAAAGATGCTAAAATACTAATTTTTCACTCAGGACACAACCAAATCCATTGAAATCCTCACTGAAACAAAACCAAATGTTTTAGCTTTCAATAATGACTAAGGAAGCTTGTTCTTGGCCATCATTGCACACTGCTCATTAAGTCTTTAACTACTTGTTGAGGCGATACAATTTTAAGGAATTCTCTCATTGCTTAGTGATGCAGTGTATTTTTAAAACTTTCCCACCTGACTGTCTTGTTCCTGCACAGAACCCACCTGAGTCTACACATGTCCAACGTCCTGAGCCACTTGAAACAAAGCTTGAATTTTAATGTCTTTTTGATGTTTTTATTTGTTTGTTTGTGTTTGTACTTCCGTTCTTATTATGATTTTTTTTGTTTTGATAAGTTTGGTTTGCGTTTTGTGGTTTAATTTTGTTTTCCTTTATTTTTGTTGTTTGTTTTAGTTTGTTTTGGGTTTTTATTATTTTAATAATAATAAAAAAGAGTCTGATGAACATATTTCTCAGACCAACTCTGCGAAAGGAAATCACAAGTGTATGTCCCACAGTGTTTTTATTTACACAGACTCTTTAAAGATCCTTATAAACTAATTTAAAAGATCAGAATCAGACCTCTTAGGTCTAGTAGGAAACAAAGACTCTTCTGTTCACATCAGTACAGATATCATGAACTAGGGGATTGTTGCTAAATATTGAAGGTGAAAAGTCAATGTCAACATGTTATTTTAGGCAGTGCAATGTTTCCACTAACCTGGATTTCTCAGGTTTTTATTTAAGCATCCTGTGTTTCACCACTCCAAGACATTGAAGATGCTCTGCCAAGAAACCCCACATGTCATTTGAGGAAACTGAGGCAAATCTGAGAAGGGTTGTGGCAGAGACTCAAAAACAGAGCGAAGGGGATGAGGAGGGATGGTTTCTGACAGACGAAACAGTGCAGCCAGCATACAGCACTCACAGGGAACAAGAAGATAAACAGTGTTGTGTGTGTGTGTGTGTGTGGCTCAGCTTCATGAACGAAGATTTGGGAAGGGCTGTCCCCATGTGGGTGTGCCCTTCCAGCCTGCGCAGTGGATTTTAGGTGAGGCTCAGCGTGCGCAGAACTGGCCCCACCGTTTCAGTCCTTGTAATCCTCTTGGTTTTGATAGTGAGAAGAGAAAATTCATTTCTTTGGTTAGGAAGTGAATTAGAACCTGATTAAGTCCTGGATTTCAGAAACAAGATTTCTTTGCTTCCCATTTGTGCCTTGCTAAAACAAAAATTGTCTTACTGAGAGACACAAGGGAACACAAGAAATATACACACAGGTATCAAAGGCTTTCCTAAAATATCAGATTTTCATATGGGGAGATCTTCTAACAGTCTATTAAAAATTAGAAGATGTATGTGATATATCAACTTAAGGCACAGCTCTAAAAGTGCATGACTTTCATTTTTTGCCACTCCTGAGACACAGCTTAAGCCTTAAATCTGTGGGGATAATATCTCAGTTGCACCACCCAGAAGCTGCATGAAAACTGAGGGAACAACATGTTCTCTGCAGGTCAGGTCCTCATTGCATCCAGCTCTTCATGAGAGGAAGATTAAAGGGATCAAATGCTTCTTTTCCCCTTGTCATATCCAGGTCAAGGAAAGAAGAGTGTGTATGTTCATTAGAAGGAATGGCATCATGCACCTAAGAACAGACAGATCAGGAGAAGGGCAATTATTCTAGTGTGGTTAAGCATGAGCACCTAGGATGTTTCTGCTCTTAAAGAGACCAGATGAGTCCCAAGTGCTCAAATAATAGTGTCCCTTACAAGGGAAAAACATAATTTGCAAGCTGACCCAAACACAAGCTCCATTTTTTGTCTCGTCAAGTAGAATTTACTGTTGTAGCTGCTAATTTTTCTGGTGTTACCCAAGACCTTTTTTTTCATATACCCAAAATCTGCATAGGTGTTGAATTCACCAATGCTGCTGGATATTTTTCTTCAGGGAATTCTTCTATGTGTATCAAACTGACTAAAGGGCAAAGTGGATAACATCTGTAGTTGTCTTCTTTTGCAGCAAAAGGTTACCTTTTAACTTTACATTCTTACTTAACAACCAGAATATTTTTATATGTAAAGTATTACTGTTATAAGAAATATGGCTGTAAGTTTTAGAAAATTTCTGGAGATCCTCAGATGAGCAGAAAAATAAAGACTAAGCACAGGCCAACCTCAGCTGCTTTTGGTTACAGTTTTGAGTTTGGATACAGAGAGAAAACAGCTAAAGTAAAAAGACATGCTGCACTGATAACTTCTATCAATCTTTGCTTCTGCTTTTAAAGAAATCAGGGCAAATGCAACTCTGTGGATAGAAAACAGTGCACAAAACACTAATGATGTGTTCTTTTGGGAAGGCATGGGATTACCACTGCTTTAACTGTTTTCAAATTTAACCTTCAGACACTCATTGCATTCTTTGATCTACAGATTGTTTACTATACCTGCCCACCTGAGATGGTTTGTTTATGTCACTTTGATTGCATAAAACATGAAGGTTGTAAATGCTTTTAAAAGCACAGATTTTTAAGTTTCCATGGAGTTTAAAAGTTTTTTATTTTGTTTTGTTTTTATTATAATGTAACAGACAGCATTTGCTGAAAATGAAACGTATTTTAAAGTTTGTTTGGCCATTTCTCTTTTGTGCCCTTTGTGCCCAAGAGTTTGGATGACCTTTTCCAAAAATCTCACAGCCAAAAGTCTTGCAGGTTCTAACAATGAATTGATTTTGTAATTTGACATCTCTTGCTGTAGCTGGAACATGTATAGAGGCTCTGTCAACACACTACTTGAGAGCACACTGTAATGTGACTACTTGTGAATATGAATACCAATTGCTACCCATATTGTGAACCAAATTTTGCCATCTGGTGCAGCCACACTACTCTACTGAACTGCATAGGCAAGAGAGTGTTTGTGTCAGACAAAAGAAAGAGTACTAATTAATATTCATTAAACTGCAGTGCTTCTTCTTTTGCATGTTGTTTGCAAATGGTTTGTAAAATTCGCCACTAAGAGTTATTCACAAATATTCATTAATTTCTACATGTAATTTTCCCTTTCATGTCTAAGTGTACAAAGAATTTGCTATAAATATTCATAATTCAGAATGTGTTGACTGGTTGCATAACTCATATGATGTTAGATCTGCTTTCAACTGGCTAATTTATGCAAATAGCAAGTACAAGAAGAATGGCAAATTTTGAATGTTAAAACCAAGAGTGTGGAGCTTGGGATTAGCATGTAGGAAATGGGCTTCTTTTCAAACATATACTGAAAAAGACAGAACAGAATTTTTAAGAGCACATATGTAATTTGGAGTTTATTTCAATAGGCTACATTCTAAGTTTCCTACAGGAATCTGAAAGCTAATTTGAATGCTCATGGGAGGGAATATGGAATATCTGAGTTTGAAAGCAAACTTCTGATTTTTCCAAGAAGTACTGGATGGAAAAAAAAGGGTTAAAATCAAAGAAAATCGGAAAGTTATAAACACAGTTATGAGTACAGAAATTATAGGGATAAATGGGATTAGTACTACCTGAATGGAATATGGTCAGTATGCCCAACAGTCCACACATAGTCTAAGGGGAACTAAACAGAGGATGGGATGGGGTGGAGTCACCATGGCCTGGCTCTGTTGAAATCTTTTCAGAGGAGGGAATTTAGTGGTATTTTTTATCTGATAAACCAAATAACATCTGTCAGCCAAGTAAGGTAAAAGAAGTCAGAAACAATGGTGAAATCACTTGAGTGTAGTGCTGGCACAGACCTCCAATCCAAGGTTGCCCACCTCCAAGGTACCACTCCTCACTGAATATGATGCATGGCTAGAGTCACCCAAGCTCCACCTAAATGTGCAGAAATAATATAAAAGTAAGTAAGAATGGAGACAATTCATGGAAAGAAAACAGAACAGCTTGTGGGATCAGTGGCCAGGCTGAACCTATTTTCTCCCTCACAGGAAGGCTTGCTGGGTGAGAACCCAAAGAATATTCCAAGGCAGCTTCTGCTGGGGATTAGAATTTAAGCTCCCCAAAATGGACACTGACAGTCTGGACAGTGCTGACAGACTAACCAAACACAAAGGGTTTGAGGAAATCTCCCCTTTCCATGTTATGGTACCTGTCAAACTACAAATGCCACTAATCCAAACTTCGAGTCTCAGTGGAGACCTTCCCGGGCAGTTCGATTCCTCCCTGCCATTCCATCCCATCAGATCTTGGATGCTCAGCAGGGCCAGCCCCGGTCAGTACCGGGTGCTGTGACAGTCCCGAGGACTTCCCTGTCACTGTCCAAGCTTGCTTGGCCGTGGCAGATGGACCTTAGGACTTAAATGGTGGGGCCAGTTCTGTGCACGCTGTGCCTCACCTAAAACATCCACTGCGCAGGCTGGAAGGGCACACCCACCTGAGGAGAGCCCTGCCCAAATCTTCGTTCATGAAATTTGGCCATACATACATACATACTCTTTAAAAAGGAGGTGGTTTAAAATGTTGGTAGCAATCTGTGGAATAGAAGGGCAATGTCATAAGAGTTGGCCAGAAATAAAAATAAAAAATAAGACTCCCTTAAGAATTCCTTCCTTACCCTGCTGACCTTTTAGTACTCTGCTAAAATTTTTATAATAATATCTTTAATAAATGTTGAAGATACCTGGAATGAGGCATTAAACTGCTTCATATGTTTCTCTAAATGTTAGAACTTGGAGCATTTATCAGGACAATAAAAGTAGTTAAAATACAGGTAAGGAAGCACAGCTCAGGTCTTCCTCAGCCAAGGTAAGAACATCAGCCTGCAGGCTACTAGGTAAAAGAAGGGACATAATTCACCTCTTTATATTGTTTTCAATGTCTTAGAAGAAAATTTTAGTTACAGGCACTTCAAATCAGATTTAATTTTCATAATTTAATACTTTTAATTGGGTTAAACTATATAAAGCTTTGTTTTGGTGGGGTTGGATTTTTTCTTTTTTATTTTGATTGGTTGTTTTTTATGTCTACGTTTTTAGGTTTTTTGATTTGTTGCTTTTGGGGTAGTTGGAATCTTTATTATTTGTTTGAGTACCTCAGTAGTTATTGTTAGTCTAGTTTTCTTTTTCTCACATTTGTATATATGTGTATTATATAATCTGTTTTCAATTGTCTTTCTTTTGTACAATAGAAGAAGCTTGCTACTTCAGGTTTTGGTTTTGTTTGTTTTGCTTGTTGTTTTTTTTTCTCTCCCTCCTTTTCCCTTGGTTGAGGGTGGGGGGGACGACCTTTTCTCTCTGTGTTGGGCAGTTGGCATTCTACAACTCAAACCAAAACAGTCCCCAGTTTAGGTGATCAGTTCAAACCCTTTTTTAAAACTTCGGTTTCATGTTTCCAAATAGGGATTTGTGCTTGAACTGCACTGTGTGAAATTTGACAAAAAATGTAGCTCAAGTCAATTTCAAGATATTTTCTCTTAGAGGGCCGTTGCCACTTTTTAAAGCAAACAATCCCTGCCCCAAAATATATTCCTTTAGTTATGCGATAGATCTGACAGGGGTTTTTTCCTCCTCATTTTAATATTAGTTTTAAAAGGTTTTTTATTATTGGTAACAACAACAATTATGATTGTTAATAATAAATAATAATAGTAATTTTAAATGAATACTTTCCTGACTTAATTTGACAGATATCTATAATTTGCATTTTTTTCCCCCAGAGTGGCTGGATAGGGCCTTTTTTAAAGAAGGAAGTCACATCCATATTTTCTAGAAGATTCATACAGAAGCACAACAAGTCAGAGGGTAGGTATACATTGCTGATTGTTATAATGGAAAAACATATTTATGTTACTCATATTTTTGTTTTGTATTCTGTATATTATTTCAAAGCAGAAATAAAAGCTCTGACTTGTAAAATAACATTTAAAAGGAAAGACACAACAAGAGAATAAAAACAGAACAAAATCAAAGTTCTACATGATGTGATCACCAAACTAATTATCTGAGCATAATTGCACAAGTTTTGCGTTGCATTTGCACTTCGTATTTTTTTCAACACTTAATGATGCTATCTGGTTTGTGTGGTCTGCTAACATATTTTACCAAGAAATTTAAATATTTTTTTCTTAGCAAAGGTAGTATAATGGTGCTAGAAAAGTGTAGATATCTCTCAGTCACTTGAAACAACTTTTTCAGCGTGACTTGGTGCTCTGAAAGTTTGTTGTTTCCTGCTCCAACAAAAATGATTGAAACTTTCAGAAAAGGATATAAAGGTTGAAATAATTATTTTTGCAAATTCTGAGGTCAGAAGAAAATTGCACAGAGGATATATTGCTAGTATACTGTGTACCACAATGATAGAAGATTTTTATTAAAAAACTAATTAGATCAGTGCATTTTTATTTTAAAATAATTTCATATTGGCTTTTTAATTTCATTCAGGTTTTCTTTCATAAAAGTGAGCAAAATTAATGAATGAAACACAACTTCAGAATTCTTAAGGTGCAAACTGTGTCCTGATGCAATCCAATGCAATCCAACTTTTCTGTCTTACTCTTTTATAAATGTTAACCAAGTATTCTGGTGAGATTATAGTAAAATGTAAGTAAATATAAGGAAAAGCTTGCAAAGACATGGAAATTATTTCCTAGTCTCTAGTTTAAGGTGGTCCAAAGGTTTATTGTAGTTTTGGGGATTTTGTTGTAATGGTGGTGGTGGTGGTGGTTGGTTTTTGACTGCTTTTGTGGTAGGTTTGTTAGATTTAGGGGGGGGGGGGGGTTGGTTTGTTTTTTGGTGTTTTATCCTAACAAGACTTTTCTACTAATTACACTTTTGTATCAATATGACTATATTTTTAATTTGATGGAGTTTTTATGATGTATTTCCATGCATGAATACATACTGATGATCACATTACCAGGTTTGTTACAGTTTTCCAAATAGCCCCAAATAACTGCGCAATACTTGAACTGTACTATTATAAGACTAGTTACAGAGTAGGCAGAAGAACTTCTTTGTACTTCTGAATATTTTTTCTTTAAACTTTGTGTCCTTTTTTTTCCCCCTGCTTCTTTTCCCAATGCAAATGTAATGTTTGAATGCACACTGAAAGGAAAAAGCCATTGCTATTCCAGTGGAAATGCCCACCTTTACCAGCAAATCTAAGAGAAGAGATGACTCAATTCTCAAGGAACATTGTCTTGAAAAAATACTAATATCTTATAAAAGGAGTTAATTTTGACACAAAAACACTATCCCAAAATATGTGTGTGTACAAAGGCAAAGAAAATAATAAAAATAGTTATTTTCTCACAGAGATGAAAACCAAATTGGGTACAGAACTCAAAAGGTTCATCCTCTTGTTCCAAGAAAGAACTGGTCTCTTTCTTGGTAGATATATGGCTGGGCAAGGGAATAATTTTATTTCTTATAAGGATAGAAAATTTTGTGCAAAACACAACAATGGCTCATATCTGTAGATGTGTCTTTCACAGATATAAAAGGCTTCTGACTTATTTGCCAGATTTAGGTGTTTTCCATTTCTAGTATTTTTCTCAGTTTGAAAAACCCAACTGTTTCCTTATTTTAGCTCTGATGTTACTACTCATCTTTAGTAGGAACTACACGTGTCCTGTATATTTCATACAATTTTTGACCCTGTTGCTATAATTTAATGTTAATAAACAAAGGATCCTCAATAATTTTTACAGAAAACCTATTCTGTTCTGCTTCTAAAAGTGGATTCTCATCATGATGAGTGAGACAATTTTTATGTTTTTTCCATGATGAAGTAAGCTTAGCCTTGCCTATGACAAGCTTTTTTAGAAATGCCTCTTATATATAAGAAGTTCCACTTAAATTGGTGCTAAAATTGGTCTCATCAGTACTATCTAGAGCCAGGAGTCTTTGTATCATGGTAGGACTGTCAGCAGTAATTTGAGAAATTGATTATGAATCAAGGGATTGACTGATGGTCTCCATTGAATAATTAAGCTCTGGGAAATATTCAGGTAAATATCCTGTATTTTAAAACTCATGAAAAACTATCTAAAATAAAAAAAAATCTCTAGAAAATTGCTTTTAAAGTAAAAATGATAAGGAAACTAAGAAGGGGAAATGCATACAGTATTCCTCAGGGCTGTTGGTTGGTTTGTTTGTTTATTAGAACTTTTAAATATATAGTAAGGAAAGAAATTCTATTAAAAAGTCTGGTTTATTTAATTCTTGTGGTTAGCATGTAGCTCTTATCTGTACCTGAGGAATCAAATGGTGAAATAAAACAAAGGATGGTCTTGGGAAAGCTTTGTATAGTCACTGAATGGTGCTAAGGGTATTTGTAATGAGAAAACACTTTGTTTATAGTGGAATTTACATGGGTAATGTGGTAAATACATTTCTACTTGAGACAGTCCCTTAAAGCAGTCCCTCCACCTGTCCTGAAACTTCTGAATTGTTCCACTGTCTTTTCAGGGCCCAAGTTCTGTCAATAATAACACAATTTTCTGGAGCACCTTAATCATGTCAAGGTCTTGAGACATCATGCACAAATCAAGGGGTTTGGAATGAAAGTATTGGTCAGAAAACGTTAGAAATAGTTTAACTGTTCGCCTGATTGACTTCCTGGATGGAGAAACATGCCAGTGTGCAAACCCTTTGGAACTGTATGGCAATTTTTTGACCTCCAGCATTTTCAAACTTCTGCACATTTCCTAAACAGACAGGGACTGGTGCAGTTCCAGGTTTCCCCCATGGTAATGACAATGTGTTTCTTTCAGTGAGGTGCAATGAGTCAATAATGTGTTTCATCCCAAATTTTTAGACTTTTGGATGTTCCTTGCTAAAAGCTTCTTGGTTAATTATTGGGGATGATTATGGTTTATTTCTCATCAGAATGATGTTGTTTTCCAACCATGTAAGACATTTTTTTTTAGACTTTTCAGTAAAATTTTATAGGAGTAAAAGAAAATAATCCTTGGGAAAAAATGAGACTTTTTTTTCCCCATTGCAAGAAATCTTCCTCCTGTGCTGGCACTTTGATCCCCTGAACTGCCTCCACCTTTATTCAGGTAATACTCTACAGGAAATGCCAGTATCTCAGAACTTTTAGTTCACCTTTACATTTGGTGCAAGGCCTTTATATATGTGTGATGATCACATCAATCATATTGGTCCTCTGTAAATCAACAGTTCACCAATCAATGTTTGCCCAGAGGGAAATAGAGAGGCCTTTGCTCTCAATGACCTGAATAAGGTGTCAGGCCTTGTAAAGACTAACTTGGCATTTTTTGATTTCTCTTTTTAAAACCTGATACTTCACTGCACTCTTCCTGGATGACAGGGAGCTCAGAAGATCAAACAGGCTGGATTGTAATTTACACAGACACTAACCCAAGTAAGAGATGTTACACCAACCCATGATGGTCAATTTCTTGAGGAAATTGAGCTGGCATTTGCCTTTTTGTCCCTCCCTGACTTTGAATGTTTCTGGTATGAATTAGTGCTAGCTTAAAACTCCAGAGGTATTCCAAAACAGAAGATTAAAGTATAATACTGGTTACCTTGTTTACATGGATTACATTAATTAGTCCTGGAATGTGGGTTTCCATCAGAATCCATCACACTAACTTTGTGAATAAAGACCTGCGTTCATGTCATAAGCAAGTTTGTGTTGTACTAGCATACTTCTGAACTTTTAAATTTTAAATTTTTAAAAAAGTTTTTTTAATGGTTTCTATATGTTTGGGGGGGTTTTTGGAAATATTTTTCTCTATTAAAAAAAAAATCCACCTCCCAAAGAGAAGCTGGTTTTGTTTTTTGATGTTGCTCGATTGGTTGGATTTGTTGGTTTGGTTGGTTGGTTTGGTTGGTTTGGTTGGTTTGTGGGGATTATTTTGTTGTTGTTTGTTGGGTTTTTGTGTGTGTGTGTGATTTATTGTTGCAGCAAAATATTCACATCCAAATATTTAAATCTAGACATGAAATAATCTCTTTCCAGAACGTAAAAAGAGGGTGGTAAAACATGATAAACCTCCCACCAATATTATTGGTTTGTGATTGCCACACACTCAAATATTCACTAGTCTTATTCTCAGCTACTTCTCATTACCAAGTAGCATGAATCTGAAAACAGATACTTGTTCCCACCAATGGTTGAATTCTCTTTCTATGATTAAATTTACAGCTCATGTCAAATTTTTCAGCTACATAAAAAAGAGGAAATCCTCCTTTTTTATTTAATACCAGTGCCATCTTCCACTTTATCTCAAGGTATTCAGTAGGAAAACTACATAATGTACTTTAAAAATTAATTATGATGTCTCAAGACCATTGAGAGCTACCTCTGTTCATGGCTTATTGCACTTTATCTTTTCAGTTTATGGCACTTAATTTATTTGTCTTTATGCTTATTTATTCAACATAATATCCAAAACTGAACACTGCACCTGATATTCCTTGATAAATAATTTTTGAATTGGATTCTTAGTAAGAAATTTCCAAAATATTTTCCTGTTACCGTTTCATAGATATGAAGTCTATCCTGTCAAGGGCTGGATTCCCTGTAATATTTATTTCTCTTGGGAACTCTTGTATCCACATTTCCTATAACTGTGCTTTGATGAAAGTGGGAAGTTATAAAGTTACATGTATGGAGACACTTTCAGCTATGAGATTGCAGTGAGAATTATCACATAATGCTATACTGAATGAGCCATTTTTAAAACAGGACAGTTTCAGCAGTACATGAGGAAATGTGGAATTTTCAGGAAAAACGCAAAAATACTGTTCTTTCACTGCCTAATAAGGAAAAAAAAAAGAGACTATGAGAGTGTTCTAGACAGAGCAGCAAGGGACTGATTCAATGGAAGTATTTTTGTGTAAACATAATGGATTTCACAGAATACTATTTTAGTTTACGTATTAGAAACTGGTCTTTAAAATCTCCATGCAGGTTAAGACAGTATTACTTACCCAGTACTTTAGTCTCATTTTTCTACTAGGCAGTGTTTTCACTCAGCTGCTCCTCATCTTCAATGAGTTCCATGAGGAGGAAATAAATAAATAAAAAACCAACAAAAAACCCAAGAAAAACCCAACCAACCAACCAAAAAAAAAATCACCCAAAAAACCAACCAACCACCCAGAATTTTAACCACATTAGGAATATATAAATATTTGCAATTATCCTCACGATTGCCATAGCATACTAATCTGGTGAAACTTTCTTCCGATATCACAGCATTTACCAGGTGAACACAGTAGGGGGATTTTGTTGCCTTACTAATTCTCTGATGCTTAAGAGTGTTCCATATACCTTTGAAATTTCCAGCCTTCACAAATACTACAGGATGCTCCCTGTCACCCCTGTTGCCCCTCAACTACTTGCAGGCAGTTAATCTGTAGGGAAACTATAGAATGGCTTAACCAATTAAAGTACAGAATATTGAAAATGTCAAAGTAATGCAAAACTCTGGTGTAGAATGTATCAGGAGCTTCACAGGTCATTCTATCTGTAGATAAGAAAAAGGAAGAAGAAAAAAGATTAAATCACATTTGAGTTCAGGCAACGAAAGAACAAGATTTCTTGTTAAACTCTGTTGGTTTGATAGAAGAGGAGCATCCTGTGGCTGCTGGACTTGCAAGGTTCAAAACATTTTAGATGGGATCTCATAGTGCATTTGTCACGAAATCTTGTTCATATGGGCAAATTTCCCACTGAATGGTTCCAGGTTTTCTGGCCTCTACAGAGGCATTTTCTGTAAGCTAGTTAATTTTAACTTGTTGGAAAGAAATCACAGAATAAGAAATATCTCTTTCTGCAGATAACATGAAACTTACCAGAATTTTGGAGCCATGAAAGAACTGTTCTGTTCTAGAGAAAGTTAATTCCTGCTTTAGCAACACCTGAACACCATGACTTTATATGTAGATATAATCAACCGGTGTCAGGTGGTATTTCAGATTAATCAACAAAAGCACAGTTTTGCCTCAAGTTAAATTTTGCAGCCAGTAATGCTGATTTACAGCTCTCAAGTGATATCATGGTTGTTGCAACAAAGAGAATATCTGTTATTTGTTACATCACTGTGAGCCTTACATAGCTGACTTTACTGCTCTGAATCAGTTTTCCTGTTTGAGTAAGAATTCTGTCTTGTGGGTGGAAAAATAAATTTGTTTCCAGCTATGGTTGGTTCATCATCTGGGCTGGCTGAAAATTCTCTGGACTGTGACAGGTTAGTAAGTTGTTCCAAAAACTCAGTAAAAAGTGATAAGAATATAAATCCATCAGAGCATGTTGTCATTCTTAATAATCTTGTATTCTAGATTAAAACTATTATTTTTACCTTATTTTATCATTTTAGAGCAATTTTATTTAGTATAGTCACAGGATAACCTAAGGGTTTCCAACTTCCAGGCAAATTAAGAAAGTAAATTTCTAGATATTTAAACAGTCTAGTGAAATATCAGTATTCAGAAAGATATACCTTAAACAAGTCTGGTTTTAATACTCTTTTTGAACAAAAGCTCAGCCTTCCTCAGTATTTCCTTTGCCAAGTTTACTCATCATTACCACATCTGTAGCCTCTGAGAGTCACTGGGCCTTTCAGATATAGTCGCTGTTACCATACTTTAATATAACTACGATATTTTAGTCCCAATAATTTGTTGTTTCATTTTTATATGTTGCCCCTGAATAGAAAAAAAAATAAGCCTCTGAAACTGACTGATGTTAATTATAGAAAATGTTTGTGAAACCGTTTAAATCTTTGTAAGTTTATAAATTTATTAGGAGTGATGCTTTATCTTGATATTTTCAAGATAATTCTTCCCATGCATTGAAAAGTAGAATTAGGTATTTTGATATAATTTGAAGTATAGCAAAATTTAAGGCAAGTTTAAAACCTGTATTAAAAACTGAAAGTAGTAAACCACAACTTTCAATGGATAATCTATAATCTTAGTTATAATTCTATACTCTAGATGTGTCTCTATCAGCAGAATACATCTGGAAAATGTTTCAGGAAAAGCCTGTTCTTGTACAGAAATTATTCTGACATTCACACAACTGAGCACACCATATGCACAAGTGCAATAATTGTTTTGGAATTTTCAAATATTTTCTTATTCAGAGAATGCTGTCACTCTTCAAGCTCCTGCTCAAGCCTTCTTACCTCTACTGTTTTTATGAAAGTATAAAAACATGAGTAGAAAGTCTCCAAATTCACCTGTGGTCTGAAACTTTTCATCTCCAACATTTTATAAACTGAACTTTTCAATGTTTGTTATACCAAAATATAACTTTCTGTGAGTTCAAGGATGGAAATCTCTGTTATTTGAAATAGACAAAAACCTTTCAGTCACAGTACCATAAACATGTAGCTTGTTTTTTACTGTAGCTTGTATTCCTCACAAAAAAAAAAAAAATAGAAAAGAAAAAAGTGCATTTGCTTATTTATGTTTGAAAGGGGCTGAGGTGGAGGTTGTCAAGAATTTCACTGAAATAAAGAATTTATTGGGGGGGCGTAGTTTGGCTCTTCCTTTTTCAGAAAAAACTATTGAAATATTAGAAAAAGTTGTATATATCTTGTAGTTTGTCTTTAGTTCATTATACTGCAATTACTTTCTATTACAGAAGATTGGATTGATATTTGCTGAGATTTAGTTCTCTCCCACATATTTTCCTTACTCTCTCCTCTGTACTTTGGTGGGTTGAATAATCATGGGTTTGACGAATCTGTTTTAAGGGTATATGTTCTGGTACCTGACTGAACAGTAAATGCAGCAGTCACTCACATAATCTGTAGAAAGGGCTTTTCTGGACTAGTTTCTGGTGTAGTCCATGGATCAAATACATAAATTTGAAGCATAAAAATGGTGAGAGTGCTAAGACTGGAATATTCTGTGTGTTCTTCAATTAAAATAATTTGCTTGCTAAAATTAAAAATTCCTATGGGTAAAGAACATAAACCAGATTGCAATAAACATGAGATATGAGAGTCTGCTGGTGAAACTTAAATGAGTCTGTCAGCTCAGCTGGTCTTTAAATGCTATTGCTCATCTGATCTTTGAATTTTGCACAAAAGTCTTGAAGTTTGTGCTTCAAGAATTCCATCCCATAAAATTCTGCGATATCATGAAGTATCAGAAACATTTATAGACAAAATACTATCACACCTATCAATTTAAATTTATTAGCATGACTCAGACAATGGTACAGAGGATGTTGCCAATCATATATCAAGTATTTCTTAGCATGGGTGTAGCATTCCTAAGAGATTCTGTTCTACTCAATGGAAGTCATGGTAAAGTATCCACATATGCATATCTTTGCTAATGTTACAACATTAAAAAATTGTATTTTCTTGTTATAGAAGAACTTCATAAAAGGAGTTTCCATGTATTTCAAGGTAAACATATGAAGTATGATGTGTTACTCTATCCTTCCCCCTTTTGTCTGTTATTAAAAACTGACTTTTGAGTTCTTCTCTTGCCAATAAGTGATGAAGTCAGTACTTACCCATATTTCCCAAAGTTTCCACCACAGTTTAAATTTTACCTATATTTAAGACATTTAAGATGAATGAATTGGAGGGCCTCTTTTGACTCCTTTAAGTTACTTTTTCTTTAATAATTCCATTATTTGTGAAGAAAGTAGGTCTTAACATATTAGGAAGAATATAACTAATAGTTTTCCATATGTTTTCTATATTTGATCTTATACATGAACATACTGTGAGTATATAAATACCATCAGCACACAGAAAGAATTAATATTTTAAAGGATTACTCTGCTCACCAGTAAAGATTTTGAAAGATACTTGCTGACTAAGGACTGCATGTCTAATATAACCATGAGAAAAATATCCCCAGGGAAGTGGTGGCTTCCCCAACACCAGACACTTAAGATTTAGCTGAACAGGATGCTGGGCCAGTTCATACCATGTTTTTTGCCAATAAAGTTTAGACCAGATGATCCTTGGTGTCCCTTCCAGCCTAAGATACTTGTGTTTGAAGATTTTTCTGCTTCCTCAGAAATTTTTCACACCTATTTTTATCTCCTCTTCATTAACCACAGACTAAGCAAGATGTACTTGATATTCTTTTATAAGTTGTCCTGTTTTCTTCTGTCTCATCATTTTCCTTTAGACTCTAAAGGCAGAGGATACTTTCCAGTCTTCAAGCTCATAAAGAATTAATTAAGTAATACTTTTCATGCTTATATTAAGCATCGGACATTAGTTTTCTTATTTCTTTGCCTTCTTCAAACGAAAGCATCCCACCTTCTCCTATCCCTTCTTGCCTCTTCCCCATTACACGTTGTTTTGGAGTTTTTTTGGTTTTGCTTGCTTGTTTGTTTGGTTTTTTTTTTGGTTTGGTTTGGTTTGGTTTGGTGGGTCAATATATAAACTGGGAAACATTATCTGATTTTCCACAGGATTTTTACCTAAATTCTTCTTTCCTTAAACAGACATTTGCCATGGTTGTATTGTCCTGATCTTGCTGTGTTCACTTATGCTCCACAATACTTTGTAAAACAATATGTGCAAATTTTTCTCATTATTAGCTTGTGATGATAGACACAGCTTTTTGTGCTATTTAGAAATAGAAAGTTGCAGAATCCCTGCCTGATTCATGTTCCTATGGTTTGTGTTTTTCCATGACTGTGTTATTTTGAGGAAGTTGTACTTGTCAGCACCAGTGGAAATTTGGATATCTTAACACAGGAAATAAAGATCAGGCCTCAGTGCTCAGTCC
Source organism: Pithys albifrons albifrons (assembly GCF_047495875.1). Taxonomy (NCBI): domain Eukaryota; kingdom Metazoa; phylum Chordata; class Aves; order Passeriformes; family Thamnophilidae; genus Pithys; species Pithys albifrons. Next base: position 53,131,064 of record NC_092497.1, read on the forward strand.
CCAGATCATCTCTGTGTATTCCCATTGTTAAAGTGACTCTGCAAAAGACCTGAACATTTACAACAAATCTGAACTATTTTTTTTTCACAAATAAAATGCCTCATGGACCCAGAGCCAGACAGTCTGTCTCTAATCCTACTATTTCAAAATTATTGATTCCATTATGCCTTCATATAATATTAAGCTTTCAAAGTACTAAAATGGAAACATAAAAGAGAGTAAATTTGAGGTGAAATAAACTAAAGGAGAAAAGAAGTGTTGAGGGTGAAAAATCCTTTTCTGTAATATCTTTTTTCCCCATATTAGACAGCTAGATTCAATGGACAAGTTACTATTCACTGTACAAATGTTTCACCTCCCTCTGCCAACGTGTTCCTGCAGTTCATAAGGTGTTCTAGATATTGGTTGTTTGGTTTTGTTGGACAGAAAACCAAAACCTTAGAGGGCTTTTCTAATTGCTTACATGTAGTTCATTATCATTAGTCACTGATTAAGCACAGCTTTCAGTCAGCTTCATGAAGTTTAAGTCTGTTTTAACATTCTATATCTTCTGTATACTCTAAATTACTGTTCTGTCATCTAAACTGTATGAGTGCAAAGCAACTGCTTTCCATCCTGTCTCCATTTTTTCCATTATGTCTGCTGGTTATCTCATGACCAATAGGACAAAAATTTTTGGTGTGAAGAATATACATACAGAAAGGTTGTGAAGACTTTTATGGAATGAAAAAAAAAAACCAAAAAACAACAAAACAACAAAACACCCAAGCTAAGACATTTTTATTTGTATTTGTGAAAACTGAGTGTCAAATAGAAGATGGAAGCCTAAAGACTGTAAATTATTATATAGTTGATTAAAATATTTTAAATTTAAAAGGGAGGGAGAGGAATAGTAGGAATTATCTGCATAATGACATTTTTCAGGAAAATTTGTTTCCATTCATGTTTTCTGAAGTTTTTAATTATCCAGCACAGTAAGGACAATGACTTTTTTGAGTGGATCAAGAGGAGGGGCATGGAGAATTTTCAGGTAAAGAGACAGCCTAACCCTAAAAGGCAATTAAATAACTTTTAATAATCTCTGTGGAAAAAAAAATGTTTTGTCTTTTTGAACCTCATTCTCAAGATTTTATTGCTCAATCTATTTCAATTCCTTAGAGATTCCACACAGACATGTGTACACAGGTACACACAGAGATGCACACATACACACAAAACACACACACACACAGAGTTTTTGCTCACTTACTCCTCTCACTCTAAGCAACCTTCTTGATCAAGTCTAGAACCTTTGGACCCCAGTGAAGTTGTCATTTTGATTTCTGTAAATTATATGGAAGATCTCAGGTTGAAATATTATTGTAAAGAATATTGAAGAAAATTCCCTTGATCATTCCTGCCTGGTGTGTGTGTACTGATTTCCAGTCATTGATTATATCATCTCTAATTGCTCAGGTATGTATGAACAGTCAATTTTTCCTACACTGCTGACTCACTTGTTCCTGATTAACCTTGTCAGGATGATGTCTTCAGAAGAGACTCCTTATTTTCTCCACTTTCTGTGTTACGGATATTAAATGTGACAAATGGAGCTGGAAAACTTTCCCTTACACAAGAACAGAGAGAAGCCTAATGTGTTTAAAATTTCATATTTGGGCTGGGGATATGACAAGTGCTGTGAATTTGAAAATAGGATGCTGGAAAGTGGTTTTGACAGCACTGGAAAGAACTAAAAGCTCTAAACATTTGGAAAAAACCAAACAACAGTGCTGTAAGATAAGTAATGCTGCTGTTCTCCTCAGAGATTTTTTTTTTAAATCCTAGCTGTTCTTCTTGTTACTGGAACTAATAGTTAAGCTTTTTTCCTCCCCCTTTCCCAACCCTCATTGGTGTGTTTGATAATGTTTCAGCTATACCATAGAAGCACAGTCGTGGAGTACTTTCAAACAAAAGAAAAACAGCTTTTACTGAAAGATTTGACTCAGGTTACAGCACTTTAAGACCAGAGTCTGAATCTTGAGTTACTGGCTGTGTCCTAAGACCAGCATCTAATGAAAGCAGAATTGTGATAAAGGGGAAGAAATGTCCTGTCTGAGCACATCTAGGCTTATTTTTGGCCCATGGACTGCTTGTCCTGTTTATCTTCAACAACTATTACATGGAGAATTTACAACTCATGACCCTGCTTAGACCAGAGAAAAGTCTCCAATAAGAGCTCTAGCAAACCTGGGCAACCTGATGGGCTGTCTGCTACTTGAGGAGCAGCTACATCTGGTTCATATGTGTCTGTGAGAAAATCAATAGCCATTACTGGGCATCATCTAAAATAAAATACTGGTGAAGAAATGCCATTGGTAATCTTGATTCAGAGCATAAACTGATTATCAGGCAGAGAATAAGATGACGTTTCCCCTCTTCCCAATTTTATGTGACTGTGGACGTTTTCGCAATGTTTTGTACTGTCCTTTGCATTGTTTGGTGTTTACCCTCAAGGAGATTTATAAATCTTTTGTTCTTTTAAAAATATCTGGAATGATTCTTATGAACCGTAATAATAGGTTGCAAAATACACAGATTTAGGTTTTTAGGGATCTAATTCATGTAACAATGCAAAACTGTCAAAAGATCCAAGTCAGCACAAACACTCAGACCTCCCATCACACTGCAATAACCCTATCTATCCTCCATTTACCATTAATGTAAATTCAGCCATGGAAATATATTGACTGACAGTTCTAGGCAGCAGCAAAATATATTTTGTCTTCTATCAAAAATCTCTGGAAGGATACAGTGAATAGTGGAGGCTCATTTACCAATTTGACCTAAATTCTGTTGACCAGCTTAGATGATATATTTCTAAAAGCTAAGTGTTTTTCCATCTTGCCTTATAACAACAATAATAGTAATAACAGTAGTTTACAGCACATTATTACTGATGCTTTCACTTCTACAAGGCAATTCTACACTTAGGGAAAAAAAAATCACCATTTGATTCTCTGACATTAAAAATAATTTTACTGTTTGTTCACATTCAAAAAGAGCTTCAGAAACATTGTTCAACTGCTAATGTGCCAGAGAATGATTCACTAGGCTATTTGTAAGAAAACCAAGAATTTCCAAAACATCATGTTATCCAATTTTATACTGCTGGATTTCTCCCCCTTCACTTTTGTATAAACAGAGTCTTTTTAATACCAGTCTTATTGATAAGCCAGGAGTATTAAGCAATATATTTTCCTGGGTCTCTTCTGAACCCAGGCATTGGTTAGGACAGCTATTGATCAGGGGTCAGGAGGGTCAAAATCTTTCCTTTTGCAAAGAATGTGATAAATGTCCATTTCAGTAAATATTGAGCTTGGATTATCACTATTACTTTGAAAAATAAAAAAAAAAAAAAAAAAAAGAAAAAAATCACGAATATAAGCAATGTTTTTCCTCTGAAATTATGGCTTCATTTATAAACCTTTGTTCACATTTGACAACATTTAAGTAGACATAACTAGGATATGTGATAATTTACCAGTCTGTTTTAAAAGGTTTTAACATCAACAACAACAACAGAAAAAATAATAACCCTTACTCTGGAATGTTATAGTAAATGATGTGTATTATAAAGCTTAATACAGATATATTATTGCAGAAGGTGAAACTTACTTTCTAAAAATTATGTCAGAATTGCTAAAGATACTATTAATACATTTTCCATGCATGCTGTGACTAATGTTTTAACCTAAAAACTCTGACACTGAAGATATCTCCAATCCAGCTAAGTGGTGATTTCCCAAGGAGATAGAATAATTTAAAAGTATAAAGCACTTTTGTACTGTTTGTGAATGTGCTGCTTCAGAAAACAGCTCACACCTTTTTTTTTTTTTTAATTTGAGGACACTAAATTTGTAGCTCTGTTTGGTAAGGACTATTCTCCTGTTTATTTTGATAAATCTAAAATTGTCATTGTTGACACACATATTTCCTCATTCTAGGGTTAGAAATTTGGGTTGCATTCCCAGTTAAAGTACATTCATGGCTAATATACATCCCTATCAAAGGCATACAAAACCTTCGGAAAACTCCATAAAAGTCTGGTCCAATAAACACCTGAAGAAAAGTGCAAAGATCAGTGTCTACAGAGCCATTGTACTGTCTACTCTTTTATATGGGTCTGAATCCTGGGTCATCTACCGCCACCACCTGCGGCTTCTCGAACGCTTCCATCAGCACTGCCTCCGTTCAATCCTAAACATCCACTGGTCTGATTACGTGACCAACGTGTCTGTTCTTGAACAGGCAGGGGTCAGCAGTATCAAGGCCATGCTGATGAGAACGCAGCTGCGTTGGGCAGGGCACATCTCCAGGATGGAGGATCACCCACTGCCTCCCAAAGGTTGTGCTCTATGGTGAACTCGCCACCGGCTGACGCAAGAGAGGAGCCCCAAAGAAGAGATACAAGGACTGCCTGAAACAACACCTCAGCCTTGGCCATATTGACTGCCATCAATGGTCCACTCTGGCCTCCAATCGGGATTCATGGAGACACACCATTCACGACGCTGCTGCTTCCTTAGAGAATGCATGGAGAGTCAGTCTTGAGGAGAAAAGACACCGCAGAAAGAACCGTTCCTTGCCAATATCACCCAGGGAGACGTTCCGCTGTGCCTTTTGTGACCGGACCTGCCTATCCCATATCAGCCTTTTTAGCCACCAGCATGCTTGCAGCAAGCATGGGTAGTGCCCTTCTCAAATCTTCGTTCGCGAAGCCGAGCCATGATGATGACATCCCTATCAGCAAAGTTTGGCTAAGAAAAGCTCCTTTTCTGGTCTGTGAGTGACTTCCAGTGTATTTATAGACTGCAGTCACAGCTTATCTCAGCCTGGACTAATCTTTGTTCAAATGTGTATCTTTTCCCTAACAACTCTAGAGATATGTCATGTAACATCTTCTGGTTTTGACTTCTTCCCCTGAATTCTGGTATCTTATATTACAGGCAAACCTTTGGTTAATTCTGAAAATCTACTTGAAATACATTATTGGTATGTTTTTTCAGTTCCTTCTGAATTGCATAGAAATTAATTTCCAAAGTATAGGCAAGAAGAAATATAAATAATTCTACACACTCCTGTAATTCTCCCAGATATACAAGTGATAGAGGAACTTTCAGAATGCACCAAGGGTGGAAGTTATGAGTTTAAAAGATACATATTCTAATAGGACCCTGTGATGTAGGGCAAAAATAGTTTCAAGAGCAACCATGAAATAATGAGTTCTGTCACTTCTGAATTACATTTTTCAGAAGTTGTCATGAGCTTCTTGCTCTGTGCCTTATTTTCTTCACTGGTGGCCCCAGTTCTCTTTGCAATAGCAAAAGCAAACTTCTGAATTCAAAATTAAGTAAAAATTTTAGACCTGTACTTTAAACCCATAGTTTCAATTTCACACAGTGAGTCATGAGAACAATTTTAAAGTAAGATGTTGAGAATATGAAAAGTTCAAAACCAGTTATTGCATAACACCATTTATTTTGTGTCCCATGAAAAAGGGACACTATTGAAAAAAAAAGACCATGCAGTGATATAATTTAAAACTGCATCAAAACATGTATAGTAGAGCAGCCAGGCTCAATTATTCTCACTACTGATGTATTTATAGGAGAATTCCCCCTCATTACTGGGGATGGAGCCCAGGATATGACTGGTTTCTTGGATGGAAGCACACTTCTGGATGTTTGACTTGACTCATGTTTTAACAGCTTAATTATAAATATATTTCTATTTGAGAGCTGTTTGTTTTTATGAACTAGATTCACACTATTTAGAAAACAGTAAGAAGGAAAGCAACAATAAACGTGAATTTCATGCCACACTATGTGCCATTAGCTTTACTAATGAATCATAGATTATTTCCAAGATTATTTTTCTATAACATTAAATCCTTACCTAGAAACATTTATTTTGCAGATGAGAATGGGACAGAAAGTGACCTTCCCCTGAGGTCCATTTCCCAGGGACAACAGAAATTGGCATCATAGGTATTTTCCATAGATGGGACAGAACTAGTTTTTTTAATAAATCATCCCGTTTTATGGCTGATACTTCCCCAGAGATGTCAGAACTTCCATAAAAGTGTGGAAAAGGGTAATGGGAACTGTGTTAGTGATATAAACATCAAATTAGCCCACGACATTCTCATTGGCTGGGTCACCTTCAAGGCCATCACAAACTGCACAAGTATCATTCTATCAGTAATAGAATATCATAGTAACTCTGGGAAGGCAGTTTGGTAGCATTATTGATTTGCCTCCTATTTTATCCAAGTATTTCCAATAGACAAGAGTGAGTGACTCATCACATAATCAATCTGCCAATTTTCATAGTCCAAGTATGGACTTTCCTAAGGATTTGTAGACTCAATATTAATTACTTATTGCCAACTTTTTGCTGGCAGCTAATTCTTCTATTAACAGAAAATATTATGTATATATATATATATATATACACACACATATATATATATATATTTTTAACATACAGACTTTGTCTTGGAATTTCAATCTACAATGGAGTGAAGGGAAGCAAAATGTTACTATGACTACAAAAATGTAGTTTAACACAAATGTGCACAAAGTTTGTGATATCTAATAGTTCCGTTAAATGATAACACTCAAATTTAAGAAACATTCATGGAACAAATTAATGGAATATTTTTTAAACTACATGTAAACAACCATTTAAGAATGGAGCCATTTCATAACACCATACTCAAAATATGCATTTCTTCACACTTTGTGGAAACAAATGGTGATGGTGTAATTACTGTAATATTCAGAATAATTAATTCTTTAAATAAAATTCTGTGGCAGTTAAAACACAACTGTGATTTTAGAGCTGGATGAAATTTCCACTACTGAGAAGTTATTGTTTCCCCTAAAAATATGAACTGCTTTTTACACAAGTTAAGTTTTAACACTCTCCCTGTCAGCTGCTTGTAGTGAACCATAGAAATATCTCAAATATTTAGCTAGTTAGAGCCTTCCTGATTTCAGACAAATTTATATCTACTATTGTGCATGATGCTTGTTGGTAATTGAATTGGCCTGAAAAGTGAGATGTATTAACTGGCAGAAATTTTATCTCTTTTATCTTTCTTTATAATTTGTGAAAAATACCTTCTGTCTGAAACAAAACCCCACCTTTCAATGAATGGTTAAATCTCTTGTTTATCTTGAATATTTCAGCACCACACATGGCTTGTAAAGAATTGATTTCTTTGCCCAAGGCTTGAATAACTGGTAACCAAACTAAAGTTCATGCTCATTTCAGTTTTACAGAGGAGAATAAAACGTATTTTGCCCATTTTCTCTGCATAAAATGCATAATTTTCTTAAAGTCTATTGCTATTTCTACATTGTGTACTGTATAGACAATTTTTTTCATGTCATTCTCCAAAGTGAAAATTTGAAAAAGAAAAAATATATTTTGAAATTATTCTATTTAAATGCATATGTAGTTTTTTCCTTCCCTTTTTAAATCTATTTATAAATTCCCACTGACTGCCTAATGAAAAGTATTTAAAATAATTTTTATTGATTTATTTTTGTGGGGTACATAGCTAAAATCCTTTTACAGTGAAACTGAGAAAGATGTATATCTGACTTTTTTTTCTTCTATTTTTTATTTATCTTATCTTTTAGAGCTGCTGAGCAAATAAACTCTTATGCTGACAAGGATAAGATAATTGTTATTCTGGTTATTCAGATGCATTTGGAACTGTTTTTTTCTAAACTGTTAAGTGAATTAGGAAGCAGGAATAGGATCTGTGCTCAGAATACATGTTGCTGGATTCTGGGTGATATGGTGGAGTCTGTCCTGGTTGGTGTGTGAATATGCACTTTAGGAAATAATGAAAGGAAGAATAACATTGGTAGGAACGGTTAGGAAGTATAACATGGAGTCATTTCACTTTTGAAGTAACAACTACCTGTGCCAAGGGAAGTACCAAAAGAAGAAAGAGACACACCTGTAGGACCAGACCTGGACAAGCCCCAGGAGCGGCCCCTAGGAGTCTTCTGAGGTTTAGCAAGGCCAGGGACTGGTGCTGCAACTGGGTCAGGTCAACCCCTTGGGATCAATCCAGGCTGAGGATGAGCAGATGGAGCAGCCATGGGAGGCAGGACCTCGGAGTGCTGGTGGGGGAGAGGCTGGACATGGCCCAGCTGAGAAACCCCCATGCCCTGGGCTGGTCTCACAGAGTGGGCAGCAGGGTGGGGGGGGGGGGGATTCTGCCCCTCAGGTGAGACCCCACCTGCAGAACTGCTCCAGCTCTGGGGGCAGCACAGGAAGGACATGGAGCTGCTGGAGAGAGGTCAGGGAGGCACCAGTATGGTCAGAGGATGGAGAAGCTCTGCTGGGAGGAAAGGCTGGGAGAGCTGGGATTGTTAAGCCTGGAGGGGAGAAGGTTTGGGGTGACCTTCAAGGACCTGAAGGGGCTATAAGAAAGATGAAGAGAGACCATTTACAAGGGATGAAGGGATAGGACAAGGCAGAACGGCTTCAACTGACAGAAGGCAGGGTTAGATGGGATATTAGGGTGAAATTCTTGGCTGTGAAACCCTGGCACAGGGTGCCCAGAGAAGCTGCGGCTGCCCCATCCCTGGGAGTGTCCAAGGTCAGGTTGGATGGGACTGGAAGCAACCTGAGATAGTGGCAGGGGGTGGCACTGGATGGGCTTTATGGTTTCTTCCATCCAATGCCATTCTGTGATTGTTTCACTCCCATTGTGCATGAGTAGACCAAGTCCTCTAAATGTTTCCACAGTCCAACCACAGCTCAGGTTGTGCAGTCATATTGTGACCAGTTGCACTTATGTCCTTCCCCTAAATATGTCAAGTAATTTTTCTGGGGTTTATTGAAGATATTTATATTTTCTAAATATATTTTGAAATTCGTGTTTTGATTATGACTCAATTAATTTCTATAGGAAGTTTGATTGAAGGTCTGTGCATTTAAGGGGTGCTTAATTAACTTGCATTTTTACATTCACCTAACTCTGCTACTCCTTAGCAGAACAAATAATAATTTTTAATTTTATATTGTGATCTAGAACAGAATCTCAGACACCCTGACCAAAGAAAAAAAATCTGTATCCATACACCACTGACATCTGTGTGAGCTGCTCCCTCTGAACAGGCACAAATGCTGAACATAAAATATGTTTAGGTGTCTGTATTACAGACAAGTACCTAGCCAGATTTTAAAAAATGCTTGATTCCATCAGGAATCAGAAAATTAGCTTAAAGTAATGATTTAGACAGGTGACTAAATGATTTAAATTTTTACATGCCTTATAATCTGCTTCCTAGGAAGTCTGTTTCAAAGCTACAGATTGAATTCTGGCCATTCCAAAGCTAGGCTAATGGCCTTATCATGATCTACTTTTTCCCTAAATGCACTTTGTTATTTTTGGGTTAACATGTAATTTATTGATGAACAAACACATATAGCATGGTGTTTTCATTAGTTAAACTGTCTTCAGAAAATATTTTTAGATATCAAAAAAGATCCATAACTAGATAATTTTTTATTTTCTGCTTAGAGTTTTATTTGCCATTGCTTATTTTTCAGCTATAGTTTTACCCAGTACTTTAATTTTCCTCCATAAAGTTATATTTTCAAGCCCTTGGGGAAAGTTGCAGAGCTTTCGGCTATTAGAGGTCATGAGGACTAATTGCTGTTGGGTGCACATTAAAGATATATCACTCTGTACAAGTGTAAAACCTGAATTTCCAGGCACAGTATTAGTTTGTGGGCAGATGATGGAATGGTGCATTTATCCAGACAGGTGTAAGTAGATGTGAGGTTGTGTTTAGAAGGGAAAGACTTAGTAGGATGCCAAGAGACAGGTGCTAGTCTTGGAGAGAGAACAGCATTGCCATATGGCTCCCAAGCAGGGTTTGGCTGATGCCTCGTCAGATCTGAGTGTGGGCAGAAGATCTTCAATCACACTGCAGCATTTCTCTGATTGTGTTCTTCTTAATATGACAAGTGCATACCCTGTGCTAACTACATCCTTCCAGACACTAAACAGCTTGTTGTGAGAACACACACTTCTAGAGTGACTTCTTTTTAATCTACAAGTCTGTACTATTTTTTTTGTCATAAGTCTTCATATAGCTTCCAACTTGTGCAAGCTCTTATGTTAAATAACATGTGTCTCAGTGTTCCAAAATCCAGCCATTTTTCTCTTATTTTCTAGGATGGTAGAGCAGAATGCTTCTGTTCTTTCTATTTGGATTTGTAGACTTCAAGCCCAATAGACATTCGTTAATTAACTGTGGCTGTCTTGCTGGGAGTGCTGATATTGAGGTAACATCCCAGCACAGCTTTAACTTACATGAATAAATCTTGGCAGCTTCCTCTAACAAGCTGGCAGAGGGTCAAAGGAACTAGCAGGAAAGAATAAAAAAAACCCCAGGCTACTACACTAATGTTGAAGGCAACAATCACTATTATGAACTTATTAACATCTTACATGCTATATCATGTCTTTATCATGTTAGTCATTTACAAGAATTTTACCCGTATACACATTGTCTGGCTGGGGTTTGTGCTGCTTGTTTCTCAGTGTTTGAAGAAAAAAGGAATGGAAAGACAGCTTATTGGTGACTAATGATAACTTCCAATTCCTTTGAAAAAGACATATTGTTTAATAATGTTCTGATACTCTCACAGCCATTGACCAAAAGTAGTTATGGCTCCTCTTGCTGCAGAATGTGTCTTTCTCAGTACAATGGCATCTAATAACGTGATTCAGGACTGGGATGGTGGGGAAATTGTCTCCAGAATAGTTATGGAAAGTAGGTATAGTTGTAAGGTAATATGTCTCAGAATAGGATTCAGAAATTCCATTTTGAAAATAAAAGACAGACCAAGACTGACAGGGTGAATTTATGACATTTAGTTTTTAAATGAGAAAGAATAAGAAAAGAAAAGAGAACTGACAATGAATGGTAACTTTTCGGCAGAATAGACTACATTTTCATTAAATAAACTAATTCAAGGTATAGCAATTCAAACATTTATCTTTACATGTAAAAACCTGCAAATAATATCCTGAATTCCCTTACTCTTCTAGTCATATAGTAGCCTGCACCCTAGGGACAAAAAAGACCTTATCAAAGAAGACTTATCAGTTTAAAAAACCTTTAACATTTTAATTAAAATATAAACTTATGGTATAATCATAAAAAAACCGCCACCCTACTGAGCAAAGGATGTAAATGCATGCAAAATGATCAATCTAATGAGTGACATGCAATCAATGCCTGGTGTAAGAGTGAAATCAAAAGCAGATTTTATATAGGTTTTTATAAAGTGTTTGTCAGATGCTTAAATAAGCCTTGTTAATAGGCAAGCATGATCAATAATAGCTATGAAATTCAATACAAATTTAATACACCATTACTCTGTGACTAGAGACAATATTGTATTTGAAATTTCAGCTGTGAAGTTCTGGTCATTTTATTTTTTCCCTCTGTGTGCACATGACCAGATAGAGTACAATTATACCACTTAACTGAAGTTTTCACAAAAGCTTCATGAAAAAGAAGTCACATACAGTAGAAAACCTTTTTTCTCTCAAGAGTAATGGGAGTCATACTAGAGTCACAATACCATTGTCCACTTTGAAAGAGGTTACAAGTAAGATTATGATGTTCTTCAGTTTTGTTACTCACCTGTGTGGATTTCCCACATTTGTTGTCTCAAATTTACAGATACAAAGAAAAAAATACTCAGGTTGTGTTGGACAGAAAGAGCAGAAACTGCCCTGTAAGAAGTAGTGGCTCCATTTAGCACTCTCTGTGCAATTAATGATTGCAAGACCACATCTGATCATGGTCCTGCCTTCATCAATGTCTGTGACAGCAGATAAGCTAGATTTGAGTTCCTGGAGCATTGAATAAATGGAACATTTGCTTTGTGCTTTGGATTAAGATTACCCCAGCCGTATAAAGCTATTATTAAAATCTAAGAATCACTAGTTTCATTGAAAGCCAAATCACTTATGAAAGAGAACTGACAGAGTGATGAATTTGCTTCAGCTTATCAAGATCAATATTTGTTCTGTGACTGCATCACCAATACTCACAAGTGTTGCTTGTTTTACTTATTTATTTTTTTCCTCTGCACAAAACAGATTGAAAAATTAGGTGAATCTGAACAGCAACACCTCTATTGTGAAGACAAAAAACTTTTCATTGCTGCATAGTGTGGCATGAACTTCTTTCCAAGGAGAAGAGTCTGATCAAACCAGTGGATACTTTTTGAGCTCTTGAGCATATTTTCTAAGCATGTTTCAGGATGTGCTCAGCATAACATGACACCACAAATCAGATACAACTTTGTGTTGCTGTGTTTCAAAGGAAACCTTTTATGAGTGTCCTCCCTTTGGATGATGCCACATATGCTGTGCCAGAAGAATAAATGTGCATGTACCTCCTTCTGGATTTGCTTTATCCTTCTCTATTTTAGTGTTTCAGAAAAAGTCCCTGCTTGCCCCTTCATCTGCTCAGTCTTTTCAATCACGTCTTACATAACCTCATTTGGTTCCACAACCTCATTCGGTTGAGCCTGTTTGATTTTTTCTCTAGGGATGAATAGAAGGGTAGAAGATAAAGTGTCTTTTAGCTGAAGACACAGCTTAAAATATTGAGGACTATAGAGAAAAATAACTAGTGACATTGACAAGGGGCCAGCATTTCAGAAAAGCGAGGATGCTGTGGAATTATTATATTACCTTTGAACCCCAAGAATTTTAAAGCTCCACTACATTCCCCCTAGGGCAATTCCTTGCTACTTCTCTGTCCTGTATTGTATAAAATAATAAAAAACTACTTAGATAGAATTCCTGCCAGACTTCAGTTCTGCAGAGATCTGTTGAAACTTTAACTTTTGGAACAAAGGAAAACTCATGTGTAGAACATATAAAACATGTTTGGTGACATTTCTCATATAATGTAGGTAAAAAATGTATCTCAGGTTCTTTTCATTCATTTTAATGAGTGTAATGAAAAGATAATATGTGCTGAAAAGCACCACTCAATCTGAGCAAGGAGTAGTATAGAATAAAACAGCTCCTGTTGCCCCTTAGGACTGCAATACATTAAGCTTTTGTTACCATTATGTGCTTTATTGTTAAGTGTTATGTGCCACATTTATAATTTAGTTCCTAACTGAACAGATTCAATGACTTTGAATCTTTTAGTTTCTGAAGAAAAGTTTTCTAAAAGAAGGAATAAGAAACAATCAGATGACTCAATTACCTGAAAACAGTTTTACTACATGAAAAGTAGTTTTTGATGGGTATAAATCAACATAATGTCAAAGTCAATGGAGCATAGAATTTTATATGAGCAAAGTATTTGGCCCAATACTTGCATGTTAATTCCCCTAAATGTTTTGTTCGTGGGAGTTCTAGTTCATAATGAGGCATTCCAGATGCAACAGTATCACAGGTTATAATGATTTGCTGTTGACTTTCTCATTATCTATGAGTTTCACAGGATTCAGTGTCTCCATTTTCTGTGTGTGACATTTCACTTTTCTTTTAACATTTTGTCACTCTTAAATTGTAACACTTGACCATAAATTATGATTCTGACATTCCACAGTGAATCCATTGGAGACGAAAAAAGTAGAATTAAATGAGGTATTTTTTAGTGTTTTGACCTACAGAATGAAGAGGGGAAAGTGTAATCTCATCAAAATGGGGGATAAGAACTTAATCATTTGCAGCTAAAACTCTCTTGTTATTATCAATTAATAATGAGAGGCAGAGGGTTTCAACCTTCTTAGGCAGGAGAAAGGCATGAAACACAGACCTGGAGTCCAAATAGCCTCTTTCCTGAAGGGCAATGTCTATTTCTTATGAAATGGTTGTCAGGTTGTTCATATTAAGAACTTGGATCTTTTGAATGGTGATGATATTTCATGTTTTGGGCTCAGGTGCCCACATTTTGCCTCAGACTGTTATTATTAGATCTCAAAGCTGCACCTTGTCTCGTTTTTTGAGTAGTATTCAAATAAAAACCATTGTGAATGATGCCAAGGAGCACTTACTCCATAAACACTGATTGAAGCCTTGATAAATTTTGTGCCAAGCACAAAACTACAACAATTCAGAGTGACCCAAAATGTTTAAATGTGCCAGCAATGTACTGTCCCTTAAAACTAAGTGGAAGCCCAAGGGATAAAAGGCTCTTCAGCAAAACCACAATGGTAGTCTTAATCTTACATTTCATGGAGCTGTCAATAAAGGTTAGTTACATCTTTCTATGTGATTTCATGGCAGGACCACTGATGCCAATACATCCCACAGGAACACTTTAAATTAGGATTCTCAAATAAAGCTTTAATTCTTTGAAGCTGGCATTTTCCAGACTGCCAGCCAAGCGGATACTTAAGAGGATGTGTATATAGCTCCTGGGCCATTATTTTTCCCTTTGAAGTGTGTTTTAAGGCTACTGTTGATTTCTGTAAAAGTTCAATAAAGTAAATGTCGTGTTATTGAAAGGTTAATTAAAATGAAGCAAACTGTTCTTCATAGTATGGCTGCTGCTGAATCTGTTCTGTTTATTTCTTATGTCATAGAAATTGTCCATCTGCACTGTTGTTTTTGTTAATGCATATTAAACTTTTTTTTGTGATAACTTCCAAGATGTACTTTTGGAAGAAGATTATCTAGGTTTGTACTCTTTTGAGTTGGGTTAATCTTCAAACTAAGTGAAATATTTATGTTACAATAGCACACTTGATAAAACAAAAAATAATTCTAACTTCTCAGTTTAATAAAAAATCTAGGCCTCTGATTATAATTTTTCTTTGTTCTCTTTTCAGTAGTTTTGGACTTTAAAACAGTATTATTACAGTTCCCTTAATTTTTTTTTCATACCATGTAATTAGAGATGAGGTGGTAATATTTTTTTCATAGATGACTTTAAGAAAACTTTATTTAAAAGTATAGTTATTCATAGGTGAATGTAAGTAATGTTTGAAAAACATCCAAAATTTAAAGAAGGAGAACTAAATATTTTTCAGTTAAACACTACTGATGTTTAGCAGAAATGGGCACTGGTAAAGCAAAATGGGTCACTGCAATTAACACATGACACTGGGAAACACAGTACAAGGATAATGGAATTGTGAAAATATTACTTGGAAGGAATCAGTGGAGGTCACCCAGTCCAACACACCACTCTCATTCTTAGCTTTGCTATCCAAAGTGATATGAATTCATGTCACAAATGGCATTGCAATTAAACTGGCACTGATGATTTCACAGAGCCCGGAGAGTGTGTATCAGTAGAGGTTTTATTTTCACATTAAATGGATAACGAATAGGTGAAGAATTCTGGCAAGAAAGGCGATGTCGAACCTTTAATTGCCATCTTCTTACTAACTACCTCTATAGATGGCTCCAAGATCATCCAGAGAAGACACAACTTAGACGACACATGTATTATTTAATAGATTAAATAACAGATTCTTACATTTGGTATTGGGTCTCTCATGCTATTGAAAACATAGTTGATATAAAGGGTGGGTAATATATTCATTTTCTTTTAACTTAATTGAAATATATGTTTATTTCATCAATTTCTTATGTCCTGGACTAGGAATGAGCAGGTGAATAAACCTATAGCTGCAACTTACTGTGAGACCCTTGGAAAATGTATTTGAATGATATTAAATGGGAGGAAATGTGTTGTGATAGGTTCCTGAAAGGACAAAAAGAAACGCAGAAATAGGAAATATATTAACAAATATTGATTTTAAGTACTTAACATAGAAACTAGATCATGTCAGGAAAATGGCACTATGCAACAATCTTCTCAAGTGAATAGCTTTACACATCGGGCAAAATAATTGCTGTGAAGTATCAATTTCCTCTCCTTTAATTCTTGTCTTTCTGCTGTACTAGACAAATCTGAAACTGACCTATACATATACTTTTTTAAACTAAAAATATCACTTTTGAGGCATTATGATTATTTCAATGAAAATGAAAAAAAATAGCTTCTAACACAATTTTTCTTCAAATAACAACTAACCAAGCAATTTCACGTGTAAATAAAAGTAGATAAAATCACTAAAATCCTTAAAAAATGTGCAAAATAAAAACATTACTCTGTTTCCTACACAGGTTAATTATACAGAGCTGAGATGTCTTTTTCTTTGTGATTGCTATGCAGGAAAGGGAAACTTCATGAAAATTGTGTTCCTGCAAAAAGTCTCTTTAAATATTAATCTTCAATAATGCAAGTTCAGTCTAGGAAGGTAGAACCTCTAAAAAAAAAGAAAAAACCCAAACCAAAACACAAAACACCAAAAAAACCCCAAAATTAAAGTGGATATGAAAAGCACGGTATGAAATTTCACACAATGAAACAGCAGGGAAGATGTCCCTAATTTTAATTTTTTTGAATACTTGTATCAACAAGTTCAGTCATTTCCATGTATTTCATTCTGCATGATGTCTCTTTTATGAACATACATGTCTTTGGGGTAGAGATCTATTGTAACATTGATAGGTTTAAATATCCATAAGTTATCTAGCCAAAGCAATTGCCATTTTGATTCTTGTTTTTGCTTTTGGTTGTATTTTGGGAGCCCCTTAAGGTTTATAAATACTTTACTATTGAACAATAGCCTTTCTCTTATTTCTTATTGAGTTTGACAGATGAGAGAATCTTACCAGTCCAGTGCTGAAGATAAGTTTCCTTATGCCCCATGAGAGGGCATTTATGTGGAGAGGGAGCTCAGGATTGAATTTAGACACTGGAATGGGGCAGAATGTGATCCCTTAAAATGATATTGGATCAAGACTCATTGAAAAATAGTAAGGATAGAAGATGTTTCATAGTTTTCCATGTTAAATAGTACTCACAGTTTCTGGGCAGTAACTGTTACACTTGGTATGCAGAGGACAGCAAGACTGGATTTTTCACGGGATCGACTGGATGTTCCTGAGGGACAAATCCTTTTGATGAACTGCTAGATGTCATTCCTAGGAAAACTGCCTTCCATTTGTGGGCTTGGAAATCAGTGTATGCAACAAACAAGACAAAAGGTGATGTTTGTAGTCCTCACGTCAAATCTACAGTCTAAAGAAATGTCTCAGAACAGGCCAGGAAAATCAGAGGAATTAGCCACCTAGACAGAGAGTGGATATGAATTGCTTTAAAAAATAAAGGAAACCAAAGGGAAAACTAAAACAGAAAAGAGAGTGTTCTGTCACAGATATCACTTATAGTTCTGTCCCATGGCAGGAGTTTGAGAAAAATATAGGAGCAATTAAACAGTGTGTTAAATGAGCAAAAATTCATGAACTGATGATGTAGGAAACTGCAGAGACTGCAGTGCTCTGGTGGCCTCCATAGAGCTTTATAATATGGATTTCATTAGGTCTAGAACTTTTATTAATGACTCAGTCCCTTTTGAAAGAGTAGAATTGTAAAGTTTTGCAGCCCTTCACTGTTTAAAAGCAGCTTCAAGACAAGTTCAAATACATTTTGTACAAGTAGAGTTGGCAATTACACAATGTACTCCTCATCAGTTCATAACATTACAGTACATAAGGAGTCACCTTTTTCAATCACGGTCTTACTTATCATATTTTTATGGCCCCAAAGCATTTGCAACACTCTGATCTTTAAATTGCACCAATTTTCTGTAATTAGTAAGATTTAATATGACAGATAAGCAACTTCTGATTCAGCCATACTTGAACATTTCATGTTAAAATGCAGAGCCTGTTAATAAAGGTACAAGTCAAGGCAAGATCTGATCAAGATTTTTGTGAATCAGGAATTTATGTCAGTAAACTGGTTGAAAACAAAAATGTATAAAGTAAACCAAAATCTCCATGTCTGAAATTTGGAACCGATTGCTAGATTTGAAGTGAAATTAAACAAACAAACAAAAACCCCGAAACACACAAAAACCCTAAAACAACCAACCAAACCAAAAAAACCCCAAAACTATGGTGTAATTCTTTATAAAAAATATATATATTATATATAGTTGAAATTACAACTAAACTTTATTTCTGTGACAAAGCAAACAGTTAAAGATAATTTTATGAAAATTTTAAAAGAAATATAGAAGTTATTGCAAAATCACTATTTCATGGGTTCATATGTATATGGTTTATTTAACATTGAGCATGCTATCCGATAACATGGAAATGTTACATTTAATTTTGCTAATATTTTTGTTTATTCTTTTCTTTCTTAGGCAAATTTGTCTTCAGTATCCCACAAAAACCTGCATATTTACCCACCACAATGTGAAAAACTGTTTTGGATGATCAGTTTCTGTTTCATAAATAATTTTTCTTGTGTAATCAGCCTAACTAAAAAGGCACTGATTAAAGAACCAAATTCGTCATTGACAGAGATCAACTGATGAATCATTATGTGATACCACAACAATATTTATCAATCATCATAAACTATAGATTTTTCCCTATTTCTTTAATATATCAATGGTTTTGCAACTTCTGTCACTAAAAGTATTTTTTCTCGGGAAGTTAAACTAAGTTCATTTTACTGGAAATAAACCATCAAGCAAACATATTGGTTTTGTTGTATATTTTGCTAGATGGTGTTACATTTTTTTATCTTTAAAACTCTTTGTGTTGTTGGGCTTTCCATTGTACATGATTACTAACTTTATATTAAAATTTAAATTGTTTTCCATTTGTATTCTTTGCACAGAAGCAACAGACTTCTTTGTCTAGAAGTGTCTAAACACAGATCAGAATGAATGTTCCACATGTTAACCACGACATTACTGGGTGTTACCTGTCAGCTAATTCCCAAACCACCACACAGAGCCCTTCTCTAGATGATAAGGTCTAAGTTTCTCCAGGAGAAGGCTGTAAGAAACTGCACTGAAAGCCTCAGAGAAATCCAATGAGACAGTAGTCATTGCTCCCTCCATGTCAGCCAAGGAGGGGACTTTGTCATAGAGGGTGATCGGGTTTGTCAAGCATGATTTGCTCTTGGTGAATCCAAGCTGGATTTCACAATCCCATGCTTCATCTTGTGATAGCCCACAGGAGGATTCATTCCATAACTTTCCCAGCGTCTGAAGTAAGACTGATGGGCTTAAAATTGCCTGGACCCTTCTGTGAGCCCTTGTTTAGATGCGGGAGTCATTAGGCTTCTTCCAGTCTTCCGGGATGTCCCCAAACTCTATGGCTTCTCAAAGAAAAAGAGAAGAGAGAGGATCAGTGATGTTAATCAGCTTTCTGAACATGATTGTTGGATGATCATAGAATCAGAAAAGGCTATAGGTGGGAAGGGACTTTAAAGATCATCCCACAGGCTGGAACAACTTCCACCAGACTGGGTTCCTCCAAGCCCCATCCAACCTGGACTTGGACACTTCCAGGGATGTGGTATCAATCTTTAGGGGTCAAACTCATGTTAGGAGTTCACATAACTCTTTCATCACTGAGAGCGTATCTGTGTTTGAATCAATCTGTTTTATGTTGTCTAAATGATACAAGCCAGACCCATATTTTCCAAGTGATATTCCCAATTGACCTGCATGGCAATTCAAAACTGGAGATGTTTTTTCACTTTACTCTTTAAGAATCCAGGCTAGCAGAGTCTAGAGGGTTTTTCATTGGCTTAAGGAGTTGAAATTAGAACATTCATCTCATACAGAGAAGTAATTGAGCTTGTCAATGTGTTCTGTTTCAAGCAATGAAGGCAGAAAAAAATCCACCATCAAAGAGAAACAGAAAAAACCTGAAAGTTCAAAGGCAGAGAATTTGAATAGTGAAAGCTGGTACAGCAGAACTGCACTTGTTGACTTAGTAAAGTAAATGCTGGAAAAATGTGTTTTGACATAAATATTCTGAGATCTTGATGTTCAGGAAAAAGATGTGTATTTTCAGAAAACATGTCTATGTGTCTACACATTGGGAAGGGAAATGAGTGAAGAGTTCAGCAATAATTTGCCATGGGAAAATTTGGGTTGAAATACATCTGAAATACTTACATTAATTTCTTTTGCTGTTTCTACATTTGCAGAAACACCATTAGGGAGAATTTAGAACTCTGTTGGGTGTAAATTAGACATATTGGAATTATGTTGATTTGCAGATATACCCCATCACCCAGAAAAATTATAATGAGTGTTTGTGATTAAAGGAAATGTGAAGAGCTCTTACTCATTTAGAATATTAGAATGGGCTGGGGTTGCTAATGAAGTGCAAAATGAAATTCTAGCAATTATGTAAATAAGGGCACAAATAAAATTAGAGATATTGCTGGACTTCCAGGAAAAAGATAAAATCTTTTGAAACTATCAAAGACAGTAATATAAAATAATTTTTTTAGGTTTGTATTGTGCTGAGGTGTATCTTGGCTGGATATGGCTTCAAGAAACCCAAACAACTGGCAGAGCTTGTTGTACATGAAAATCTAATTGACAAATGATCTTATGAATGTGACAGTCATTTGCTGGCCCATTAATATAGTCTGACATATTCATCACTGAAGGTAAGGAAAATTATCACTTGATGATGAGTAGTTTGAAATTTATCTTAAATGAGAGAGAATTGATGATTTTAGTAAAGCAGAGCTACTTTTTGCTCCAGCAATCACGATGGAAAATGGGTGAGTTTTCTTGGTAATACACGACCTTTCATACAAAATGAGAAATGTTTAGTATTTCTTTTTTCCTGATACTAGCAGAGATGTACTTGTGGAAGTACAAAACCTTAAAAATATAGTTTAAATATGTACATATTTCCAGTAATACTGTTAGCATGATACTTCAATGTTTATCTCCATTTGCATTTCAAGAGGTCAAGATACTTTTAACAAATGGAAAGGTTCTAAGGGGCTTGAGAAAAAGGGCTGTGCTTTAAATATATACAGTTTAAACAGTAAAAGGCAGTTATGTTAGATTGAAAAATACTACTGAGGAAAACTATAGGGTTATCTTAAACCCACCAAAGCAAAATAAATTTATAATTAAGAGATATGATTGATATCTTCTGTTGTTTTAAATCCATAATGCTATTTTTGCATTGCTTTTGTATTGAGTTTTTATACTAACAAAGTGCAAAGAATATAAGTATTCATTTCAACTAAATATGTTTAGATTTATTGCAAATTTTCAGAAGTGGAGAAAAATCAAATAAAATCCTTTCGCTGCTTATGCAATGGGTCCTTTATGCTGTTTGTTATTCATTGAATTGTGGCTAAATAGTTTTAATCAGTTGTTCCCAGCCCCTACATTTTGGATGTTAGTCTTCCTGGCACATTCAAATACTTGTTTTGTGTTGCTAATATATTAAAAAAATATTTGTATTAATTTTAAAGTTTTATGTTGCTTTCCGCTTGTCTTTGCATTGCTAATTTATTTGTGTTTGTTTAAAAAATAATGGAAATGGAAACCAAAGTTTCACTCTTATAGATTTTGTATGAACTGGCATAATTTCTGCTGTAATCTACATTGCTGCAAAATGGAACAATTTATTTTGCCAACAGCTCTATCTGTATTTAAATGCTATCCATACAATTGTATGTAAAGACGAATCCAACCAGGAATATAGTGGTTCAGTTCTCTTGATATTCTGAAATAAAACATGAAAACTTGATGATTGAAATGCTGATAGTTCTTTTAATGGAGATCTATGACACAGAATAATGGAGATATTTATTATTAGGTTCATCTCTCCAAAGTTCTGGATCCACCTTCTGAACATCAGAAAGTTGTAGAAGGGAAAAGTGATGATTTTCATACATTGAAATAAACTCCTCAACTTTTTTTTCTAACTCCTTGTAGAAATATTTTTACAACCAAATGGAGTAATTTCAGAGTCATTAACAAAGGGTTTATGTGCTTTCTCATTGTAACCACACATAAAATATGAAACCTGTATGTTAACTTCAATCATCTGAGGGTGGAAGAATGCACAACTTCTCTGATGTAGAACTGTGTTGATCCTTGGAAGAAACCAAGGAAAACATAATTCATCTATTTAAAAGATACTCTCATGAAAAACAAAATCTCTTGGAGAATGCCTGCTACCGCCCTTTTCTGCTGCCTTTAACTCTTTAGCCTTCTTAAAATTGTATCTGGGTGCATATAATTGTCTTACCTTTCAAAGCCCTTTTAGAAATCTGACTGCCCTTGGCTTTACCCTAAATATTCCTGATATCTCCATGCCTTAAGTAATTCACTAATAATCTTGGCTCCTTACCTAGAACCGCATATTTGTACTGATTTAATTCTAAGTAATGTCTCAATGCCCAGTTGCAGATATCCTGTGTATTTACTGATTCTTTTCAATAGTTACTTTGTATTTCCCTGAAGTTCCAAATTTACTTGCCACAAACGCTTCTGTTCCCGGTAATGGTGCAAACTCACCAGAGTACAACAATAGTGATAAATGGTGTTGATGCCTCAGGGTGATACCTAAGTAAATTAGCTGGTAAATCTAAAGTGTTCAGTTTCAATTTTTGATACTGTTTTGCAGCATTGGCTTTTCATTCACCACTGAGTTGGCTTTGCTTGCTCTGTGATTTAATTATTCTTCACAGGGTAATGAAAATTTAGAAATGTATAAGGAAGACAAATGCAGTTTTGCAACTGAAGCTACATAAGAACATGGTAACTGAAGTGTAAGCCAGGGAGCTCTGAACTATGGAAAGCAGTTTAAAAGCTTTTAGAATGTGCACTCCTTAGAAACAACTTTTTGCCTGAAGGATTTTCAAGTATTTCTATATTTTAAGATGCACAAGTGCTTTAAGCCATAGGATCCTTCTTATCCTGTGCCATCTGTTTAGAATGGACAATACTGGATGTGCAGGGGAGAGTGGAAGAGGATATGCATGAAATAATTTGTACCTTCTAGAGAACTGCAAACACTGAAGACTTGTATTCATGTCAAAAAGACCTTCCAGGACGTTTGCTGTTATTTTTTTTTAATCCATGGCCTTCAAGTTTACTGGAGCTAAGGACAGCACAATCCTGTACATATTTTCTGTCTCAGAGAGAGGAAGAAAAACATTTCACAACTGATGTGTTTCTAAAGTTGTTCATCTATTTGTTCCCTCATAAATTCAAAAGATGATTTTCTGAAGGTGCTGGAAACTTGAGCTTACATGGTTCCAAGGCAGAATACAGAAAAATCTTTCCAAGATGAGAAAAATTACATTGTTTTTGTTTGTTTTTCACCTGCATGCTATGCTACATAGATACATTTAATGCCCAGTGACTTGTTTTCCACCTTTTCTGTCTCAGGTACTGTCTCCACTTGTTCATCCACCTGTAACTCTTTCTGTGTGTCTGAGATGACCTTCCTTTTCCAACCTACCAATGCTGCTGTTTCCTCAATCTTCCCCAAAACTTTCCTGCAATAAATAAAATACCTTCTGCTCTTTAGTTAAATGCTCTTATTTGAATATCATGAAATGCATAGAGTTCCATCATTCACATCTGTAATTTTGTGCCTGACACTGTTAAAATAATAAATACTGGAATAACTCTTTTGAAATAAAACAGGTTAGAAATGTTCACGTTTCAGTTTAATTTCACATATTAACTTTTGTGTTATGTAGATTATTTGTTTAAAATAATCAACTGTGTTATTATTTCTTTTAGAGTTTTGGGCTCCTGGAAAATAGATTTGGATAGATTCAGGTAACAAATAAGAATGCAATTTGAGTCTATTTGCCCTGAAAGATATAGATTTCTTTTTATTTAAATGCCTTGGAGAAATAATCTTAGCCAAGATATGTAAAAAAAACCCAATCCCTTCTATCACCAAATTTCACCCAATCAAATTAGAATTTTTCATGGGGAAAGGAAATGCTTTGATTTGAAACACTCACATTCAAGTTAATCGCTTTTGTTTTGAACTCATGATTTAAATTGAGTTAATTACGTGCTTCAATTTCTTCATAAGTTTTTTTACTCTTAATTTTTCATTGTCAAGTAAACTTACTCTAAATCTGTATTATATACTGATAAACCTGATAAACCTACTGAGAAACAAATCACTGCTAATTACAGGTGCAGGTTAAATAAATCCACCATTATTTTTCTATCAAATAAAAATTATATCATTATGAAGGATTCACAGCTCATTAGCCAACAGCTGCTTAACTCAAGTGACTCTGGCCACAGAATTGTCTTGTGCTTAATTGTCTTAGAACCCTCAGACAGCAGCCAAGCCCTGTGTGCTTTTGCAGGAATTACTTCATACAATCTTAATTTTTTTTTTACTTACATATATAAATGTTTGAACAGGGAAAAAAAATCCATGAAATATCAGTGAGTCTATTTATACTTTCATGATTTAAATTTTTCTTTTTCAGCAGACATGACTGTGAAGAAAATTTCACTATGAGTTATCTTGAATGAGAAGAAATGTATGAGTAACACAAATAGACGGAAATCAGTGAAAGAGATAATGGATCTTTTAAATATAGCAGGGATGAATTTTTAAATCTTATTTGCCAGTTTTTTACAGTGGACTTGGTCAGGAAAGGGATATATGAGATAGACATCATAAAAATAAATATATATGTAGAATGTAGTAATAAGTGTCCAGGCTAATGTATGGAGAGTAAAGTGAGTTGTCAGAAGCTCCTCTGGATTTCATTGTATTTGGCCTTCCTTGTGTCCTGTACATGAGGTTGTGAGATAAATCCTTTGCAAGCATAAAATACCATGTCTATGACTTTTCAAAAAAATCAGGAAACTTCTTAGGGTAGCAATGTAGGACAAAACCAAGAAAACAAGAATGATACCAATTTTTTCCCCTGATATTGTTCCCACTGCATTTCTTGACAGATGTAATTTCCATGTCATAAAATGCTCTTCTACTTAGTTCAGAAAGCTGAAAAGTAGGGAAAATAATGAATGAACGAATGAACAAATTTATTTATTTATTTATTTCCAGGTTGCCTAAAAGAATGAAAAAAACCTCAGCATACATTACCTTGTTGTTGCTTTTTTTTAATTGCTATTTTACATTCTGAAAATAACAGTAAGAAAGACTACATGGCTGTTGATAATAACATGTAACAATTATTTGATTTTTTTTATTTGAGTAATTTGTCTTAGTTTGTATTTCTTTTCACACAGAAATAGTGATGATCCGAGACTTTGGTGATATACAAATTCTTTTAAAGGTGCATAAAATAATTAACATAGTATTAACATTATTAACAATATATTAATATATTGTGTATACTTTAAATATCCTACATTTCCTTGAAGAGTATCATATTGGCATGGAGATTATTGTTGACTTTGTTGAAGTCTTTCAAATCATATACTTTCATTATATCTTTTGGAATATCTGAAGCTGATCTCAAACTCACTGTATTTTTTTCTATATTGTATTATTTTAATTACTTGTGTCTGGTATTTATCTATTCTTACTATAGATTCCATTAATACCTCTCACATACAGATTACTCAATTCTACTCATAACTGGCTTTTCTAGTATTAATGGGATTATTCCCCGTCAAACAGTGTCTGAAGTTTATTTTCCATTTCCAAGTCTAGAAGTACTTTAAAAAAATCAGATGTCAAATTTTTTTTTCTTTTTCCACTGAAGGTATAGAAGTTAAGTGTGTGTTTTTATTTCCATTGGAAAATATCTTGAGGTATTGGTTTCCAAATGACTGATCTGAGCCTTTTCAGAAACTCCATAATTTTCTTTTATGATGCCATTGACAACACCAAGAAATTTTATTGGAGAATGAAGTTCTTAACAGCAATATCTGAGTAAATCTGTTATTAGAAAATAGTGAGTTCAAATGGGTTAATTTCAGAAAGCTTGTGAGAGTCTATACTTAAAATATCAGAGGCAGGAAAAATGTCCCCAATAAATAAAACCAAATTGTGAGCATGGAATTATAGAATAATTTGGATATGGAAGTGACTGGAGATCCTGTAGGTCGTTGCCTTCTCAGAAAACTTGCAGTAATAGCTGATTGTTTGGAGACTTGCGCTGTTGAGTCCTGAGCATTTTCAAGGACAGAGATCCCAGAGACTCTCTGCACAAAACATTCCAAAGCTGGCATTCCCTATAATGAAGTTTTCTCCAGCGTACAACTGTTTTCAGTATTTATTTCCCTACAAGGGCTGTGATGAAAGAGAATGATCTACAAGGTTGAAAATGCATCTGAAGTGATAGGGGATGGCTATAATTATTTTTTTCATTTTAACATTTTATACCCCAACACAAGAAGTGATAAAAAGGATGGGCATGGGTTTTACATGTGAAGTAATGGAATGAATTTCCAGAATCAGGAAATCCCAGAGATTAGTAGTCTTCAGATTCAGGGAATAAGAATGTTAGTTTTGTGATATTGAAAAACAATTTCACTCATATGAAGTACATTATCAAAGCATGTGAACCCCTTTGAGTGATGAGGACTGTGATAGATTATTTCAGAGCTATTGCAATCTTTAGACAAAATTGTTTAGGTTGTGCTTTTTAGGAACTGAGAAGATGCTAGCACCCAGGACTGTGCCTACAATTTAATCTATGCAATTTATTTGGGGCAAACACCTGCTTATTTCTGTGCATGTATAAAGCTTTTCAGCACTGCAGTTAATCATAAACATCTGTGCTCTTAATCACCAGCATCACTGTCTTCCTTTTAACTTGTACTATTGTGCTATTAGGGTACATAAACGTGGGAGCTTTCATGAAATGGGAGAAAATAGCCACTTTTACACATTCTTACAACTAATATGCAGAGAATTATGACCTAATTTTATCCTTTTTTTTTTTCAGGGATTTTGATCAGGTTGCTCTAGCAGAGAATACAGCTGAATTTGAAGGACTTACAGGCATGTCATGTATTAACTTTAAAAATTAGTCATAAAGCTTCCCTTTAATGGACATTACAAATATTCAGAAGTCCTATTCCCTGACTTTAAGCTTACTAATGAAAATTATGCTTTTCAATATTAGCACAATGAGGAGGGGCCAAAGGGCAGTCACAAAGTCTAGTGTAATAAAAAGAAGTAAAAAAAAGTCTATGAAAAGAACAAAAGGGAATAGTTACTTAAATATTCTTTATGTATACAGTAAAAAAGCCACTTCCTTTCTCTATGCAAATACCAAGTGTGCTGGGTCTCCATTGGATGGGGTTTTTGCTGATAAAAAGAAATGTGTATGTTATCAGATGGTAGAAATTTTCTTCAGGAAACTGGACTTCTTTACATATTAATATTTTATTAATTTATAAATACATTGATGTATTTGTAAAGGTTTCTCTGGATTTTATAACATTAAAATTGATTTTTTTAGGAGTTAACTTTTTTTTTCCTGTTGAACTATTCAGCAGAAATGTATTTTAGAATAAGTCTATTGCTTATATATATATGCCTGTAAGTTAATATACTTAATTTTCAGTCTGTGGGGGAATCCCACTGTACTTTATCTCGCTTTTTCCCTTGTGGTTTTGTCACACACTCTCTGATGGGAGGGATTCCTTCTGTTCCATTGTCAGGCTTTAAAAATCTTGAAGTTGTCTGGACAGAGCACAACTGTGCACTAAGTAAAAATTGTGCACTAAGTAAATCTGTTTACTTCTGTGGCATATAGTTACTAAATCAGAACTTCATTCTATGGGCAAATTAACTCTCCCTCTGGGCATTTGTTTTATGGCTTTGTTGGGTGCTGCTTTGTGACTGAAATGGAAGATGAGGGACAATTTGGAGCATCCACAAATGTTACAACTTGGCTGTAAAATCAGCCAGGGACAGCAACAAGGGCACAGGTTGAAGCCAAATGAGGATGATTTGAGACATGTGAGTGAGAAGCTGAATGCAGGAGGTAAAATAAACAACATTTCTGTACACTAAATTAGAGAACTAAAAGAGAGTAGTGAAATAACTGACTCTATTTTACTAGAGAAGGGCTATTTTTAAACTTGTATTTTTTATGTTACTCTCAAACTACATTTTGTTTTCAGGTTCTATGGATGAAATAAAAGAGAACTAATAAAAGAAAAAGATTCAGTCCAAGGAGTTGTTAAAAAAATGAGATGAAATATCTTATCTTGTATGATTTCAGAAATACAGTTTATGTTTTACTTTAAAAAGTTAAATATGTATTTGCTTTCTTTTTTGACTTTCAATTTTAGCACAGTCTGCTTTTTTCTCAGTGCCAAGCAAGAACTGACACACATGTGAGCATCAAAACTTGTATTTAAAAATGCATTACTTAGCTGATTTTCTCTCCCATCTTGACTCTCTGAGATCCCTAGCACAGGAAAAAGTCTTTGCCCTTGAAAATGAAGTTGAATCAATTTTTAAGTTGGCTTATTTATATATTGTGCTCAGAGAGAATAGGATGTCATGGTTTTGGCCTCTGAATTTTTATTAATTTAGCCATGTGAAAGTTAGAGCTTGTCTGAGCACTTTCAATGTGATTAGTGTGAAGATTTAACTTGAGGAATCACTATGAAAGTTAAAATGTTAAAATATCACCATTATTAAAAATGTAACAGACTGTATATTGTAGTCAGGGGCAATCAGCCTCTGATATCAAGAAAATTAATTTTACCAAATTCCTTACCTTAATAGCAGTCCTTGGAGAAGTTTTCCCTCCTGATGTATATATGATACAGGCATAGGTCATTTTCAACAGGATTACTCTTTCTCATCCTAAATCTCTCTACGATTTCCAACTTTCCCCATACTCCTTTTAACTTTGTTTTCCTGATAAATAACAATACCAAAAATATCCTTTCCTCTTCAGCGGATTTGTGCATAAGAAGAATTTCCTACTTTACTCTTTCTTTTTTTTTTCCATTCTCTTCTCTTACTCCTGACTATCATTTACTTACTATCTCATATACTTTATATAATATTGCATATTTTCACTAAACATTAGTTCACTCTGGAGGGGTGTAGCAATGTCTTTTGTCTTCATATTATGGTAGAAACTTCACTCTGCAAAACTATTTTTAGTTTTTCTCTATCCACTTTATCCAGTGTCCTTGACTGAGCTCAAAGAAAACATCCAAATGACACAACAGAACATTATCAGGTTCTGACTGACTTTAATTTCTTCTGGCTCATTTAATATGAAGGCTCTTATAACTTTAGGACATTATGAGCTTAGATCATCAGCTTTTCTCTTTTTGATGTACGTAATGATAAATTTTTCTAAAACCTCATGAGTCTGCACAGTTATGAAATGCTTGAGATTATCTCTTGCTTAGATTATCTTGATTCTCTAATTGGATAGTGAGACATTGTACATATATTATCAGACCTCTGTAGTGTTATTGAGGAGTGATATATTGGCTATAAACCTTTTAGGACTATTCACATGGAAATTACACTCTACATAATGACTGTCAAAATTTGTAACTTTATCTTCTAGGAAATGAGAGAAATGTACTTTATTTGCTGACTTTGATTTCACTTGGTATCTATAGCAGGAATCATGTTTTCTGTAATTCTTCCCATTGATATTGACACTCATATTTTCCTTTTAAACTTCAGTTTGCCTGAGCTTTTTTTTTTTGTTTCTTTGTTTAATTTTCAGTGCAGCAGAAAGTTTCCTGCCAAACCTCCTATTGTGGTTGTGGGTAAAATGATGACATATTGTTTTCTTGTACAGTAATTAGCGCATCAGCCATTTGATGGGTGTGGGAACTTAATTTCAGTTAAATAATTAGTAGTTCTTTAAAAAAAAAAGAAAGAAAAAAAAGAAATGCTTTTAAAAGGTTGTTTTGCATTTGCATGTAAACCACCTTTTAATTTTTTCTGTTTGAATCTGACTCTAAAATTTCCTGTTGTAAAATGAATGATGGGGTTTAGGCTATGGAAAAAATATACTTTAGATCATCTTCTTTCAGAAAGTCAGCATATACTGTGCCTTTTCAGCTTGTGGATTTAAAATGGATGAGTTAATATTCCAGTAATAATACCTGCAAGGCTGACACAGTCCATTAAAACTGGGGGCACTTGGTCACTTTGCAGAATTACTTCAGAAATAAGCTATAACTTTTGAGAAGCTTTTCTGAGGAATTAATTACAAAGTAAATGTAGGTCTTCAAATAGACTCAGGTAAAGTGTGTGTAAGGGGCAGAGAATGACATATTCTCCTTTTTTTCACTTTTCACTTCAAAGATACTAGGAAAATTATTATATTTCTTAGAGTTTCAGGTGATGAGTTCAAAGTTTATTGTGTTATGAAATGTGTTTTCTAAACAAAACAGTTCCCTTTCTTTGTGACTCTTTGCTTGTGAATCTTTGATTTTTAGTAACTGAGCAAGCCGCAGTGATACAACATGCCCAGATGCTGACTTATTTCAAAGGCTACACTTCTTTTCAACAGGAGTAAGAAATACTGAAAAAAGACATCTTTATGGTCTTATATTAGAATTTCAGGTCTCATTTTAATTTCATGCACTTACTTTGAATGATTTGAAGTAAAAAGGATTAAAATCATTCACATTGTCTCCCTGTGGCCAGAAGCCAGTTTTATTGTTTTCAAGAAGATGGTGACCTGGTCTTCATTATGCTACAATATCTGTAATAAAATACATGCAATTAAGTAAATTTTCCTGTATTGTTTATATAGGGGGTTTTGTGACCTCCTTTGTCTTCATTGAGGAAATTCTGAGGTATAGCCATCTGTCGTAGCATGGTAGAAATAACTGGGCTGTTGGACAAATGAGTGGAATGGACCAAAATCACTGGGTAACCTAAAAATAATGTCATTAAAACAAACAAAAACCCAAACCAACAACACAACAGCACAACAACAGCAACAAAACCCCCACAAAAAACAACAAACAAAAACCAAACCAAAACAAAAAACCCTGAGATTAAAGAACAATAAAATGCATGTTATATGTTGCTAATACAAGGCTCATAATACACCTTATTCTGTGCATTAAAACTTTTTATACTTTTTGTGCTGGTTTCTATCAGATATTTAGTTGATAAATAGATGAAAAGTGACATAACAAATGCAGCAGATTAGAAAACCCTGCCTTATTTGGCACAAAAAACACATCAGGACTGCTGTCTTCATGCACTTTCTTGATTACTTGATACAACTTTAGTTTTTTTGGTATTGCTATTCATCCAGTGATACTCAGAAGTCCCAAATTAATTAACAATTGCTTTGAACTACTGGAAATTAATTATTGAAGGTCATGTAAAAAAGATTGAGGATCATTTTTGTTTCAACCATTGTTTCTGTTCTAGAAAACCTGCATATTTTTTTATACAAAGGAAAGCACTCTGAGCAACACAAACCAGAACAAGATATTAGAAGCAGCTTTTGAGTGTGGGTTAAAGGGATAATTCATACATCAGAGACACAAGAAAATAAGAGTTGATATTCCAAGTTTTAGTAATACAAAGTACTTCATACTTGTTAATAGACTGAGTTGAACCTACATAGTCTTGTTACATGGCACAAGTGTAACAATCCAATGGAACATCTGAGTAGATGCTGAGCTTTATTTAATATATTTACATGCTTGTCACTTTGCTTCAAAATTCATGACTTGCGTCCATGAAGAACAGGCAGCTGGATTTGCCTCTAGAAGATGTCCTTCTGGAATAACAGTAGTTGACAAACAGGGAAATATCAAAGTATTCTGTATTTTCAAAAAGTAACACTGTGTGTTCCTATAGGTCTTTATATTTGGGGGGGTTAAGTTAAGAAAGTTGATAATAACATTTTTCTGCAAGTCATTTCTTTCTGAAACAGTTCATTAACTTTCTGGGACACACAAGATTAGGAAGTTACCTCAAGCCTCTTGCCAGGGAAATTGAGGCAGAGTCAGGACTCAGAGGATCAACCTGTCTGAGTGCTTCTTAGTTACACGTTACCTTCTTTTCCTCCTCTAGGGACTTTTTGATTCATAACTGCTATGCCACAGATAGTATTTTCCATGAAAAGTTATAAAGTAAGCCAAGTCCTTTGCAAAATAATAAATTCAGATTCTGCTTCTCAGCAAGCTTCACACTTGACACATTTTCAAGGAAAACTCAGGAACATGGAAATCCATTTTCTTCTTTGTAGGCATGTACTCTCAATTTTTTTCCCCAAAAACCTGGTGGTTCCAAAACCTCAGTCCTTGAGATTTCCAAGCTACACCCTTAACTAGTAAATTACTCTTGTCCTGGATGTTGATCTCTGTCCATCTGGCTGAACATAGCCCATAATTCCTAGAATAAATTAGGAATGATTAATTCCCTTCGTAGTTCCTTCTCCAACCACCCAATTTGTAACAGTGGTAGAGTTTCTAATCTGATCAAAGCTTTAAAAAGTATAATGGCCAATACGTTCTGATGTTTTTGATACAAGCAATTATAAGAACACCCAAATTTAAATGTAAGGAAGACCAGTTTGTTTGTTCTTTATTAAAATGAGAAGATTCCATCGAAAGAAATCAGTAGAAGACAAATCAGCAGAAGTTGGAGGCAAGCGGACTGAGAAAACAAACTAGAAAGTATTTTAAAAAATCTTGTTTATCTACTTTAGCTAATAGACTTTGAAATTCCACCTTGATGACACTATTAAGCCAGATGGATGAAGAAGCAATTGTATAAACAAAGCTTCTTCTGCAGTAATATTTTAAATGCTATTTACTATCTATATCTATAGATCTCTATCTTTGAAAGTAACCTCCAGTTTATGGGAAGTCAAAACACTTCCTAAGCAATCACAGATAAGTTGTAAAAGAAATTGTATCCATGTGACAAGGAGTTGACATATAATGATAAACACATCAAGGCAATTGACAATAAACATGTCAAAACCAAGTTGTGTCTTGAAGTTTACTGAAAAATGTATATAAAGAACCCATTTGGGTTTAAAAATTAGGAGATGTAGACTACTTTTATGAAGTTGAATTGTTACCTTTAAATGGCAAAATGCATTTCCTGGTATTTATATGAGGGATGCTTCCTTTCAGATGAACATAAATATATACAGAATCTCCAAACTAAAAGCTAGAAAGCCCTCAGTTTGAACTCTGTCTGTGGTTTTAGCTTCAACCTTTGTAAGCTTTAATATAATTTTCTTGAAGAGTTTTCCATACAGAAAATAAGGAAATGGCTGCGAAATTACATCTTTGCGTGTGACAAGGAAAAAAAAAGGTGTCAATATGTCTAAGAGGTTTAACATTTAATAAGTTTACTGCAAGTCAACAGATTAAAGCCCTTAGAGGCCAAAGTAAGAAAAATCCACTCCTTCAGGAGCATTTGAACTATTCCTAAGTTTTTTCTCTATGTGGTTTCTCTCCTAGGTTTGGAGAAAGGTTTTGTTTTCCTTCCTCTTACCTGTTGGGATTTTTTCTGTGTTTCAGCTGACATAAAGCTGCAGGATAGCTGTTTGTTTAATCTCCTTTTTTTTTTTTATTTTTGTTTTCACAGAGAGCAATGATAAACCCTTGAAAGGCTACATTACTGTCTTGCAGTCTTACTGCCGCTAATGAGAGCCTTACACTCAATTACCACAATCTTCACAGAAAGTTTAATTAACCAACATAATGTGCAAAAAAATGTATTTAACAGCTAGATTGAGTGGAGTCACAGTATTGAGCACAGTGAGATATCTCTATATTGCCCTAGAATGAAGTACATTCCAAATCATAAGAGGGGAAAAAATGATGCTTGAAACAACCTTGTACCAGAAATAAATACTGCATTATTAT
Organism: Pithys albifrons albifrons; assembly: GCF_047495875.1. Classification (NCBI taxonomy): domain Eukaryota; kingdom Metazoa; phylum Chordata; class Aves; order Passeriformes; family Thamnophilidae; genus Pithys; species Pithys albifrons. The sequence continues at coordinate 53,164,805 of NC_092497.1, forward strand.
TCCTGTCATTGGAAATAACTATGATAATGCATTCACTATTGATCTTTCTCAGTAGGACTCCAGCTCTGAGTCATTGCTCATCCTAAATGGCTCAGTGAGTTGCAAGAGCTGTCAGTTCTTGCCCATTTAGTCTTACAGTATTTTCTATACTCCATCTGCTTAGTAGTACTGGCTGCCTGTGGACTACCTTCACAAGGGCTAACAGTGAAACAAGCCTACATTTGGAAGTGCTCACTAGTAAACTGTGAAGTCCAAAAAACCCCAACTCAAAGACCTTTTTTCACATGGATGAGATAAAAACAAGTTTGGAAATATATATTTGGAGAATAGCTTAGAAAAACAAGCAAAAGCAGTAGTAATAAAACCTAGGAGCCAAATCAATTTTTAATGATTTCTGAATTATTTTTCATTTACCTTTAGCTTACATGATTTTGTTGTTATTGTTCATTTGTTGTTTGGGGTTTTTTTGTTTGTTTCTTTGTTTTTTGTTTTTTGGTTTGGTTTGTTTGGGGTTTTTTTGTTATATATATTTTGGCTTATGGTTTTAGTAAGGGTTTTGGTAGTGCCTCTTACAACATGCTCCTGAGCAACTGACAAAGAGGTTGACTATTAGGATGAAATTGTTCCCTGTGAGTGTGGGCAGACCCTGGCACAACTGCCCAGAGAAGTTGTGGCTGCTCCATCCTTGGAAGGTTGGGTGGGATTTGGAGCAACCTAGGCAGTGAAGGTGTCCCTGCCCATGGCAGGGAGTGGAACAGGATGGTCTTGAAGGTCTTCTCCAACCCAAACCATGCTGTGATTCTGCACCCAGGGCAGAGTAATACTGGGCACAAGTGTAAATGGTGAGAGGAGTGACTGGGAAGCAACACTGCAGTCAGAGAACAGAGAATCACAGAAACAAAGGGTGCTCAAAGACCCTGTCTGTAGGTGCTGGTTGGCAGCAAACTCAGTCAGAGTCAGCAATGTGTCCTGAGAGCCAGGAGTGTAAAGGGCATCCTGGGGTGCATCAATCACAGGACAACCAGCTGTTCAAGAGAGGGAATTGTCCTGCTGTGCTCAGTGTTGGGGCAGCCTGATCTTGAATAACAAGTGCAGTGCTGAGCTCTAAAATTTAAGAAGGATGTGGAAGTCTGTGAGTGCATCCAGAGTGGGACAACAAATCTGGTGACAGGGCTGGAAGGTGGGTTCTGTGGAGAACAGCTGAGGACTTTGGGCTTGTCTAGTTTGAAGAAAAGGAGGTGTGACCTCATTGCTCTCTACAGGTTCCTTAGGAGGAGATATGAAAAGGGAGGTGCTGATCTCTTCTCCCTGGTGTCCAATGAAAGGATGCAGAGGAGTAGTTCAAAACTGTGCCAAGAGAGGTTTAGTTTTGAATATTTTATTTACCAAGCGGGTGGTCAAACACTGGAACAGGTTTTCTGGAGACACAGTGAATGCCACAGGCCTGTGAGTGTGTAAGACCCATTCGTACAATGCCCTTAAAAATAGACTTTAACTTGGTCAACATTGAATTGGCCAACTGTCCCAATGACCTCCTCAAATTGGAGACAATTTCTAACTGAAATATACTATTATATTCTATTGCAAAAATGCTGGGATTTTGGTTCATTCTTGTATATAATCACTTGGATATAAATAGCTGAACTTTCGAAGTATTGTGCACACTGCTGGATTAAAAAGCTCCAGTTGTTAAAGTACATGTACAGTAAAAGTTAAATTTATGGCCTGTTTTAAGTCAAGTGACTCTGCTGGTGTTCCAGGTTCGTGGCTGTTTGCATTGGAAACAAGATGGATACACCTTTTCCAAAATACAGTTTTCACAACATAGTGATCTGATTTTTTGATCTTATTTTCATTAATTTTCGCAGATAATTAACATATTCTTTTTCACTTCCTAACAGACACTTCATTTAGTGTTGGTATTTTGCAAGCATAGTAATTTACAACTAGTACATATCATTAGTAAATATGTACATAGTATTTGTAACCAAATACTATGACTACATAGTAGTACCTCAGTACATTAAGGGTAGAGGAAAAAAGTATGAATATATGCAAAGGAACATAACTTATTTTACTTTAAAAGGCATTTATAAAATAAAAAATATGACCTTCTGGAAACAGTCTTTCAAGGGCTTTGTTATTGGCTTATAAATTAAGAGTATTTTTGAGAGTACAAAAATTAATATTCTGTCAGGGTTGAAGTGATTGAATGATTGACTAAAATTTATATTATGAAGATGAGACTACGTTGTAGTGCTCTACATTCTACAACTGCTTTCATGGTAGTTGAGCAGAGAAACAGGAACAGGTCGAAATAAATAGAAATCCAAATTCTGGTTCACTGTCACATTTAAGTCTAGAGGCTGGACTGTGACTGTCACTGGGAACAGCAGGGGAACTTGGGCAATGAAGACTACAACAAAACATTTGGAGAATGATACCAGGTGTAAAACCAGAGATAAGACCAGGTTACAGATGAGGGGCTGCAACCATACCCATGACTTTCCCTGCCCATGTACTCTAACTCAAGTGTTTACCTGTTAAACTCAAACAATATTTGGCATAACTTCAAGGCGCAGTCTGAGAGTTTGCACAGGTGAGAAGCTTCTCATAATGCTAAAAGTGGTTTATGTCTGACCACCTTAATTTTGTAAGAGGGAGAAACAGAACAGGTAAGGCTGGTTGACACTGAATCCACAGCACACATAACAATAAACAAAAGTAAATATAAATATAAATAAATATAAATAGATACAGATATAAATATAGTTATAAATCTCGATATAAATACCATATCCATGACAAGGGCAGGACTGAGCTAAGAAGTTGGGTCAGCAGCAAAGCTTATGGGATGGTTGGGAGGTCCCAGGGGTGGATGCCAGAGAGCAGCAACCACTTATGGAGGCCAGAAACCCAGAAGAGATGTAGCCCGGAAACAAACACTGAACAACAAAAGGCTCTTCCAAAAACTTTTTTGTATATCTTCAGTCTAGCACTCAACCTTGCCATGGTTTCCAGGTCCTGTGATGGCTACAGTTTCAACAATAGCAAAACAAAGGGAAATAGGACACTTCAGATCTAATATTCTGTAGAAAAATTAGTTTGTAACCAGGTAGAATGATTTTGGAATTAACAGGCTTCCCAGACACTGGGATAGCTTATGGGATTTGTGAACTTCTCTGTGTATAACTCAAGAGGTAATTCTCAAAAAATTACTTTTGTATATTATGTACATAAATACTCAGTTTTGTTAAAAATGGGGATTAAATTCATAAAATGCAGAGAAAATACAGTTAGTTTTATATATTATATATATATATAAAGTGTTAGGAGCTGATAAGTTTCACTGTATAGGGAGTTTGTTCTTATCTTTTAAGACTAATTCAAATTTGACATAATAGAAATGTAGAGACATTAGTTACAGGTAATTTACATTCTATCTTCTTACAAAGTAAAGTTAAGTTTAAGCCTTAAAGTGGGATGATTTTTTCTGCTGTACTGCAGATAAGGTAAAAAAAATGAAGAAAGAGCAGCACAGGTGAAAGCACAGAACACACAAAATAAATTAAGTAACATATTTAATTAGGGTAGGCTACTAATTGAAAATTGAACTCATGAATTGCAAATTTTAATCTGCCTTGTTTCTCAGTACATTATTAATCCAAGATAACATTAAATTTCCTCTATAAAGGTTTCTGTATAAAGTTAACAAAGTTAAAACCAAAATACTACTCTGTATAGGGGTAAAATTAGAACTTGTACTTGCAAAAATAAACTGGGCAATGTTGTGGATATTTACTTCTTGTACATTTAACGTTAAACTAAAATAATACTGACTATAATAACAGCTGAAATAATGCACCTGTCTTTGACATAACATAAAAATTTAGCGTCACCGAATTAATAATCACATTAATTGGTATGTACATTTTATGTGTGAGCACTGATATCAATTAATTTAGCACAGATTAATATAGACATGGCAGTCTGGATATGGGCATGTCAGTAAAGACCTAAGAGCATTTTGTCCCCCAAAAAGGTTCTGGTTTACTGTTTTCAGCAGCATTTATCATCAAAGCAGACCAATTTGGGCACTTCACTAGGTCAAATCTCAAGGGGGGGAAAAACAAGACTTGAAGAAAAAGATTCTGACAAATAATCTTAAATCTCTTATTCTGAAATTCAATAAAATGGCCAAACAAGTCTCCTACATGGCTACCTTCTTGGCAGGTTTTTAAATGCAGGAATTATAGCATTATTTTCAGCCTTGAATGACCAGGTAAGCTGCATTGAGACAGTAAAGCCTCATACAAATAGAAATCTAGTGCAACTTCTGTGTTTTTTACAGGAGAGTACAATAACACCATAATACTTAAAATCTCTGGTTTTATATAAACTGTTTTCATTGTGTTATTACAATGGTTTAAGATTTGTTCTTCTCTATGTAGTTTTAAGAGCTGCTCTAATTTCTGTTATATATTTTTAAAAAAAATCCAAAACCTGATACACTTAAAAACCCCTGCTTGGTAATACAATAGGTCTAATCAAAGAACACTGCAATAAATCATTAAACACTTTTGTCCAGCACAATCCACTAATCAATTAGGATTCAAATTGCCTTATGCCATTACACTAACATAGGCCTCACTTTGTCATGTAAATTAGGTAAGACCTTTATGTTTAGTTGGTATCACACTGATATCACTTATAGCTGTAAATTTAAAATCCGTTGATTTGAGTAGAACTGTTGTGAACTACGGGAGTGATTTATGGCTGGGATAATGCAACTTCTTTTCAAAACAAGCTTTTATATCTAGACCCATTTATCCGTTTCTTCTATTAGTTCCTAGCGTTTGCAACAACTCGGACTGGCAATAATTTTCTTTTAACCCTTTAAATTAAGTCATTTATTCTTACATAACTGTTCAGTTCTTCTTATGCCAATGGAGAGAGAAAAGGGCATTGCCATGGACAATGGATTTCACAGGTGTCTGAGGCTCTATGTAGGATAATTAACTTGCTTACCAGAGACATCTTAATTGTAGATAGCTAAAGCTGGGTGGAATTAATACCTACGTTTGCCATACCTTTGATAAAGAAATCACTCACCTGCTTCTAAGAAATTCTGTGTAAGCTGCCAACAATTTAAAAGAATTTCCATTTAGTATGGATTTTGGAAACTGCCAAATTATTATAGGATTTTCAGCTATTATTTGCTAATTTACCTTATTATGACCTAAAGCAGTAACTAGCTCTTTTAGGTTCTTCATTATAAGTAAATAGTTTGCCAGGTTTCCATTAAAATATTTTATTTGTTTCCCTTTAAACAGCACTGCCTTCATTTCCTGGGTCATCTCCAGTCTGATTCTTTGCAGTTTCATAATCCTGTTTTAGCTTTTGCAAAAATCTATCAAATCTGACTATGGGTTTCTATCCAAGCATGATTAAGAACAGAACAACACAAGGATTTTTGTGTGTTGGAGAACTGCAGAAATTTTTTTTTCCAGCTTTTGAGTTGTTTTACATAAGTATAGCTGAAACACCATTGGAAATAATTGGTCTTAAGCCAGTTGTTCTCAATGCATTGGACTACAACCCAATTGTACCTAGACAAGTTGTATACATGACAGCAAACTATCCTAAAAACTTCTTCTTGAATAAAATGGGGTTTTTTATTATTCTTTCAAAGAAAAGAGGAAGGTAAAATAAAAATTCATTGTCTAATACCAAAAAATCAACAAGCATCCTTCCACAAGAGTAGAGGCATTTTGCTTTTATGTTGCTACCTGGTAGGGGCTTTCTGAAGTTGGCATCTGTGGGCTCTAAGATCTCTAAAAAACTATTTAAACTATATAAACAATTTAGATTTTGAAACAAAACAAAACCAAAAATGGCTGGGAATTCCAAAATCTCTGGCCTCTTAAGTTACTTCTCAAGTTCAATTCAGATAAGTTGTTTACTTATCCATCTACTTTTACTTTACTGCAAGTAGAAGCTATTGGTTCATTGACTGTGTTACATGAAAAGTAGGTTTTTACAAGATATGATAAAACCAGTACCTGAAGTGCCATGTGAATCAGGTTCTTGTGACTAACACCTGGGTGTACTCTGCAAGCAAAGCAGGTGATTTTTGTAAGATACGAGAAAGAAGTTTTTCCAGTGGGGCTGGTGAAACAGGAAAAATTTTATCCCTTGTGATGAAATTTCCCCACCGGGGAGAAAGCAGTAGTTCCTGTAGAAGCCAAATTTTATATGTTGGCCTTTCTATCCTCTTTAAAATTCCTCTTAAACATATTTGGATCTTGTCCTAGTATTTATTGTTTCACAGAGAAAGTGATTCGCATCCACCAAGCTGAGCAAGATACATAAAAAAATGTAATTTCTCTTGCATAAGGTATGGATTACTCATGAATTTAACACTCTGAAAGCTAATAAAATAATAAATTACAGTCTCTCGTATCACCTCAGAGTTGTTATAATGACAAGCATCTAAAGAAGGCTGTCTTTGTGAAAATATTCCAATGCAGAAACTTCTGTGTTGCTGTGCCATATTTCTCTTTACTTAATTCTCTCTGTCTAGGAGCTGCAGTTATTAACTTGATGCATTTTATTGATATGCTAAAATTTCTGCCCAAGTTAGTTATGGGACACGGTCATATAATTTTTAAAATTACTATTTATTTTTTTATTAAAGAAAAACTACACAAAAAACTCCTAAGGGAATGTAAGTGCTGGATCACTGCAACATATTTCAGCTTGTTTGTATCCTCATAGGTTTTCAGTTCAGCAAAACTGCTTTCATGTAGAATATGGTATTTCAGTCTATAAAGGTTAGAAGCAGAAGCCTTAGAGATTTTTTTTTTTTTTTTGACAATTTGTGATAAATCTCTCTGGAAGTGGCCTGATTATCAATACATTTTACTTTTTTAAAAAAAGCTTTATTTTTTTGGTAAAAGAGGATAAAAAACCCAAAAAAATAGAATACAAGCAAACACCAAAATTTTCTTCAAGCAAACAATCTTATTTGATATTATATCAAAATATTTCCTATTTCAAAGGTAAAGATGAAAAGTTATTTAGTGGATGTTTCAAGATAGTTCTCTGATTTTAAGAGAAACGCAACAGTTAGTTTTGCTTTGAAAGAGGAATATAATGTCAGTTTCACATTTTAAATGTAAAAGTCAAAATTCAGTTAAAATCATGCTGTAAATAAAAAGCCAGAACAGAACAAAAATACTGTCTTTTAAATTTTCTTAACTGGTACTCTCAGCATTGTTGCATTGTCTGTCAAGTAACTGGATTTGGGGGGATTTTAGTTTAGGTGGTTTTGTTTTGGTTTTTTTTTTAAAGAACAAGGAATTCTCAGCTGGTCAGCAAAAGTACATTTTTAGTGGACTAACACTGAGAGAGGCAGCTATTATATATTTTTAACTTATTTTCCTCTTAAATGTCATGGTGAAGCATGCAGCAGTCATGTTCCACAAACAGAATGGGAAAATGTGTAAATATCAAGGGTTTTCAGATTGACCTTCAGACTTAAAATTATGAGCTTCAAAAACAGAAAGAAAAATTGTCAGATTTTCTTCAGAGAAAATGAAAATGCTGGGGAAAAAGTTGGTCTGTGTAATCTACCACTTGATTTAAAAAAAAAAACCCAAAACAAAACAAACAGGACAACAGAATATTATGTTATATTACATTACTACACACTATTAAATTTCTCTTTTTGCTAAATTTAAATATCTATTTAGTTCTATTCCTCATTTTCATATCAAAAATTAACTATCTTTTAGCTATCAGTGGAATCTATTTTAAGTATAAACCTAGAATCCATGAATGCATATTTAGCCTAATAATCCATTTTCTGCTTGGGTTATGTAATTCTATTCCTGCCTTTTCAGCTAATTAAAACTGATTTAGAACACCTCTGCTCGTTCTCTTCTACTGAGAAATCAAAGTTGCCCTATAGTTGCTCTTTAAATTATGAAGAAAGAAAACATGGTATTTTCTTATAACATTCACTGATTGAACTCATTAAGTTGTCCATTTTCCTGAGCAAAAAACCAAGTGTTTAATAAAATAAAAAATTAACAAAATAAAAAATAAACAAAATAAAAAGGGATTGAGGGAGATTTTTATGAACCTTGCTCCTTTTTTGCAAACTGTTAGCTAAATTAAAAGTTAGATTGAAGTCTTACTTTAAATGAAAGGGTTCAAATAAAACTAAAGCTGACAAATTTCTTCTTTTGCTTTTTTAATTAATTGTGGTTACAAAACTTTTACAGGAAAAAAATCTCTAAATATAAAATTCCACTAGTTCCTCTTAAGTGTCCACTGGAATACATGAATGTCATACTCTATCAATTAATAATTGTTTGCATTATCCACTTTCAGTGATTTGCTGCACTAACTCTCCAGGTTCTCAGTCATTCAGTCTGTCATCTAACCTCTCATAAAAAGGTAAAGAAAAGGGAAATTCCTTTGTTTTTTCCATTTCTCCCCATCAGTTTCTGTTGAGAATCCATCTCAAAACAGCTTTACAAGAGAGAAAAAAAAATTACATAGATCAATGCAAGATTAAATATATGCAAATACTTTTTTATTTTAACAAGCACTGTCTTGAACGGAGAAGTGCATGAAATCTTTCCTACTAATCTTTGTTTTCCTATATTGTAGTGAAAATAATCCTTTCCAGTTTGAAACATACCTTGCAATTATGTGTTTCTAAAATAATTATGTCACTTACTGCTATGGCAAAACATTTGCCTTGAATGCTGATAATGCTACAGAAATAGATATCCAGGGAAGACAGTGGAGGGGGAAAAGGAACTCAGCTCACATCTCTTTAGGTATTATTGTGTTCAGTGAGTTAATAGAAAAGCTGATACTAATGGTACACTATAAATTAGTACATCTGCAATAAAAGAACTTATTTTCCATTTTAATCACTTGGGAGCTGTTCTGCAAATGTATTTCCATCTTAGGTACTGGTGAGTTCAATGAGGTGCACCACAGGACTCATGCTCCAGTAAACTGGTGAAAGATGTTAAATGCAAGAACAGCATTAAAGTTATGTCTGGTGGCTGTATAAATGAAAGACTCTCGGTGTTCCTTGTAACCTGCTCCCAAGTCTGTAACTCAGCTGTGAAACGGAAAAAAAAAAAAGAAAAAAGAAAAAGTGCAGAAATAAAATGTTTCCTAGAGTTCATTAGAACTGCCTTACGCAGATCCTGATTCCTGGCCATGTCAGGGAACATGAGCGGTCTGTGTTGATTCTGGGAGATGAAACTGGTGTATGTGTAGGAACTATGATATGTTCAGCACTCAGCTCCTTCTTGGCAAACTATGTTTATAGATATGGGCATATGAACTATGATGTTTATAGATATGTGTGTATTTAATATATGTCTACAGAAATATCTTTAATATTAAAACATTTATTACCATCAATTCTTCTGCCTGTGTCTGTGGATAGAAACACAATATACACAAATTTCAGGCAAGCAAGAATTTGAGAATGCTCACAAAAGCCTCACATTGCCACATATATGAAAAAGAATACATATATGTAAATACAAGAATCCCTCAGGCAAAACAAGTTGATTAAAATTGTTTTCATTTTCAGCCCAGGTGAGAACCTGAAAAACAAGTATTTCTCAGGGCCCAAGGTATTTTGACTGTCATGAGACTGAGTATTAGTTGTTGAAACTAACTGTTTCTGTCCCCATTCTGGACATGATGGCAATCATTTAATATCGTGTGGATATCAGATTTGCTCTTAAATGTAACTCTTGATGCATCGAACTTGGATGGAAATAGGGATGTTTTGATACACAAAGTTAATTTGTATTTACAATGTGCCATATCTGTCAGTATAATGTCCCTTGGTTGCATCACATCCCTTAATTCTGTAAGTTTAATGAATTTAAAATTACTACTTAGAAGTTAAATTTTGCTTGCTTCAGTAACTGCAGCTATGAGATTGAGTAAAGGAATTATGAAGCTGCTTTTAAATGTCAATTGCACTCTTGCAGAAATGCAAACTCCATTTGTTTTCTCCTCTTTAACAAAGAAAAAATGCATGTATTTTAAGCAATAATAAAAATGAAATAGAGAAAATATGTTATAGAGAAAATAACAGGTAATAGAGAAATAACTTTATAAAAATGGGGGCTTTTTCCTAATAATTGCTTAAAATAACAAGGAAATATGAAATTAAAATTCCATTTCATTCCATGTGAAAGGCACTAAGAGTCTTCAGTCTTCTGATAAAAAAAAAATTGTGTTTCCTGTTCACTGCCCTAAGCTTCCATTATGAGACAGACAAAGGTGAGCTCAAACCAAGGAGCTCCTTTTGTAGAACAGTGCAATTAGAGAAGTAATTAGCAGTTGTTTGAAAAATTATCCATACACTTAAAATGAATTGACAGGATCAGATAACCCATATTAAACTCATCAATGGGAGCATGTTGAAAATAATCTACAGATAACCTTGAGAGGAATGTATTTTTTATCTAAAAAAACCCATAGGAACTGGAAGCTCTTCTGTGAAATTTCATAGAGGCTTGGCCTGACATGTCAGTTGGCTTTGTGACATGTGGAAATGTTCCAGGTGGTGTTTATTAAACTGTTGTGTCACACAGAGTACTTTGTAAAATCAATTATTTGCATACTCTACTAATTCTCACAAATTACTCTGGGAACATAAAATTGAAAATGAATCCCAAAACCCACCTGATTTAAAGATTTTATCCAGATAATAGTTTTCTTTCAGAAGATTATACTTAGAGAAGGAGTAAGTGAGTAATTAATATTTTATTATTATTTAAAAAGGGAAATACGAAGTAAGACAGTTTTTTACTACCAACATGCTGTCTTATTTTGCTTCATAAATAATTCTATATTTATATCTTTTATGATTCTAAACCAGAACATCCCATAATTGTTTAATATGGATTGCTTTTTCCAAGATGATTACTTATATTTTAGAGTTTTCATTAGTAAGTGTCGAGACTGCTTAAAATAATTTAATTAATTATGTTTTAACCAAATGGTTAGACTCTCAAAGATCTGAAAACTAAAACCATTTGATGTAGATTTCTTCAGCATTTTGGTCATACATAAATAACTGTTTTATTGAATTTTTAAATGCTTGACATTTTTATCTACATGAATATGTTCTTTTAAAAAGAAATAAATATGTCCTTATTTTAAACAGAATCGTAGCATAAGTCAATATGAGGGGGCAAACATTTATTTCTCATTATAGATATTATTTTTCTCATATGTTTACTGGAAATGTTTTCAAGAGTGATGTGACAGTTAAAGAGTTCAACAACAGTACAATTTCAAGTATACTCACCACTGTTAATGCAACATTGTTATGGTGGGAAATAAAACCCAATCTATATTTAATTCTGAAAATACGAGTGGAAATGACACATAATAATGACACATACATAAAACTCCCAAGTGAAAGAACCGAAAAGACCCATTCAGCAATGCAATTGTGGCAGAGATACTCAAAATACATGACAACTAAACTGCAATAAGGTTTTTGAAATAGCCCATAAAATCAATTTTTACTGTATTTTTTTCAAAAGAGAGCATTGGGCTGCTTTTCTAGGGGCAAAAATAAGATAGAGAGATTTTACACCAGGGAGTATTGTTCTTAAAAACAAATAATTGAGTAAATGACATGATGAGATCCCAAAACAGTTTTCTGCAAAGTTCATCAATGCTTTACCTCTTGTCTGGGAGACTGTGAGTACCCCTCAGAACACAGCTCAGGCTCTGGTTTTATTCCTCTGCATCTAAAATATTTGACTTTGCAGACCTAGACTGTATCAGACCTGAACTCATCACACCAGGAGAAGGAAATGACTCAGTGACTTTGCATCTCAGGTTCTCTAATGGACATTTATGGCAATGTCACAAACACAGTGATGCCTCTGTTTTGTAAACTAGAACTCAAGGGGCAGAACCACCTTTTGAAGGGTTGAACAAAACACCTCTTTTATTTCAAGCCAGGTCTGCACATTTCCAAATTATCTAAATACTCATTCAAAGATAATTAGACAAGTTAAAATAATGTGCAAATGACACATCCAAGTCTCCCTTTCTGTGAAAGTTTCTTACACGTGCCACCTTCAACTTAAATCCTGAATCACCAGAGAGAGATGCTTCATGCTCACCAGCAACCCCATTTTCTTGCACTGAATTCTTCCTGTTTTTCTATCTACCCTGGGGGTTTTCTAAATTATCCTGACTGATCTGGGATAAAAGAGAAAGAAAAAGAGCCCCAAATCAACCAAATACTTTACTTTGTACACCCAGAAGAGAGAGTTTTCTCAAAGCCAGCAGTAAAAATGACTAGATGTTGCTAATACATTTGTGCTTTTAAGTGAAATGACAAAATGACAGTTAAATTGGAAACCACTTTACTTAACTTTAACTCAATTTGTAAACTTACATCCTAAAGGTGTCACTCAGTGTCAGATTCCCAGATACACTGGGGCTCAACTACATGCAATTCTGTTCATATGGGGCAATTCAGAGGATTTTAAAATTGAAACCATGTAGCTTTTAAAATCTAGTTCTCTGTAGGAGGCCTGGTCCTTATCACGTTTCATTCTAAAGAGAAAAGGCCTTTCATCAGCCCAGGAGTTCTGAATGTTACTGTGCTTTTTCTCTGCTGTTTGTGTCATGGTGTTTCACTTCGATGGACACTGAGGATGCGCAAATTATGTCTCACCCTGAAATTCCACAAGGACACGTAATGAATGAGCAAACTGATTTATTTATTTATTAATGTATTCATTTATTTAGATAGTGCTTAAAAACTGACTGTTGTGGAGTTATGTAGGATAATTGTTCTCAAATTTCTGCAGCATTCTCAACAAGTATCACTCAGACATTTCTTAATTTAATCTAAACAAATGTTTTTACAGTGATTATCTTTGTGGTATTGTGCTGGCTTAGAGGTAAACCAGCAGGAGAAATGGACCCACCACAAGAGAGATTATAAGTCAGAGTTACAATTTAATGAAAGATATTACCATGAATACAATGAGACAAAGAGAAATTGCTTTCAACTCACAAAACACAGCAGTATAACCCAGTGTCCTGGGGCACAAACCCAAGGGGGTTTGTTTGCCCTTGTGCTGAGACCCGCGTGGTTCCCCCCAAGTCCGGAGCAAAAGGAAGTGAAAAACCTGTTGGTGCAGGCAAGGGCTGTGGTCTGGCGAGAGCGGTGATCTCCTCCTGTCAAGGTCCTGCTGCTCCTCTAGATCCAACGAGAAGTTCCCAAGGTCTTCTTACCCACCACTTATGTACCCTCAGGGAGCACCCAGTCCCTCCCCCTGGGTGGGGACTCACACAATGGATGATTAACTCTGGGAGCCAGGGGGTATTGTTGAACTGTTGATGGTCCATTGGCAGCCATGTCCCCCCAGGCTGGGTGTGAAGGTGATAGTGGCTCCCTGGGCAGCTGCTGCTAATGGCCCATTGTCCCTGGGGAATGAATAGAGGGGGTAGAATACACAGCTTTGATCACCCCCACACACAGTGTTAACTGGTCCACCTGCTGAACTAGGACAGGTATCTAATTTCTCTTGTTGCATTTTCTCTCATTCCTTGAGTAGCAGATTTCAAAAATTTTCATGATCAGACCAGAGCAAGGAAAATCAATTCAATAGGCAAAGTATTCTTGCTTTTCCCCTAAAGTCTATTTCTGGTGTTTATGTTTTCACACTTTTACCTGCTATGACTTATTTAAAAACAGGGAATTTTCCTTTACAGTATTTAAGAAATCAAGTTGATAATTTGTATACTATCACTTTATAATTATCAAATGGTACAATTGGCCTGCAAAGTATGAAGAGGGTTAGTAACCAGACTACCTTAACTGGCCTTCCTGACTTTTCCAATCCGATCTTTCAGAATGCATTTTTACTCATCTTCAGAGACAAGGGTTGCTAGACTTGATTTAAATGAGGTGAAATTATGTTAATAAGATTATACTTCTATTAAAACATAGATTTTTGGAAATGATAATCACTTTTGATGGTTTGGCCAGGAGAATCCTATATGAATAAAATGAAATAGGACAAAACAAAAATTATAGATTCAAATACTTTTCAAAACTCCGAATAAAGTTTGAGTCATATAAGTCTTTCTTAATTGTCAACACAAATGCTTAGAGATTCACTTTCTGATGGAAACGCAGCATCTCTTTGAATTTGGGTCTTTCCAGGTGTATGTAGTTATGTTCATCTATTTATTTGATAAAATAAATTGAATGTCTGTATATATATATATATAAGCCTCAGAAGAAAATTCAGGGAGATTAGTCATTAAATATTTTAAAGCAACTGAAGAAAACATCTAGTAAAAACATGAACAGTGGTAAGGCCAGGTGATGAGAATTTTATTTGCCTTAATTGGGAGATTTTTGGACAACAGATTGGCTAATAATTCTTTAACTGCTACAGAGTACTTGTTATTTTTAAATAGAGATACAGTAGGCCCTCATCAGTGGAATGATATTCTGTGTACTTACGCAGGTACAAACAAAACTTAGAAGTTTAAAATGATAGTGTTTAGTAATGGTAAAGAATGATGTGGTTTTAGAAGAAGTATGCGTGCTGTTTGCGGTTCTAAAAGATATTATCAAGCTGCTCAATGTCTTGGCAAAATGGGATTGTTAGTGGTAGACCACATCCTGGTAAGTTATTTACACTCTTTTTGGGTTTGGTTACTTATGTAGAAACAATAATGTATGTCTGGGTCTCTACAAATACAACTGACATAAGAATGAAAGGGGGGAAAAAAAGGAAAAAAATTGGGTATGAAAATGCATCAGTTTTCTGAGTAAAAATGGCAATTCTGTATAACTGAGGTTATCTACAATCAAACGAAAGTAAGGAAAAAAGTCTTCTGCCACATATAATGGTTAAAGTTAATGAGAAAATATTCTTTTTAAGCAGATTATACGTGGAACATCTCTCATTATCATAAAAGGAACATTCTGTTAATAAATCTCTCAAATAGGAAAAAAAAAAGATGGAAACAGTCTGAAGTTCTGAAATCCTTATGTACAAAAGGTAACAGATGTGTAACCATTTATAATTGAGCACATTAAGGAATTCCTTTGGGATGTCTGTAATACTCATATTGCAGCACTGGAATTTTTGATATGATAGGAGGCATGAAAAATATCATCAAATCCCTACCAGGAAATTTCCCTCCCCCCTTATTAACCTAATAAAGGTGTAAAATTCTTCTTAATTTAGCCTGTATTCCCTTGTGGTCTTCATCAATGAGATTGTGAGGAGTGTAAATTTGCATAGAATAAACTTTGCCACCTGAAAGAGCTACAATGAATGAGATTAATAAAAAAGCAGACACCCAAATTGATGTATTTGCAGAGCACACTGCAGCATTCTTGGTCCAACCTAAAAATATTTGGACAAAAACCCAAACCAAACCAAAAATAAATTTAAAAAACCCAAACAAAATAACAAGTCACAGATTGTTAAATGGACTCCATTGTTTCTGGTGTTGGAGTGAGCACAGTATTGTCTGGGCATTTTCCTTGATATTCCCTTACGTAAGATAAATTTACCTGCTCTTTCCATTCCCAAACGTGAGAGGAAAAAAAGGATTTTCTTACTACTATAAGCATTCCAAACTTATTAATTAACAGTATTCTTTTAGAAGAAACTGAATGTATTGTAACCTTAAGGCAAATAGGGAATAAAATTATACCTGCAAATAGAGGATAAATCCCTCAAGCTTGGACAGTAATTCCTAGAATTAGAATCTCTGCTATCTTTTCTATCTTCCAGGAAGAATAAACTTAAATTGTTACTTGAAACAAAGATTATTGGTACAGTGTTCCCTTAAGTATTGTTTCTACTGGCTTCTTTCTGTTCCTATTGTTATTTGTCTGAACACATCTTTTTAGACAGTTTCAACCAGAAGTTCAAATCTCTCCTGATTGCAGCACGAAGTTAATTTAAGCCAGAGAAATTTACTGTCTTTTGTTGAGAAAAAAACCCAACCAAAACAACAAAACGAAACCCACAAAAAAGCCTTTAAAACAAAAGATTATTTTATATATTTTATAGTGTAGTACACAATACAATAATATAAACACACTGCTTGTTTATTGCTTTGGGATGAGACTGGCTTCAGAGAGCTCCAAAAGCATATATTGTAAGATTCAAGATAAATAATGTAGAAACTCCCAAACATACTCTTCCTCACTTCCTTATTCACCAATGTCATTGGCAGGATTTTTCATATAAAAACTCTAATGGAGTTAATTTCTAGAGCTGCTTATGCCTTTGGTAAATACAAGTTCTTCTGATAGCATGGTTTCATTCCTTTATGTGCTCCTTTTCCAAGTACATCTATTTTTGACATCCATCTTTGGCTGGTAAAAACTTTTCTTAAAGGTTTAGGGTTTTTTGTTTTCAAAATTCACCAAGTAAAATTGTTATACCTCATTTAGTAGATATCTGTGTGAATTCAGTAATATTTATTCAGGCTAGTAAGAATAAATTGATCTGTTTTACCCCTTTAAGATCTCAGTTTTCATTGAATGATGTCTCTATGTCTTGGTTTAACAAAACAAAACCTGAGTATCACAGACCCTCTGGCTCACTCTGCCCCTTCCGGCAGGATCAGGGGAAGAGAACTGGAAGAGTAAATTGAGAAAACACATGGGTTGAGATATGAATAGTGCAATCCTAATTTTGGGGTTTTTTTAAACCCCAAACAACCACAAAACAAGTAAAATTAAATAATAACAACCAATGAAAACAATAATAATAACAATGATGATGATGATGAAAAAGAAAGTGACAAAGAGAAAGAAATAAAACTCAAGAAAAACAAGTGGAACAAAAGAAAACCACTGCTCACCACTAAGTATCTGCTCCCCAGACCTTTCCCAGGCAGTACCCTCCCCACCAGCCTCCCCACCAGCTTTATACACTGACACCAGGTGGTCTGGGATACCCCCTAAGGCAGCTGGGGTTACTTGTTCCAACTCTGTCCCCTCCTAATTCCTTATGCCTCCTCACCCTCCTTGCCTGTGGGGTGAGAACCTGAGAAACCTGTGAGTCTGACCCTGCTGCTGAGAGACAGTTAATTAGGAAAATTAATTTATTTCCTTTTCCTTTGTCTTTTTTATTTTTTTATTTTATATATTTTATTTTTTTTACAGTTTAAAAAAATATTCACTGAAATCAGTCATACAATATTTACAGATGGTACATGAATGTTTAGTAGAGGTCAGGTTTTCATTTTTCCAGGTTTGAGGGGGTGAGGGAAGGAGGAGAGGTAGGAGAGGTTGTGTACACATTATCAACAGCCAAGAAGCAATTCTGTCAAATGGGCTGAAAATCTTTCCTTTCCACTGCTACAAAGGAGACCTGAGTTGGAAACATTTTACCCATCACTGACAGACAGTGTAGGAGCTCCTTTACTCTGACATACACGAATTGGTTCAGCAGCTCATGGAGGAGAAAAGTGTGGCAGCCTATGGGGGTGACGAGGATTTTTCTTGTTGGCTCAGCACCACTCACTGCCACCTCCCACTCGGCTGCAGATCTCTGTCTGCTGCACAAATCAAACAAATCTGCAGTCCATGAAGCATTTATATTATAACTATTCATTTTGAGCTTGAAAAACTACTTTATGTTCCTTGGACTAGCCTCCTGAATAACTGCAGGATGTGAAACTGGACGCTTCCAGCGACTGGCGTGTTTAC